>NC_066579.1:93358937-93673555 GCF_024323335.1 Lathyrus oleraceus | reverse complement strand
AATTGGCCAAACGGTTTGGGAGATATGGCCCTTTGAAGTTCAAGATTTTCTGAAATCGATTCGATCATAACTTGCCAACCACACATGGGAATTGAAAGTTCTAGGACTTTTTGGAAATGGGAGAACAAGATCTTCAACTTTCATGTTGGGCAAAAATTCATTTGAGGCTTGTATCAAAATGTAAGTTTGAGGATCAAAACTTTCCATTTTTGGTAAGTTTCAGTCACAGGCCCAGTTTCCGTTTTGGGAAATTTATGATCTGGCTTCAAATTCTTCCATGATGGTGTTTGGCATGATATATGATGATTATTTGGACATGAATGAACTCTCACAAACCAATTCCAATCATCCAATCACTGATTAAACAGACAGTTGACCAACAGTTGACTTTTAGGGTTTCTGACTGATTATGCATTGACTGATGACTTCCAAACCCTAATTCCTTGAGGACTTGACTTCAAATGATGTCCCAAGTTGTATGAACTCTTGATTATTGACCATGGTGCCCAAATTCCACAAGAATGACCACCATCCACTGCTTTGACTGACAGTTGACTTTTTTAGGATTTTTGACTGTCTGTGTGTGAACTGATGACCTCTGAGCCCTTAACCCTTGACCAAAATACTTCAAATAGACCTCCAAGCCATGTGAACTTGTTGGACAAACCCCAAGGCCTTGATTCAATGAGAAATTCTTTTGCTTGCCTGATTGACTGATCAGGAGATTAGTTTGACCTAATTCTTGATTGCTTGCTCTTGAGGCAACTGAGGGACGATGCAAATGCTATGCAATGGATCATGATATGTTATGACCTAACATGAAAATGTATGTACAATGATAGGTGCAAATTTGAGGTGCTACAGCTGCCCCTATTCAATCAGCTGGGAACCCGAATGGATGATAGCAGCGGCTGTCAGACTTTCAGGGTAAACAGGGATTGAATACCAAAGAACCGTAGAATTTGCACAATACAGGGATCCACCAATGGAAACGTCCACTGGGATTTGATTTTTATTGCTGGGTATATATTTTTTGGTTTTCAAAAGGTATGGCCACATCCAGACATCGCAACGACGATGAATGGGGGAAAGAAATCACAACTAGATGCCAACGGACAACTAGGAAAAACTCGACGTTTACCAAGACCAACGGAGAGGTAACCAGACATTAATGAATGACCGGAAGGGATACAACCATACGTCAACGGACGAAATGGGAAAAACTCAACATTTACCAAGACCAACGGAGAGGTAACCAACTGGGGACGACCAGGAAAAACTCGACGTTTATCGAAACCAACGGAGAGGTAACCAGACATTAATGAATGACTGGGGAGACTCGACCAGACATCAACGGATGAATGGGAGAAAACTCGACGTTTACAGACATCGGAAGATGATGTTTACAGACACCAAAAGGATCGACCAGACATTTACAGATGAATGGGAGTACTCGACGTTTACAGACATCGAAAGATGATGTTTACAGACACCAAAAGGATCGACCAGACATTTACAGATGAATGGGAATGAGAGAAACACAACCAGACGTCAACGGACGACTGGGAAAAACTCGTCGTTTATCGACACCAACGGAGAGGAGAATACTTCTTCGGTCTGAATACCGGAAATTTGGCCTTGTGCCATGAGTACATCGACCTGATCGTCGGAAACTCCTTCGGTCTGAATACCGGAAAATTGGCCTTGTGCCATGAGTACATCGACCTGATCGTCGGAAACTCCTTCGGTCTGAATACCGGAAAATTGGCCTTGTGCCATGAGTACATCGACCTGATCGTCGGAAACTCCTTCGGTCTGAATACCGGAAAATTGGCCTTGTGCCATGAGTACATCGACCTGATCGTCGGAAACTCCTTCGGTCTGAATACCGGAAAATTGGCCTTGTGCCATGAGTACATCGACCTGATCGTCGGAAACTCCTTCGGTCTGAATACCGGAAAATTGGCCTTGTGCCATGAGTACATCGACCTGATCGTCGGAAACTCCTTCGGTCTGAATACCGGAAAATTATAAGTACATATTATCTATAGCCGTCAAAACGTAGATAATACACTCGCATGGAAGATTATCCATAACCGGGTTGTAGGTTGTTAAATGAATAAACGACCGAGAAGAAAGGCATCTGGGTACCAGACTAGGTATGCAAAAGATGACCAATCAACAGGGGATAAAGCTGCTAACTCGGAGCAAGTATCCAAAAAAGAAAATGAGGACCCAATGGGGAAAATACTGCTTGATCAAGGCAAGTATCCAGAGGGGAACAAGACCATTAATACTACAAAGAGGGGATTACATCTACCGGTTTGTAGGCAGAAAACCACGGAAAAGTAACCAGTCATCATCGGGATGAGCACAAAGGGTTAATTCCAACAAGGGGAGGAAAGTGGGATTTTACAACTACCAACTAGTGGGTAGAAAACCACAAAGATAGGACTTACAACTACCGGTTCGTAGGTAGAAGCCAAACAAATTCCGCTGAGGATGAAATGAATGAGTGCCGGTTAGTGAGCGACTATTCATTTATGCCCCAGGGCAGCACAAGAGATGGTCAACAAGAAGCCTATTTAGGATCGATCCAAAAAGGCAGACTGAAACAAGACTCATCCTAATGAGGAAAGAACTCAATAGGGAAAACCCATCCCAATGTGTGTTGGAAGGGAACGGAAGCAACCGTCATCCACGAGGACGTATCTCAGTGGGGAAATGGTAGGAAAAGATCGACACTTTCTGCTTAAGGGGTAGACTCTACATGGAGAGATCAGACACGCCCATATCTGCTTAAGGAAAAAGACTCAAGCTGGCAAGACACTAACAATTGGGGAGTAACACTGCTGGGGATACCCACTCGACTGAGGAATCACTTGTTGGGAAAACACCAACCTCTTAACCATGCTGATGAAGCCAATCCTGAAGCCGATCCAATGGCGCGATGCTAAGCTCTTTCCCACAACCCAACCTCGGCTGGTCACCACGGCCTCGGGTTAATGGATATGCTTGCAATGTTGATGCATGAGTTTTTTTTCTTGCTTTACACAATGCCCCATGATTATGGAAATGCTATGTACTAATGATGCGATATGCTATGCTTATCTAAATGATGAATGCATAAACACACGTCTCCTTCAGAGACAACACCGGGGAAATCCAGGAACTGCTGGGGATCCTATAACCAAGTCAACTTCCATCCTGCTGGGGAAAGACAAACCTTGCTGGGGAAAAACCATCAACACAACCTCTGCTGGGAAGGCAGCTTCAGACTTGAAAAACAGTCACAACTCCGCTGGGGATACAGATATCAGTCTATTACAGAAACCCGTCCAATCCACTGGTAGGATGAACTCTGCTGGAGAAATAAATGCTACTTCACTAGGGACGACCCAACCAGTCCATATGTAGGAGAATCACTGCTGGAGATGTATTTCATGAGACCCGCTCCACTCGGGGAACTTGCTGAGGAAAACCACACCATTCTGCTGAGGAGAACAATCCTAGTGGAGAGAACAACCATAGTGGCGAGAGTAACAACTCTGTCGAGGGTAATAGCTCGTCATATCATACTGGAGATGAATTCCCACAAACCTGCTTGGGATGAACACTCACGGCCTTACTGGAGATAACAGCATCATAAACCCAATTGCTGAGGAACACACAAACAGTCTACTGATAAACTCCACTAGGGGACTCCCGGGGAAGATAACTGCCAGGCGCTCAGCGGGGATTCTCAACTGGGGAAATCTGCAATCACAGGACTGCTGGGGAGAAGCAATCCTTAGATCTGTTGGGGAAAGGAGGTACTGTCCACAGGCATCTCTGCAGGGGAAATAACTCTGATAGCTTCAATATTGACTTGGGCTAGGGACGTCCTCCACCCTGAGAAATATCCTGCCCCTGCCCCTGCTGGGGACGTGACAACCTTCAGGCTTGCTGAGGAGACAACGATCTCGAATCTGCCAGGGAGATCACACTCTCAATCCTCTGGGGAGATACAGCTTGTTTGACAGGGACGTCGGTCGACTCGTCGAACACTGGTATCCATCATCCACCCATAGTGTTGACTTTCCACTTTTAAGAACTCCCAGACTCTTCTGGACTTTTCTGCTCCATCATCTTGTATTCCCAACTCGTCCGTACTTCACGGAGGTTGAACTCTTGGGATTTATACATACCTTCCAATCATCAGACTTTGAAGAGTCTTCTTGATTAACCTTCCAGGATCGTTGTCGTAATCCTTCGCTGATACAACTATCCCTTGCCCCTGATTGGACTCTGAGGGGATCTCTTGTCAAAAAGGTTCATATTACCACTGGCAAGTGAATGAAGATGTCTACCAGCACCTGCACAAGAAATCGTCAGATAAAAACGTGCCCCAGGTATGCCCCATGATAAGGCTCAAACATCACTCTACTGGGGATGCCCCACGATAGGGCTAATAGGGACTTGGAGGGAGAAATGTTGCACTACTGGGAGCATGAAGATAAAAACTTTCAACCAAACACTGCACTGAGCAACCTCACTGAGGAGAGACCATACGAGGTTCTGCAGGACAAAGATACAGTCATGCTCGAGATACGAACAATTGTCTTACCTGTTGGTAATCATACCACCCCCGGGAGAGCACTGTGGGTCTCCTAAGTATTCTTTCCATCATTGTGAATGTTCACTTTGTTTAAGAACAATTTTGAAAAATTTGTTTATTTTGAAAACAATGATACTTTATCAATTAAAACATGCAAAACGTTTGTTGAGTTGAAACAAATAAGAATGCAAATAATTGGATAAAAGCTCAAATTGATGTGATGGAATGATAGCCTGCAAAGGGCGAGACTCCATGGATCTGTACAAGTTTGAAATTGGCGATATATATTGGAGAGGGCTACATTGAACATAATGACCTTTCCTCTACCATTCTGAATTTTCGATGTATTCAGAGCTTCAGTCGACGACGAATCGAGAATCCCTGACGGATGACAGATGTACAACACAGTCTTGTCAAGATGCAGTTACTTGCCAAATCCCTAATTTTTGCCCAGATTGCCCCAGTGTGAGGTGATCAATCTAGCGGGATGCAAATTCTTTTTTTTCAATGTCTCTAACTTTTGCCTGAATCGCCCTTTCGGGTTTTCAATCCACCGAGACGCTCCTTTTTGCCTAAGTCGCCTTTTGGGGTGTTCGACTTAGCGAGCTTTTTGTTCTTTTTTTTTCGTCTGTAGGCGAAGTATTTCTTGACTGCATCGGAATTCACAGGACGAGTGAACTTCTTCATCCATTGATGTAAGTGTTAAAGCACTGCCTGAAAAGGCTCTCTTGACAACACATGGACTTTCATAGCTTGGGGGTTCACTTGCCCCTGGAATCGGGCACGAAAGACAAGACTTTCTTGAGCACAAGGTCCCTCGGAACACACGAGACTTGACCTTCTTATCGAATGCTTTCTTCACTCTCTGCTGATATAACTTGACCATGACACATGGTAGTTGATCTCTTCCTTTCGATCGAATTCAGCATCAGACAACTTGGGACTTTGAGGGTGCTATCTTTCTTTTGTTTTTTTTTCTTTTGATTTTGCTTTTGATTTTGCTTTCTTTTGATTTCTTTTGATTTTGCACCCTCCTCTTTCTTTTTTTCTTTTTTTCTCTTTTTTTTTGATAATGCCCCAGTTGGCTGTTCTGCTGATTCTCGAGATGCAGCTGAGTGATCTTCTTTTCTTGCTCAAGAAGTCGGGAAATCTCGTCAGGAATCCCTTCAACATCATCTTCGTCCGCTTCGAATACAGGGAATTCAAAATTGGGAGATGACGTCTGATCACTATGTTCAATGGGTTTAAGAAACAACCTGCATAATGATTTTGAGTATAAAAAGCACTTTGAAAATCAATACAATCGTTATGCAGATGAAAAGATTGCTTTTATTCTTGTTTTTTAGGGTTTTTTGTGATCACCAATTTCATGCAAAAAGCGAAAAGGGAAAACAAATGGAAAAACAAATGTTTAACATGAATTATTTGAATGAAAATATCATTGCACAAAATGTTGCCAACAATGTCATCACTTCTCCTTTTGGCATGGGAGAAGGGTTTTTAAACAAAGTGATTGTTACTCTGACTTATGAACAACTGTAGGAAAGCCCACAGTGACCCGATTGTGATAGATCCCACCGAGGATGACAACTGTCAGTATCCTTTGCATCAGCAGCTTCTATTTTCTGAACAACCCTTCTGAAGAAAAAGTCGGCGCCAGCCCAGGACTTGTTATCTTCAAGTTTGATTATCACGGGGACCCAAGTCTTCACAGTTCAGAATACCTGCCCTCACGAGGTCTTGAACTTTCATCTTCAACTGGAAACAACTATCCACATCATGACCAGGAGCACCCGAATGATACATACAATGCTGTTCAGGCCTATACCACCACCGAGGGTTGACAGGTATGGGCGGCGGGTCTCTGGGCGTAATCAAGTTCCGCTCTAACAACGAGGGACAGGGCTCGGCGTAGGACATGGGGATTGGATCAAAATGATCTTCTTCCTCTCATTACTCGTATTGGTTTGATTACCATTGTGAGGCTGGGAAGCCTGCTGCTGAGGACGATGTTGTTGACGCTGATATTGCTGAATTGACCTTCTCTACTGTTGTTGAGGTTGAGTCGCTGGAATAGTCACACCAACAGCCTGACGATACTGTCCTCTGTTCACACTCCTCCGTCGGTGCACAGCATTTGTTTCAATCTCTCCCCTTTTGGGTGCCCCAGAGTATGCCTTCTTAGAACCGGAAGAACTTTGAAGAGCCAGGATGGCGAACCAGAGCGCGGGTTGCTCTGACATTAACAGTCTCTGCAGCAAGAGGCTGTTCACTGATTCTGATCCCCCTCAATTCATCTCCCACGACATGATCATTGACGAGAATAGTGACAGCAGCATTCTCATGAACGGGTACATCCACTGGTGGAGCACGGTGGACCGGTGGAATCACGGCTTCCAGTCTCTGGGCTAAGGCACGCAGCTCCTCTTGCCCCTGAACAACTCCTTGCATCGTTGTCACGAACTGGGCCATGTTTGCCCTCATCTCAGCCAACTCTGTCTGAACCTGGTCCATAATCATCTGATGATTGAGTCTGGTTGAGTAGCGGTGTGGACGACAATCAGCAATCCTCTCTCAGTCAGGAACCAAAGTGAGGAGTCTTTCCAAACATGTCTGTAATGCAAGGATGTGCATGATATGCATGATGTGCATGATATGGGTACTATTTTGTCATGAATGATCCTGATAAAGGATATGCATATGCAAGTTAACTTTTCTTTTTCATGCATTACTATTTTTTTGGAAAATAAACATGTTATAATGCAAATGATGCAACATGACTGGTCAGGCTGTGCGTCCCAAGGCACAGGGTCAAAGCTTCGGCTTGAACTCTGATCACAAACATCTGAAACCCAAAGTCAATCTGATCAACTGGCGTCTGAAACCAATCTGAGGAACCAAGTCACCATAAATCCGACTTGGGGAGTTCCGAAATAAACGAAACTGGAGATTACATCACTATCATCACAGGAACATCCATTGAACAGATGACAGCCAGCTCCTCTGAACAGGTACTTTCAAATTCAACCCGGGGATCCGAAATAAACGGAACCCGCTGATAAACCACGGACAGAACTCCGGCGTCCCAGAAATAAATGTCCATAATTCACAGTCACCATCTGTACCGAGAGTCACCAACTGTACCTGTTAAAATGATCAAACCCTTCCCCACTCACGGGTGTCATCTAGGCCAGGGTAAGGTCGAGAGGAACGCAGCATAAATAACCTTTCGCAGAATATCATCCTGTGCACACCCGATGTATGCACCGATAATATCCCACCAGGGTCTGAACTGCTCGTGATATCAATGTTCCGCTAAGTGGCGCCATACCACCCGCTTCCCATGAATCACTCTATTCCTAGGTTTCCTAGATTTCACTCATAGCCTGGGTATTGGGCCTTTTACCTCGAGTAACTCCCACCCCCAAACAGAGAAACACAGCCAGATGAACAGATGAATATGAATGAAAACATTAATGCAAACAATAAATGCAAACGGTAAATGCAAATATATACAAATGAATGCAATAAATAACAGCACAAAGCAACCAAAACCCAATCTAGAGAGCGCTAGGAGAGACTCGCTTAGGGAAGATGGACCAGCATAGGTCAACTTCTCTTCGTCCCCAGCAGAGTCGCCAGCTGTCGCATCGCGCGAAAAACCGGCGGGAAAAGAAAGAAACAACAGAGCCGCCACCGTGCGTTATTTATCCCAAAAGAGGGAAAGGAAACGCTCGAAGTAAACCTAGGAAAGAACATGGTCTCGCGACCAAAGAGAATGGGTTCGGGAGTCGGTTATGCGAAGGGAAGGTATTAGCACCCCTACGCATCCGTAGTACTCTACGGGATCCACGCACACTAGAAAGGAAATTGGTTGCTAAACACTGCTCAAACACACACACACACTGGCTGAAAGAGACACAAGAGACTGACTGAAACTGACTCGGCAGGATATCGCATCCTGGGCCTACTTAGTCTATCAGGCATAGACATCAGAGTCGAAGTAGTTCGGACTGGGGAAACGACACATGCTCGCTAGGATATCGCATCCTATGCATACGTATCTTCTCGGACGAGAGAAGAATCAGAGCATTCGTAGCTCGGCTGACACGCACACAAACAAACAAGACACAGGCAAACGTGGAGCCCGAATGCCAATCACTGGACTTACATCAGCATCCGAACCAAAACACACACAAAAAGGCAAACATGGAGCCTGAATGCCAATTGCTGGACTTACATCAGCATCCGAACCTAAACACACACACACTGGAACCCAAATGCCACTCAATGGACTTACATCAGCTTCCAAGCACACAACAAACACAATAGGTTGATAGGGAGTCGGGGACTCAGCCTATAACTGTCAAGCACACACTCAAACAAACAGACAACAAATTGCTAAGGAGTCAGGCACTCGAGCCTAGCAACTGGTCAGACAGCACACACAAAAAGAAAAGGGCGCCCGGAGAGATCAGCTCAATCTCCTGCCTACATACTTCATCTGGTATGAAGATCAGGGCGATGTAGTTCCCCTACGCAGGGATAAAGGACTAGCCTAACCAGATAACAGAGGGAGACACAACTAGGGAGACTACGACTCGAGCCTAGATGTTATCATGCAAATCATCCCTAAGTTAAGGTTTCTAACTAAATGGCACGCGGGCCAACCTATCCTAAGCATGGCTCACACAGGAAGCAAGCCACACACACACTTAACTTGCACAGGGAGCAAGCCAAGTAAAACCTACTTGCACAGGAAGCAAGTCAAACTATCCTAACCTGCACAGGAAGCAAGTCAAACTATCCTAACTTGCACAGGAAGCAAGTCAAACTATCCTAACTTGCACAGGAAGCAAGTCAAACAATCCTACAAGCACAGATAGCACACACTATACACAAGCAAGTGGCTCAAACAAGGGTTAGGTTTTAGTCAAGGGGTCATATCAACCTCGACAAACAAACCTCTGGAACTGGGTGAATGTTGCTCTTAACCTTGCCATTGAGGGGCTAAGGTGAAGCAGATGAAAGGATGAAGTGAGGATGAGACCTCACAGCTCTTATCCCTGGCCAGGGAGAGCTCAAGACAAGAATGTGTGGGTTCAGAAAGTGGGAACCCTTCTACACATTAAAACTGACTCAACTGTACAAATGTACAAGATCTTGGGTTTGTATCTGCAATGCATCAACACAGTGGTGTGAGCAAAGCAAATGACACACTGAATAGTGGGGGATAGATTGCATATCCCTACCTTCCACCAATTGCCTCTTCACTTAGGAGGTCTTTGACTCTATGCAAGGACAAAATTAAACAATCACAAACATTGCCTCTTAAGGAGGACTTCAGACAGTTGCCTGGCCAAGTAACAGGCCAGGTCTTCCAGACTACATGAAGACAAGGAGACATACCTCAATGCAAATTGCTTATACAAGCAAAGCAAAGCAAAAAGTTCACAAGGAACTAAGCAACTAAAGCACCTGAAAAAGTCAAACTTATTAGTAAACAAGTCAACAGTTCAAAGCAAAAGGAAATAACCCAATAGTTAACCACAGAGGGACCAATTGTGCAAGGCACAAAGACTCAAGCATGTGAGTCACACCTACAAAACAAAGGTTAGCACAATAAACAATTCAACTCAATCAAATTTGAAATGTCTTGGAAGCATTGGTGCTTAACCTGAAACAGATGAACTCAACATAAGCTTAGAAGACCACTAGGACTAGCCTAGGGTCAAAGATGAAAGAAAAAGTCAAGGCAGCAAGGAAAAGTCAACTCAAAGTCAAAGTCAACCAATTAGAAAGCAATCACAATTGGGCCCACATTCAAATCATGCATTATGATCATTTCATGAACATTTGAGGTCAAAGTAAGGCAAAGGAAAGCATACAAAAGTCAACAGAATGACTTGCATCAAAAGTCAACCTAAACAATTTCAAAAATCATCAAATAAATCACACTCAATCCTAACATCTAACATGGTAGACATGTAAAATTTCATGGCATTTGGATGAGAAGAAGGCAGTCAAGTAAAATCATGAAGTCAAACCAAATTCAAGTAAGCATGGTGAAGGTCAACAAACATGGGTCAACTTCAAAAAATCATATCAATTCGAAAACAGAAAAGAAATGAATGAGATTAACACCAATGCAAAGCTTGAGATGTCTAATTATCACATATGAAATTTCATGATCATACAATATGTTATGAGAATTTCCCAAATGATTTGGCAATGTATAGCACAAAAAGTCAACAAATGACCAAGCATGGAAGAAAATTCACAATCAAATGGAAAACAGCAAGATTAATTCCAAGAAAATTCATACATGAAATAGACATACAAAGGATCATTCATGCAAAAAATGGGGTCAATTGGATGCAAGGAAGCATGTGAACAAAATTAGGGAAAATGCATGTTCATGTTGTGACACCAAATGTAATCTCCAACTTCAAAAATTTATAACCAGCAAACCACAAATGGGAAATCCACAAACTCTATATGGAAACAAAGGTCAATGTGTCTAGTTTCACCACAAAAAATTTCAAAGGCATTGGATATAACATGAGTATTTCACAATTGAAATGGCACAATGTATCATTTTGGCATACATGTTGAAAAATCATTTATCATCTAAAATCCAGAACATGGAAAATTAATTAAAATTCACCATAAAATACTAGACTCAATTGTGATCATGATGGAAAAAATTTCATAATTTTTGGATGAAATTTGAATTAAAAATGAATTATTGAAGTTGGATGAATATTTGAACAAAGCATAGACAAATGACATGAACTAGTGGTCAAACAAGGAAGTCAGCATGGCAATTGTGTAATTTTGGACTCACTAATCTAAACTCTGCGTTTTGGCAAGGCAAAACGAAATGTTCTGATTGGCTCCCAGCCAATAGAACAGTACATGCGCCAATGGAACCTCATATTTTCTGAGTTTCTAAAACCCTAGGGTTTAAGCATGTGTTCATGGCTATGGCATTTTCAAGCATCCCAAACAATACCCGACCAACATACAACAGCATAGCATTCAGCATTCAAACTCATGTAACTTCATGCAATTGATCAAAATGAAGTCCAACAAAAATTCACAAACAGCAGGGCAATGGTTTCATCATCATTATGTACTCATCATAACAAACAGCATGGTGTTCAAGGTGTTTCAAAACTGCAGCAAGGTTATGTCAGCAATGGTATCATGTTATCGACCAAAACATCACCAGGTAAAACAGCAACAATAAACAAGCATGGTCATGGAACACTATCCTCATACAACATCTGAGAACAACAGACCAAACATAATCATGAGGGTTCTGGACAGGGTTTAAACAGCAGGGCAATTGCTCATGTTCAACCACATCAAACAAACATGGTTCAACCAAACCACACAACAGCACATAAACAGCAGGGAAGAAAATTCTCATGATTCAAATATCAGCATTAACAAAAGAACAATTTCGAATAAAGTGCATCAACATCAGGGCATTAACAGCATCAAGTTCATGTTCATAAAACCAGCTTCAAGCAAAATTACCACAACAGCACATAAACAGCAGAGTTCTATGGTTTTAGAAACAACAGCATACAAACATCAGCATTCAATATATATTTCACATGGATTTTCTGGTCATGATGTTTGGTTCAAATAACAGCAGCATCAACATCATACAACAGCACATAAACAGCAAGCAGTATTTCATCATTATCAATGTTCATCATCACACAGACAACTTCAAGCAGGCACAATCAACAGCATCAAACAACATGATTCAACCAAGCATACAACCTCATGCATTATCCACCAACAACAGCATAAGCATATCAAAGGGATTTTCTTGGCAGCTCAAAAACAGCAAAACAGCAACATTCATCAGCATCATGCAAGATCACCAAGAATCAACATGCTCAGAAATCAACCATATGCATATCAATAGCTTCATCAAACTAAATACAAACATCATATAGCAATGGTTTTCAAGAAATCACAACCATGTGAGCAAATCGATGGGAAATAGGTTTGGAGGCAAAAATAAAAACTCAGATTTCTCCCTCATGAGAGCACCATTTTAAATGAAATAAAGTGCATTGAAACCAGCATACAAAGACCTTCTTAACACATGGCATGGATTGGAGAATGAAGATAGTGGAAAACTTACTTGTTTTTGAAGCAAAATGTGAAGCAGAGCTGCTTTGATGGTTACAAGCTCAAACAGATGAAGCCCTTAGTTTGGAATGATGGCTGGAGGGTAGCTTGAAGCTCAGCAACTCTTGGAAACCCCAAAACCGAAAATTACCATTGTTGGATTCATGGAAGTTCAGACCTTGAAATGCTATTCCAGTTAGTATCTTATGCTTAGAAATGACTCTTAATGGTGGTTAGATGATGGAAACATGAAGGAATGTTCAAGTTGTTTGGAGATTTCGAGCAAAAATTGCCAAAGGCCAAAAATGCAAAAGTGAGAGAGTGAGCTTTTGGTTGGTTTTAGAAAAATAGCCAAAGTGAGGCTTGAGAGAAAATGAGAGGACCAAGGTTTTTTTGCTGGTTTGGCTGTTACTTGTTCATGACAGGAAAAAGATGAAGTTTTAAAATCTGCTGTTAGCAGTTGCTGTTGTGGTTTCTTATGACAGAAAAAATGGGGGGGTTGAAAGTTCTGTTTTATGTGTTTGTGTGGGAGAGCAAGGGCCAAGCCAAGTCCATTCTTTTAGGAAGTGAGTGAAGGTGGTTTTGTTCCTCTTGTTATGTTCTTTTGACAGAAAAAAAAATCTCTTTGTGCCAAAACAGCAAAATCAGTTTTTTAGAGTGTGTGCTGGTTTGGAGTTTTTTGTTGTTGCTGCAGTTGGACAGAAAATGTGTTTGGTCACTTTGTGATTGGACAGAAAATTGCAAATAGCAAGGCTTGGCCAAATGCAAGTGAGGTGAGTTTTGTTGGTTTTTCCTAGTCATGAAAACCAATCCAGTTCTGCCTGCAAGGTGTTTCTTGACAGCTCCAAACAGCAACAGCAAGGTGGTTCGAAGTTCTTTTGTTGGCTAGCAGGGTTCTTTAGCACAAAATGCAAAGCTCAGGTCTTTTCTTGTAAAATGCCAAATGAGGTCTGTTTTGATGTGAAGTCAAGCAAGGTTAAGTTATGTTTGGTTCATGGTGAGTCTTGCAAGTGGGAGAGGTTTTGGTCTGCTGTTTGTGACAGAAAAATGCCAAGGGTTTTGGGCTTAGGTCCTTTTTTAGACCAAATGCAAAATGGCAAGCTTTTTTGTTGGAAAAGGCAAGTGAGGTTCAGCATGAGTGAATTGGTATGTTGCTACTGTCAATGCTATTGTCCTTGACAGCAACATTGTGGCTAAAAATCTGTCATGGACAGTACAAGTTATGGTTCATGAAGGTATGGGGATAACATGTACTCTTTCCTCAATCCAAGCAAACAAAGGATGGCTTTATGTACTGTTGGAGTATGGCTGCATAATGAGGCTTACTATGGCAGAAAAATTGCTGCATAATTGCTGTCCTTTTGAGGTATAAGGCAAGGCATGGACAAGTATGGTGCATTTGTACCTTTCTTGCAATTCAAGCAACCAAGCAAAGATTCACATGTGCTGCATAATTTGAATTTGCAAACACACTTAAAATGATATTTATGAGCTGTCCCAATTGGCCAAATGCTGAAAAAATGTTTGAGTCAAAAAGTCAACTCTTGGTCAAACTTACATTTAAATGAAAAAGGTCAAAATATGCCATTTTGATTGGTGAAGTTTTGGCTCATGAAATTTATATTTTTGGAAAGAGGGGATCAAATGTGACTTGTAGGAAAAAACCCCACCAAAATTGGCCAAACGGTTTGGGAGATATGGCCCTTTGAAGTTCAAGATTTTCTGAAATCGATTCGATCATAACTTGCCAACCACACATGGGAATTGAAAGTTCTAGGACTTTTTGGAAATGGGAGAACAAGATCTTCAACTTTCATGTTGGGCAAAAATTCATTTGAGGCTTGTATCAAAATGTAAGTTTGAGGATCAAAACTTTCCATTTTTGGTAAGTTTCAGTCACAGGCCCAGTTTCCGTTTTGGGAAATTTATGATCTGGCTTCAAATTCTTCCATGATGGTGTTTGGCATGATATATGATGATTATTTGGACATGAATGAACTCTCACAAACCAATTCCAATCATCCAATCACTGATTAAACAGACAGTTGACCAACAGTTGACTTTTAGGGTTTCTGACTGATTATGCATTGACTGATGACTTCCAAACCCTAATTCCTTGAGGACTTGACTTCAAATGATGTCCCAAGTTGTATGAACTCTTGATTATTGACCATGGTGCCCAAATTCCACAAGAATGACCACCATCCACTGCTTTGACTGACAGTTGACTTTTTTAGGATTTTTGACTGTCTGTGTGTGAACTGATGACCTCTGAGCCCTTAACCCTTGACCAAAATACTTCAAATAGACCTCCAAGCCATGTGAACTTGTTGGACAAACCCCAAGGCCTTGATTCAATGAGAAATTCTTTTGCTTGCCTGATTGACTGATCAGGAGATTAGTTTGACCTAATTCTTGATTGCTTGCTCTTGAGGCAACTGAGGGACGATGCAAATGCTATGCAATGGATCATGATATGTTATGACCTAACATGAAAATGTATGTACAATGATAGGTGCAAATTTGAGGTGCTACACCGGGGAATAGGATTAGCAACGGATTCATTGGAAAGCATGGTTAGACCTTTTCCTTGGTCCTGAAGTCTCGTAGTAATTGCAATTTCCATTTTAGGCATGTATTTTTTATAAACATTGATCATGTTCAAATGCATATATCAATTCACATTAAATCAATGGACGTTTACGCAAACAAAACAGAGAAATAAAACCACAACATTTTTCGAAATGAAATTGCATTGATTCTGAAAGAGGGCCTATAAATAGGCAAGTGAGTACAAGGAGACAGAAATCCTAGTAAGAGGAAATTGTCAAGAAAGCAAAGAGAAAACTATGCAGAAAAAGTCCTATTGATTTTAATTCCACTACTGTCATCATGTCTTCAAGCATCTCATCTTCTGCTGTCGGGTAGAGGTGATTGGCTTGTTCAGTCCCTTGAACTTGGTTGAAGCTGACAGAGAACGGGACATAGTCATACGCTTGAATCCCTAATTTTTGCCTGGACCGCCTTTTCAGGTTTTCAGTCCACCAGGATACCCGTTTTTGCCCAAGCCGCCTTTTCAGGTTTTCGACTTGCCGGGTGTACATTTTTATATGTTTATCCCTAATTTTTGCCCGAACCCTTTTGGTTCGCCGGGATGCCCTTACTTTTGCCTAGGTACGTCGACCTAGCGGGTCTCTGTTATGCGTAGTATTTTTTAACTATGTCCGCGTTCACAGGATGCGGGAAATCTTCGCCATCCATTGTAGCAAGTATCATGGCTCCACCAGAGAATACCTTCTTAACCACAAATGGCCCTTCGTATGTGGGAGTCCACTTGCCTCTGGGATCCCCTTGTGGTAGAATGATACGCTTGATCACCAAGTCACCAACTTGATACACCTGTCTCTTGACTCTTTTGTTAAATGCCTGGGTCATGCGCTTCTGATATATCTGCCCGTGACAAACAGCCTCAAGTCTCTTCTCATCAATCAAGTTTATCTGATCGAGTCGAGTCTGAATCCATTCATCTTCATCTAAGCCCGCCTCTTTCATGATTCTTAGAGAGGGAATCTGAACTTCCACCGGTAAAACGGCCTCCGTTCCGTAGACTAAAGAGAAAGGAGTTGCCCCCGTCGAAGTGCGTACTGAAGTGCGATAACCATGGAGAGCAAATGGTAACATCTCGTGCCAGTCTTTGTACGTTACTGTCATCTTTTGTATGATCTTCTTAATGTTCTTATTAGCAGCCTCCACGGTGCCATTCATCTTTGGCCGGTACGGAGAAGAGTTATGGTGCTTAATTTTGAACTGCGTGCAGAGTTCAGTAATCATCTTGTTGTTCAAATTAGTACCATTGTCAGTGATAATCCTTTCAGGGATGCCGTATCGACAAATAAGGTTATTCTTGACGAACCGTGCCACCACATTCTTGGTGACAGAAGCGAATGAGGCTGCCTCTACCCACTTGGTGAAGTAATCAATAGCGACGAGAATGAAGCGATGTCCATTAGAAGCCGTAGGTTTAATCTCCCCGATCATATCGATGCCCCACATTGCAAAGGGCCAAGGAGCTGTCAACACGTTCAATGGAGCAGGAGGCACATGTACTTTGTCCGCATAGATCTGACACTTGTGACAGGTTCTGGAGTGATGGTGGCAATCAGCTTCCATGGTAGACCAATAATACCCTGACCTCAGAATCTTCTTGGCCATTGTATGTCCATTAGAATGAGTCCCAAAAATACCGTCATGCATGTCTTCCATAATCTTTTCTGCTTCCTTTTTATCCACACAGCGAAGCAGAGTCAAGTCATGATTACGTTTGTATAACACTCCATTACTCAGAAAGAATTTAGCGGAGAACTTCCTCAGGAATTTTCTGTCATTGATGGACGCCCCTTCAGGGTATTCCTGAGCTTCTAAGTATCTTTTTACATCGTGGAACCAAGGTTTTTCCCGTACTCCCTCAGTGTTAAGTTCATAACAGTATGCCGGTTCATCTAGTCGCTCAATGGTAATCCTGGGAGCTTCACCGTCCCATCTGACTCTGAACATAGATGACATGGTAGCTAATGCGTCTGCCAACTGATTCTCTTCTCGTGGAATATGTTCAAATGTAATCTCTTTAAAGTATGGAAGTAATGTCATTACCTGCTCTCGATAAGGGATGAGATTTGGATGTTTAGTATCCCATTCTCCTTTGATCTGACTGATTACCAAGGCCGAATCTCCGTACACACTCAAAAACTTGATTCGCCAATCTATAGCAGCTTTGAGTCCAAAAATACATGCTTCATACTCAGCCATATTATTGGTACAATGAAAACATAGTCTAGCTGTGAAAGGCGTATGGTAACCCTCGGGAGAAATGAGTACAACCCCAACACCATGGCCCAATGCATTAGAAGATCCATCAAAGACCATAGTCCATCGGGATCCCCATTCGGATCCCTCATCTGGTTTAGGTTTTTCGTAATCCGTAACAAGCATGACATCCTCATCTGGGAACTCAAAATTCATAGATTGGTAATCGTCCACCGCTTGATGAGCCAAATGATCAGCTAGCACGCTTCCTTTGATTGCTTTCTGGGTAGTATACTGGATGTCGTACTCTGTTAAGATCATCTGCCATCTCGCTATTCTTCCGGAGAGGGCAGGCTTCTCGAACATGTATTTGATGGGATCCATCCTAGAAATCAACAAAGTGGTATGATTCAACATATACTGTCTTAGTCGGCGAGCAGCCCAGGCCAAAGCACAGCAAGTTCTCTCGAGCAGTGAGTATCTTGTTTCACAGTCGGTAAACTTTTTGCTCAGGTAGTATATGGCATGCTCTTTTCGACCAGACTCGTCATGTTGCCCCAATACGCACCCCATTGAATTTTCTAACACGGTCAAATACATGATTAGAGGTCTTCCTTCGACTGGTGGTATCAGAATTAGAGGTTCCTGGAGATATTTCTTGATTTTGTCAAAGGCTTCTTGGCATTCGTCATTCCATATCATCTCTTGATTCTTCCTCAGTAATTTGAAGATGGGTTTGCAAGTGGCGGTCAAGTGGGAGATAAATCGGGCAATGTAGTTCAAGCGTCCCAAGAAACCTCTGACCTCCTTCTCCGTACGGGGAACTGGCATTTCTTGAATAGCTCTTACTTTAGCTGGGTCAACCTCAATTCCTTTACCACTGACAATAAAGCCCAAGAGTTTACCGGATCTTACCCCAAAGGTGCATTTGTTCGGATTCACTCTCAACTTGTACTTCTTCAACCTCTCGAACAGTTTGTATAAATGATCGAGATGTTCCTCTTCAGTATGAGATATGGCTATCATGTCATCCACATATACTTCTATATCATGATGAATCATGTCATGGAACAAAACCACCATAGCACGCTGGTACGTTGCCCCGGCGTTCTTTAGACCGAATGGCATTACTTTGTAACAGAAAGTGCCCCATTGCGTCACAAACGTAGTTTTCTCCATGTTCTCAGGTGCCATCTTAATCTGATTATAACCCGAGAATCCATCCATGAATGAGAATACTTTGTGTTGAGCGGTGTTATCTACCAGAACATCAATGTGCGGGAGTGGAAAGTCATCTTTGGGACTCGCTTTATTCAAATCTCTGTAATCTACGCACATTCGCACCTTACCATCCTTCTTTGGCACTGGCACCACATTAGCAACCCATTGAGGATAAGAAGTAACGGCTAGGAAACCGGCATTGAATTGTTTCATAACCTCGGCTTTGATTTTCTCAGACATTTCAGGACGCATGCGGCGAACCTTTTGCTTGACGGGACGACAGTCTTCCTTCATGGGCAGACGATGCACTACTATGTCAGTATCCAATCCGGGCATGTCTTCATAAGACCAGGCGAAAACCTCTACATAGTCATGTAACATCCGAATCAATCTTTCTTTGACACTGTTTTCCAATCCTGCTCCTATTCTGACTTCTTTTCTTTCCACTTCAGTACCTAGATTTACGACTTCGAGTGACTCTTCATGCGGCTGTATAGTCCTTTCCTCTTGCAGTAATAGTCTGGCAAGCTCTCCAGGGACTTCACAATCTTCCTCACTTCCATCTTCGACTTGGTAGATCGGATTTTCAAAGTCATAATGAACAGTAGCGGAATTATTGTCAATAGGATCCAGAGTGGATACGGATCTGCGATTTGTGACGTGAGTGTGTGTAAGAATGCATAGCTTGTTTGAAAGACGACAGGAAAAATAAAGAGCGCAATATTTGAATGCGAAAAAGTCCATTGATTTATTGAATATGAATATGCTTATGAAATGACAAAACCCTTAACAAATTAGCTATTGTGCCTCGGGCGTAGACACAATGCTTTAAGAAGTTCAATTGAAAAATTAAAATTTGCAATACTAAATGGATAATAACAATTACTCCTGACTAAAGGAGATCGGGATAGTGTCTTCAGCCCTCCAATTATTGAGTCCGTCGCCAATTGTTGGGTAGATCCAGCTATCCAGGTCGCAATCACTGTCAGCATCCTCTACAACATTGATTTGATCTTTGACCATCTTTTCAGAGCTAAATCCCAGACCAGATTTATCAGACTTGTAGGGTATGTTGATCAGTTGACCCCAGCCAGTACAGCCACCATCTTCAACCACAGCTTGAGCGTCCTTCAGGGAAACCATGGCAGGAGAAGCTTGAATAACCTCAGGCACAAGGGGAGTCGGCTTAAGGACAGGATTGGGCGGAGGAACCACTTCAAATGACTGAGACGGAGTCTCGAAGAATTCACCATCCATCTCGACATATCTGAAGGTATGCACACTACTGACGATGTATTCTTCTTCCCCACACACAGTGACAATCTTTCCCTCTATTGGATATCTCAGCTTTTGATGGAGAGACGAAGCTACAGCACCTGCCCCATGAATCCAGGGGCGTCCCAGCAAGCAGGAATAGGCGGGGCGAATGTTCATTACATGAAAAGTGGTGTTGAAGACTTGAGGTCCTATCTTGATAGGGAGAACAACTTCACCGTGGACAACACTCTTTGCACCATCGTAAGCACGCACCACAATGTCACTAGGCTTCAATTCAATGCCTTTACAGTCAAGTTTATCGAGCACGACTTTCGGTAGCACATTCAAGGAAGAGCCATTATCGATCAACACATGAGCCAAAGTGATTCCCTTACACTCAATAGAAATATGCAGGGCCTTATTGTGGTTCTTTCCTGCTGGTGTCAGGTCAGCATTGGAAAAACCTAGGCCGTCGTCAACAGTCAGGTTAGCAACATAGTTTTCGAACTGATCGACGGAGGTCTCTTGAGGTACATGAGCAGTCTTCAAGAATCTTATCAAGGCATGGGCATGAGATTCAGAGGATAACAACAAGGACAACATCGAGATTTTAGACGGGGTATGCCCCAACTGTTCTACCACATCAAAATCACTCTTGCGGATGATTTTCAGCACTTCTTCCATTTCTCGTTTGGCAACGTCTTCAGTAGTAGCTTCGATCGGTGTCTCTGACTGAGAAGGGTTGACTGGTTCCTTTCCTCGGTTTTCGGGAACCGGAGGTGAGATCTCTGGAGAGAAGATCCTTCCGCTTCGAGTAACTTTACTAGTCCCAACAATGTCATTAGGATTAGCAGGATCACCAACTTGCTTTACGCCATGGACATAAACATCACCTCCATAATTCCACGGAATAGCTTTGCTTGAGGAATACGGGATCGGGCCAGGTGCAGTAATGATCAGGGGAGCTACTCTGGGCTCAGCAACAATCTTCACAGGTATTCTGGGAGCAGTAATCTTCACTGGAACCTTGGACCTTGCAATCACAGATACTTCTTCAACAGGGTTTTCCGTCTTAGAAACCCTTTCAAAGAGAATTGTACGATCGTCTATCAGCTGTTGAATACCATTCCTCAACTTCAGACAGTCCTCGGGCCGGAGTATGCAGAGATTGCAATCTTCAGTACAACCTGGAAATAAACCAGCTCGCAATAAATTCCTCTTTATGATCGGGAGAGGAGATGTTAAGTCCGCTATAGTAGTGATGAGAGAATCGTCATCGAGAGCATTAACAGCCTTGTCATGATTAGGCATAGGAGCAGTGATGACATTAGGAGTCTCCGGAGGCTCGAACTCAATTTCCCCAGCGTCGATCATGTCCTGAATTTTATTCTTTAACAGCCAACAATCGTTTGTATCATGCCCGGGGCTATCGGAGTGATATGTACACCTGGCATTGGGATTATAACGAGGCGAAGCAGTGTTGACATTTGCAGGAGGACCTCTGAGAGTGATTAAATTTACCTTCAGCATGCTTTGCAGTGCTTGTGCTAAAGTCATATTGAGCTTGGTAAACTGCCTTCTTGGTCTGTCTTGTCTTTGCTGGAAGTTTTGAGCTGGCGGGGCTGCGATTGTCACTGCTCCAACGGCATGGTCACCATTTTTCTTACTATGATTCTTTTGACCATACACAGCGTTCGATTCATTCTTCCCATGGTAGGACTTTTTACCGCTTGTAGAAGTAGCCGCCTGTAACTTTCCACTTCGAATGCCGCTCTCCACCCGTTCACCTGTCAGTATAAGTTCAGTGAAACCTGATGAAGAACTCCCCAGTAGGTGGCTGTAGAATGGGCCAGTCAGGGTACCCATGAACAGGTCTACTAATTCTCGGTCAGTCATAGGGGGTTTGACTCTGCCAGCCAAATCTCTCCATTTCTGAGCATACTCTTTGAAGCTTTCTTTAGATCCCATAGCCATATTCTGCAACTGTAGCCGAGTAGGCGCTAATTCAGAATTGTACTGGTACTGCTTATAGAAAGCTGTTGCTAAATCAGTCCAGGTGCGGATGTCAGAGCTCTCGAGCTGATAATACCATTCCAACTGGGTGCCAGACAGACTTTCTTGGAAGAAATGGATCCACAGTTTCTTATCAGTGGTATGCGGCTGAATCTTTCTCACATAAGCCCTTAGATGCATCTGAGGACAAGACGCACCATCGTACTTAGTGAAAGTGGGGATTTTGAATTTGCGGGGAATGGTCACATCGGAGACCAGACCCAGACTTTCGAAATCCAGACCAGGTGTCTTCTGACCCTCCATGGCTAGCATGCGTTCCTCCAGCAATTTATACTTATCATCTCTCGGAGAGTACTGTTCATTTTCATGCTCTTCATCGTCATCCTCAGGGTTAGAGAAATCAGCATTCTCCTCCTCTGAATCATTCTCTGCCCCCTCTTCTGGACCATTCGGGATTCCAAATTTGATTCCCGTAGCCTGTCCTTTACGCCTTCTTCCCGGGTTAATGAAACTCACAGCTTTCTTGTCCTTCTTCTTTTCGACCAAAAGAGCCTTCAGTTCCTCCTGCCCCTTGGATAAGCTTAGCATCATCTCCTTGAATTGAGCATTCTGAGTCTGGAGATCTTTGACAGTTTGTTCGAGATCCATTTTTCTGTTTAAGAGGCAGACCGTGAGAATATGGTCCTTTGGAATACCTGTTATGCAATGTTATGTTATGCGATGCAATGCATGAAATGTTTTCAAGGACTTTTGGGAATTTAACTTTGCGTAAGTTGCCAACAAGAGAGAAATGTTTATTGCTAATTTTTCAATGTTCATTACAAAAGGAATAATGATAAAATACAATGAAAGTTCAAGTCTCCCAGGGGCGACTTCTTTTTGGGCGAAGATATGCATTGAGTCTTCGTTCCTCATTAAGCTGACTGGTGAGCTCTAGTACTTTCTTCCTTTCTGCATTGAACTGAGCTTCGAAAGTATCTCTCTCCTCTCTCAACTGGGTCCAGGATCTTTTCAATTCCTCAACATCAGTAGGCCTATCTGGATAAGGAATGGTCTGGGAAGTACCTCCTTCGACCTCTGATTCAATAATCAATAGTCCGACTGCAAGATATGGCATGACAAGTTCGCGAGCTCTGGCGCGTACCCATCTGAGATAAGGCTCCATAGGAATAGAATTTTTCTTTCCTAAATTGCTTCTTTTCACCATGCCCCAAGCTCGTACAAACCTTTGGCGGAGACCTTGAGAGTCATTGTCATAGTCAAACACTATACCTTGAACAATCATTTCATGCGGACCATCCCTTCGAGCATACCCAAACTGACGTAGGGCTAAGGTAGGATTATAAGTAATACCTCCTCTTATCCCCATGAGGGGTACATTAGGGAATTCTCCACAACGGTCGATGATGATAACATTTTCTCTGAGGTTAGAACACCAACGGATGTCTAAATGGGAGAGTGCCATTATCCTTTGGGACCATTTCAGATTTTGATCATTCTTCAAGATTGATTGAGGAAGGTGCGAAATAAACCACCTAGACAACAAAGGTACGCAACACATGAGAGTCCCTTGTTTCTTCATAGTACGAGTGTGAAGGGAATGCAAGACATCTCCAAGTAAGGTAGGCACAGGGTTATGAGTGAGGAATATCTTAATAGCATTCACATCTATGAATTGGTCCGGATTAGGGAATAGCACCAAACCATAGATTAGCAATGCTAGAACATCTTCAAAAGCATGGACATTCATAACTTTTAGGAATTCTCGGGCCTTACCTATCAGAAATTTGGCAAGTAAACCTTTAATTCCACTTCTTGTTACCCAATTAGTTTCAATGTCGGACTTTGTCATGTGTAAAGCTGCGGCAACTTCTTCGGCCTTTGGCATCTTTTCTAAACCGCTGAAGGGTACTTGATCGAGGATAGGTATCCCAAGCAGCTTGGAAAACTCTTCCAATGTGGGTACCAACTGATAATCTGGGAAAGTGAAGCAATGATGCTTAGGATCGAAGAACTGGAATAGGACTCTCATCATATCTTCTTTGAAACCAGTGGTAACTAAGTTGAGAAGATGACCATGTTTCTTGTTGAACTGAGCATGATCGGGGAGTTCTGACACCAAATCCTTGAGTTGAGGAGAGATTGCTACAAGATTGATCCGGATAGTCTTCCTGGAAGCCATAACCTGTTCAACAGAGCAAAGCTAAATTCCTAAGTCCTTGAAATGGTTAGTATGATGATGTTATGATGTTATGATGTTATGATGTTATGCAAGCACAAGCATGTCACACAACAATTATTCCTAGGTTTTAAGGCTTGCATGAGTTCCATAGGTAAGTACCCTCCCCACTGAAGTTTGGTTGGTTCAACCTGTCCTAGAATAGTAACCGGGTTCTAGAAGGATCTCAGATCATCGACCTTTCTTTAGGTCCACTTCAGTGCAACACCAAGTGGTTGACCGAAGCTTCCCTAAAGTCCAATCTCAAAGAGTGTAGTATCGAGTATCAACCAACCTCAGTCGGAACCGAAGCCAGTTATCTCACTACTTTCTAATGGCTAGGATGAGTCAATTAGGGTTCTAAAGGTCTGGTTAATGCTTTGATGACACCACGCGGAAGCCAAATTTTTCCTCAAATAACATGAGGACCATCAGGACAACCAAAGTGTCACATTAACCGTAGCTATCATTTTGACCATTCCAGTATACGCCGGATAGTCGCGATGATCTATTGCTACTTACCTAAGGTACACTAGATCCGGGTGTAGGATCTTTCACTCAAAGCCCCCTTAAAAGAAGGAATAATAAAACATAAATGATTTTTTTTTAAGATGGACCTCTCTTTGTAGTCCCCAGCAGAGTCGCCAGTTCTGTCATACGGTGAACTGACTTGGGGTATTTTGCTTTTTATCGCAATGTCGCGGATAGCAAGAGTCGCCACCGACTTTTCTTTTATCCAATAAGGAAAGGTGGAAAAGAACAGGAAAGACCTCAATAGATTTTGGGTTCGGGAGGTACATTATACAAAGGGAAGGTGTTAGCACCCTTTGTATCCATGGTTATCCATGGGCTCTTAATTACTGGATCACTTATATTTTTGTCTGAAAAGTGTCGGTGAATTGCTTAAAAAATGTTTGAAAGAGAGTTTAACTTTGTAATGATTCTCGTATGAATGTATACAAAGTATTTATCTCATTTGATTTTGAAAATGGTTTAGAAAAATATAACTCGGTAATGATTCTAGTATGAATGTATACCAAGTGGTGATTTTCTAGGATTTGTAAAGTGTAAAGTGTGAGGGGTGGAAAATGTTTTAGGTTAGGATCCAGTAATTGAGAGTTATACCTTCCTAAGGTCGTTATGAACGTTTCCTATCCTTATGAGGGTAAAACTGTCCTTACTATTGAGAAGTAGGTAATTTTACCCTTTGGATGTTTAAGGGTCACCGTAGGGTCATCGATAGGTCATTGAAGGCAACAGTTGTAAGGATACCTTAGCATTCGAAGGGACGATCATCATTTAACCGTAGGCTACACCGAAGGGTCATCGAGGGACAAAATTGTATTTTCGAAGGCAACATCCGAGGGACCATGATTTATTTTATGATGATTTAATCGAAGGGCCATTGCTAAGTGTATCCCCACATTCGCGGGACATGACCGTAATACCGTAATATCATAAGGCAAAAGAGAGGTCCAAGATCACTTATTTAAAGGCAATATTTTAAAGTCAATTAGGTAATTAGGACGAGCCTCCATATTAAAATCAATACATTAAAATTAATACATTAAAATTAATACATTAAAATTAACACATTAAAATTAATTAAGTAATTTAGGGTGAGTCTCCACAAGGGTATCCCACAAATAAAGTGGAAGACCTAACGGCAATCTTTTCCTGGGACATGTGAACCTTGGCAAAATTCAGCAAACGGGTTAGAATACCAAATCGGGGTGTAATCGAAGATTACACCGCAAAAGAAATCACAACGATAATGGGATCAGATAAACAATGCCTGGCTATGATAAAACATGGATGAAAAATCAGAACAGAAAAGTTGGCTACCGTCAGGTTCGCGCCTGCCTCGCCTAGCGAAGGCTTAGCGAATACTCGCTGCATGCTCGCTTAGCGATGTGCTAGCGAGCGGCTGCGGATTTCGGTTTTAATAACGACATAATGGCAGCAAGCTTCACACTTTATAGCATTCATTACAGAGATTATGTGGTTAGACATTCAAGTGTTCATGCATACTTAAATTCATATGTAAAACTTAAGATAGTTTCATAAATTCAATCATGATATCATATGCAAATTAAGAACACAAGGTAGTAATAGCTATGCCAACCTGTTTGTAATCGAATTGTAACCTTGAGTTGGCCGATCGGATCGAATTGAGCGGAAGTGACCTTGTTGCCGCCGGCTTTTCCTTCAGGGCTTCCTTTAGGGTTTCCCGTCTGTGAGCGCTAGGGTTTGCTTGCTAGGGTTCTCCTCTCTCCTTTTTTCGTTTTTCTTTTCATTACTGAAGCGCTGGTATTTATAATGCCCTTTTTCATGACCTAATGGGCTCAGAATGAAGCCCGAAATTTTTTGTTGTCTGTCAACCTCGCTAGGCGAGCTGGTAGCGAACGTTTGCTTCGCTAGGCGAGTGTGTAGTGAACGTTCGCTAGGCGAGCGTGTAGCGAACGTAACGTTCGCTAGGCGAGCGTGTAGCGAACAAGCCAGTTTTGGGCCATTTTCTGGATTGGGCCATTCGTGAGCTGGGCCTTCGTTCCTTTGGGATGTCAGTGCCTTGTGGAACAAGTCGGAGGGTCTTGGAAAATGCTTTGTAATATCAATGGGCAAATTTTGGGGTATGACAAAAGGGTTCAGTGACTACTACTTCAGTTTGTTTGAATTGTCCTTTGAGTATTTTTGGTAGAGACTTTGGGATAGACCTTGTGTGTCTTCCCCTAGTGCAGATTGATGTTATCTTGGGTATGAACTGGTTGGTGTTTAACCGAGTTTCTATCAACTGTTTTGATAAGACTGTGATATTTCCTGAGAGTGAGGAAGGAAAGAGTTTGTTTCTATCAGCAAGGTAGGTGAATGAGGAAGTAGCAGATGGGGCAGAGTTGTTTATGCTGTTAGCGACTTTAGAGGCTAAAGATAAACTGGTGATTGGCGATCTAGCCGTGGTGTGTGATTTTCCTGATGTGTTTCCAGGAGAAGTGAATGAATTGCCGCCAGAGCGTGAAGTTGAGTTCTCGATTGATTTGGTACCTGGTACTAGGCCGATATCGATGGCTCCGTATCGTATGTCTGCTGTTGAGTTAGCTGAATTGAAGAGTCAGCTGGAAGATTTGTTGGATAAGAAGTTTATTCGTCCGAGTGTGTCACCGTGGGGTGCACCAGTGTTATTGGTTAAGAAGAAAGAAGGTACTATGAGGTTGTGTGTGGACTACAGGCAACTGAATAAAGTGACGATCAAGAATCGGTATCCTTTGCCGAGGATTGATGATTTGATGGATCAGTTGGTTGGTGCAAGTGTGTTCAGCAAGATAGATTTGAGATCTGGGTATCATCAGATACGTGTAAAAACTAAGGATATTCAGAAGACTGCTTTCAGAACAAGGTATGGACATTATGAGTATTCTGTAATGCCTTTTGGGGTGACTAATGCGCCTGGAGTATTCATGGAGTATATGAATAGAATTTTCCATCCGTACCTAGACCAGTTTGTTGTGGTGTTTATTGATGACATTTTGGTGTATTCGAAATCTGAAGAAGAGCATGCTGAGCATTTGAGAGTGGTTTTAGAAGTTCTACGAGAAAAGAAGTTATTTGCTAAACTCTCTAAATGTGAATTTTGGTTAGAAGAGGTTAGTTTTCTTGGTCATGTGATTTCAAGAGGTGGTGTTGCTGTTGATCCTTCTAAGATAGAAGCGGTATCTAAGTGGGAAGCTCCGAAGTCAGTTTCTGAGATAAGGAGTTTTCTTGGACTTGCAGGTTATTATAGGAAGTTCATTGAGGGATTTTCTAAGTTGGCGTTACCGTTGACGATGTTGACTAGAAAGGGACAAGCGTTTGTTTGGGACTCCAAATGTGAAGAAGGTTTCCAAGAGTTAAAGAGAAGGTTAACTAGTGCTCCTATTCTGATATTACCGAGTTCGTCGGAATCATTTGAGGTTTACTGTGATGCTTCATTTTTGGGTTTGGGTGGTGTGTTGATGCAGAATAAGCAGGTTATAGCTTATGCTTCGAGACAACTGAGGGTTCATGAGAGGAACTATCCGACACATGATTTAGAGTTGGCAGCTGTGGTATTTGTTCTGAAGTTATGGAGGCATTACTTGTACGGGTCGAGATTTGAGGTTTTCAGTGACCATAAAAGTTTAAAGTATTTGTTTGATCAGAAAGAGCTGAATATGAGACAGAGGAGATGGTTAGAATTTCTGAAGGATTATGACTTTGGTTTGAATTACCATCCGGGTAAAGCAAATGTAGTGGCTGATGCATTGAGTCGGAAATCATTACATATGTCTATGTTAATGGTTAGAGAATTGGATTTAATTGAGCAGTTTAGAGATTTGAGTTTGGTGTGCGAGAGTACTCACAATAGTGTTAAATTGGGAATGTTGAAATTAACGAGTGGTATTCTGGATGAGATCAGAGAGGGTCAGAAATCCGATGTGCTTTTGGTTGATAAGTTGACTTTAGTGAATCAAGGCCAAGGTGGTGAATTCATAGTTGATGAGAATGGTATTTTGAAATTTGGTAATCGGGTGTGTATTCCGGATGTTACCGAACTTAAAAAGAGTATTCTGGAGGAAGGACATCGTAGTGGCTTGAGTATTCATCCTGGAGCTACAAAGATGTATCATGATTTGAAAAAGTTATTTTGGTGGCCGGGAATGAAAAGAGAAATTGCGAGTTTTGTTTATTCTTGCTTGACTTGTCAGAAGTCGAAGATTGAGCATCAGAAGCCGTCTGGGCTAATGCAACCGTTGGCTATTCCAGAGTGGAAATGGGATAGTATCAGTATGGATTTTGTTTCTGGTTTACCGAGGACAAATAAGAATTTGGAAGCTATTTGGGTGATTGTTGATAGATTGACGAAATCGGCTCATTTCATTCCGATCAGAATGGATTATCCGTTAGAGAGATTAGCCGAGTTGTATATTGAGAAAATTGTAAGTTTGCATGGTATTCCGTCGAGTATTGTTTCGGACAGAGATCCTAGATTTACATCGAAGTTCTGGGAAGGTTTGCAGAGGGCTTTGGGAACTAAGCTGAGATTGAGTTCTGCATATCATCCGCAGACTGATGGTCAGACTGAGAGGACGATTCAGTCATTAGAGGATCTTTTGAGAGCTTGTGTTTTGGAAAAGGGAGGCGCTTGGGATTGTTATTTGCCTTTGATTGAGTTTACCTACAACAATAGTTTTCATTCGAGCATTGGTATGGCACCGTTTGAAGCTTTGTATGGTAGGAGATGTCGGACGCCTTTATGTTGGTATGAGTCCGGTGAGAGTGCTGTGGTGGGACCGGAGATTGTTCAACAGACTACAGAAAAGATTAAGATGATTCAGGAGAAGATGAGAATTGCTCAGAGTCGTCAGAAGAGTTATCATGATAAGAGGAGGAAGTCACTCGAGTTCCAAGAGGGAGATCATGTGTTTCTTCGTGTTACTCCGATAACTGGTGTTGGTCGAGCTTTGAAGTCGAAGAAGTTGACACCTCGATTTATTGGTCCTTATCAGATTTTGGAGAGGATAGGGGAGGTAGCCTATCGTGTCGCTTTACCGCCGTCGCTTGCGAATTTGCATGAGGTTTTTCATGTGTCTCAGTTGAGGAGGTACATTCATGATCCGTCGCATGTCGTCCAAGTAGATGATGTACAGGTGAGAGATAACCTGACTGTTGAAACATCACCTATGAGGATCGAGGATCGAGAGTTGAAGCAGTTGCGGGGTAAAGAGATTGCCTTGGTGAAGGTAGCTTGGGGAGGACCAGCAGGTGGCAATGTAACTTGGGAACTGGAGAGTAAGATGAAGGAGTCTTACCCAGAGTTGTTCGCTTGAGGTATGTTTTCGAGGACGAAAACTCTTTTAGTGGGGGAGAGTTGTAACACCCCGATAATAATAAAATAATTATTTAAATTGAGTTAATAATATAATTATTAATTTAATTAAATAATTGGAAAATTTATTATTATTATTGGATTATTATTATTATTGGAAAATATATATAAGTTGGAAATAAAGAAAAGAGCCCATTTTGAGTAAAAAGGTTTTTACGTGAAAAAGCAGAGAAGCGATCGTGAAAGAGGAAAAGGGCAAGAGGCAGAGCAAGAGGAAGAAGGTTGGAGAAGAGAAGAGCTTGGAGCTTGAGATTCGCCGGATTAATCAGGTAAGGGGGGGTTTATCGTCGATTAATGGGTATTATGGGATAATATGTAATGGGTAGTGATAAGCCGTTGATTTGACCCTAATTGGGATTATTGATGCTGAAGAATTATGTTGGACAAGTTGTATTTAGACTGTAATTGAATCTGTGTTTGGGTTAGTGGTGAAATTCCGGACGTATAGCTTTTTACGGAATCGGAATCGGAGGTCCGGAAGTCCTCCAACGGCGGAAAATGCGGAGAATTCTGCATTCTGCCTTGTGTTAGCGCAGGAACTGCTGTTTTGTCTGCGTTAACCGGTTAACCCAGGGCGTTAACCGGTTAACACTGTTATAATTTGTGAAAATGTGTTGTTTTGCCTGCGTTAACCGGTTAACCCAGGGCGTTAATCGGTTAACACTGTTACGTTTTGCCAGAAAATGTGTTTTTGCCTGCGTTAACCGGTTAACCCAGGGCGTTAACCGGTTAACACTGTTGCAGAGTGGAAAATTGGCTTTTTAATGTTGTGTACATAATTGAGAGTTGGCCTATGTTGGCGTATGATGTAATAGGGATTATATCCCGCTGTTTTGAGCAGTATCGGTATTAGTAGAGTGTGCTAATACTGTGTTTAATTGATTTACATGATAATGATGTGTTGATACATGTGTTGATGATGTATGATGATATGCATACTGACGTGAATGTATATATTATGCATGTATGTGTGAATGGACTGTTGTATGGCTTAGAGTGTGAGCATATGTCTATTCTTGAATTGTTGTTGATGTTGCATTGCTAGATGATTAGCGTGCATGGCATAGCCTCTGGGGATGTAGCTAATTCCCATGGTGAGGAATTAGTGAGTGAATCATTGTGGATTTGTTGTTGATGTTTGCATGCTAGATGATTAGTGTGCATAGCATAGCCTTCGGGGCTGTAGCTAATTCCCATGGTGAGGAATTAGTGAGTGAGTCATTAGATCTCAAATGAGGGGGACTAGTGAGCTTAGTAGCCGTATCTGGATTTGATCGGTGAGCTTGAACTAGATGTTCAAGAATAGTCGGTACCGCATGTGTGGAGTCTCATTGCATAATGTATGTATGGCGTATAATATGAATGGATGTATTCCAATATTATACGTGTGTTTGTGTTGTTGTGGAGTATGATTTGAGATTATACTTGTGCTTTATGTTGGTGTTGAGTATGATGTTGAGCTGATGTGCTGTTACTGATTGTATGTTGCGATAAGGGTGATTAATGTGTTAAATTGCTTAACATGACATTATATTCTATAATGCTTATTATATTGATTGAGGAACTCACCCTTACAACTATTTTTCAGGTAACCAGAAATGAGTTGAGTAGAAGCGAATGCTTGGAGTCTAGTGTAGTCTCCTTAGTGGGTCGTGCTCTGATAGATGTAACATCGGGAGGGAACCTTTTAATTATGTTGTTTTATGTTGTTGAATAATTTACATGTGAATGTTACATGTTTTACATGATTGAGGAGATCTCTATCCGCTGCGTTTTATGCAAATGTTTATGTTTTGAATTAATAAAAGAGCATGACCGTTATATTGTTGAATGGTGTGAATATTATGTGTGACACCCTTGAATGGCATAATTACTCTGAATTGTTATATGTTTATTATTTTTAATTAAATATTTGGGGTATTTTAGAAGGGTGTTACAACATACGTTATTCCAAGTTACCTTAATGAGGAATATGAAGAAGAACTCCTTTAAGGGGCATTAATGATTGAATGAGTATAAAAGGGAGAATTCCTACATAAGGAATGGATACACAATGGCTACCTGAGAAAACATTTACAGACACTTAACCAATCATTTGAGGCACTCCCTGACTTGCATAAGGGAAGTCAACCTTTTAGTGTTTTTAGCAAGAACAATTAGCATCTGCAGGATGTGTGCTTGTGGCGGATAAAAGATCTTTTATCATTGCAGCTTGCGTTGCGTTAATGTGTTTAAAAATGGATTTTTTATGACGATTCAGTGTTTCACATAATCTAGTCAATAATAGAACCAGTGCTCTGATACCAATTGAAGGTGCAGAAAACACAAGAATGAAGAGGTATAAATTGGGTTTACAGTTTGATAACTTTTTGCTTCCTAAAAAAATGAAATAATAGCAATAATAATATTAAGAACAGTGATAAAAGACACAAGCATTTTGTCCGGGTTCACCATTAACTAGGCTAGCTCCAGTCCACCCATCAGGTGATTTGGCTTAGCTAAGGACCTGACCTACCTGATCGCTTAAGAATACTTCTCCCTCAATGACTAACTGTCACTGAATTCTCAAGAGCTTGACCAACCTGGTCACTTGAGGAACATAACCAACTGGGTTATGGCAGTTTGTGTTTACAAGTGTGCTTTTGAGATAAGCATATTACACATGATGAAGTTCATATAATTACAATGAAAGTTCTAAGTGTTTCTCTCTTTTTGTTGTGTTATGTTGTTGTGGCTTCAGCATCTTCTAAGATTCACACACATCCACGTGCATGCTTGCATTCACACACACACACACACACACACACACACACACACACACACACACACACACACACACACACACACACACTTTCTTTATCCTTTCTACATTCTTCTCTATTCTTCTTTTATGCTTGCTCTATCGTATTTAAATAATTTTTTTCTTCTGAATATATAAAAGATGAAGATATTTGTTGAAGGATAGATCCGTTGGAGGGTAAAATAGGAATTGACCTTTGAAGTATCCGTTGTATGAAGGTCGTTTCATGTGAGCAGTTAAGCGACGCTTGCAGCAGAGATTTGTTTGATGATGGGATGTGATAAGTCTTATTTACTTTAAAAGTAGATATATTTTTTGAACTTCTGTCACATCAAACATTAAAGACCTTTAATTCAACTCTTTTAGTCAGAGGATTCTTATAAAAGTGATTTGAAGCTTAAGTAGATATCATAATCTGTCTTCATAAGGAAATCTCTTTTTGCTTGTACTTTCCTTGACTATATTACTCGTCATAATTAGAGGCTTCATTTAAAAGATGAGGTGAAGCTTTATCAGAGTCCAGAGCCTAGATGATGTAGACTACAAAGTCTATTTAGAGTGAAGCTTGAAAGTACTATATTCTAGAGTGAATGTGAACAAGTAATGCATAAGCGTTTACTAGTTTGTTCATATTAGATACGTTAACTGTAAGAGAATATTTCCTTTGCTTACCAAATTCTAGAAGAGGCTTCTAATATAACTTGGCGAAGCTTGATTAGAATCAGAAGATGTCTTCAAAACATCGAGAGACTTCAGATATCTTGGAGTACTAAGTCCTGAGACGTAACACAAACTTTATAGTCAAAGCTTTATCAGAGGTTTTCTAGATGCTTTCTATTCAGAAATGTTGAATTGATAATCTTGAAGTTTGACTTGCTTTTAAACACATATTTGTATTCTTCCTTTTTTCATCATGTGTTTTAATTTTCTTCAATTTTCTTTCTGCTTTCTGCTTTCTTCAGATTACATTTGCAGTCACATTGATTTCTTCAATGGCATAGCTTTCTTCAGAGTCTGAATTTTATAATTTGATGTCGTTTAGACCTTGATTCAAACTTTTCTTTGATTTGAAGTTTGTTTTCTGTTAGCCTTTTCTCTTTTCTGAGTTAACAATCATAGTTGGCTTATTTCATAGTCTTCAACTATCAGAGTTGCCTCTAGACAAGCATTTGAAGTTCCTTGATCAGAATCTGCTTTAATCAGCTTTTGCTCTTTCTTTTTAGATTCTATTATGATCTTTGAGTATCTGCACACTTAACAAACAGTTAGTGTACAAAATTGTTCTTCTACACTTTGTTATCATCAAAACATAAAGGTATGTAAATGTATAACAAAACTTGTTCTTACACTACAAACTTGTAACCTTTGGATTTTCTATAAAATAAACCAAGATTAGTAGTACCTTTCAGATATTTGAAGATCCTTTTAACAATGGTTAAGTGTGATTCTCTAGGATCTGATGGGAATCCATCACATAAACATACGCTAAATAAAATATCAGGCTTAGAAGCGGTCAAGTATAAGAGAGAACCAACCATACCTCTATATACCTTTTGTTCTACCTGTTTGCTTTCATCTTTCTCCAGAATGCATGTTGGATGCATTGGAGTGTTGGCTGGTTTGCACTTTGACAAGTCAAACTTCTTCAGAAGTTCCCTTGTATACTTTCTTTAATGGATATAAGTTCCTTCTAGTCTTTTTTTGATCTGAATCCCCAGAAATAACTTTAATTCTCTCATCAAACTCATCTCAAATTCTATCTGCATAGACTTGTAAAATTCCCTACAAATAGTAGCATTAGCATAACCAAAAATAATATCATCAACATAAATTGTATCTACCTTCCCTCTTGTAAAAACATTTTTCAAAATAAAATTTCTTAGTCTTTCATACCATGCTCTAGGAGTTTGTTTCATACCATACAAATATTTTTTGAGTTTGTAAACAAAACCTAGATTTTTATGATTTTCAAAGCGAGGAGGTTGGATGTGCATAAACTTCTTCAGTAATGAAACCATTCATAAATGCACTATTAACATCCATTTGAGATAGAATGATGTTATGATTTATAGTAAAAGATATTAAGAGACGGATAGACTCTAACCTAGCCACTGGTGCAAAGGTTTCAGTATAGTCAATTCCTTCTTGTTGACTATAGCCTTGTGTAAATAGTCTGGCTTTGTTTCTTACCACTTATCCTGGATCATTCAATTTGTTTTTGAAGACCCATTTAGTTCCAATATCATGGGCTCCTTTAGGTCTTGACACAAGATCCCATACATCATTTCTAGAGAATGACTTAGCTCTTCTTGCATCGCTAGAATCCAGCCAGTGTCCAGAAGTGCTTCAACAATGGAGGTAGGTTCTATTAAAGACACCAATCCCATAAGCATTTATTCAGATGGTTTAAATGAGGATCTGGTTCTGATGGGTTCAGTCTTAACTCCCATAATCAATTCTTTAGGATATGAAAATCTTTTCTTATGCTTCCTCAGAGGCGCTGGTGTGACAGTAGCTTCTGATTCTAATTAAGCAACTTTATGCTGAGTTCCTTTAGAGTCTTTCACTTCAAATTCCTTGCCTTCTAAGTCTGAATAATTAATCTCCATATCTGAAAACTTTTCAACTAGCTTTGACTTTTCAAGGTCAAGCTTATCATCAAACTTAACATGAATTGATTCCTCAACAATTATTGTTTCAGTGTTATACACTCTATAGCCTTTTGAGTGTTCATAGTATCCTAACATAATACATTTTTGTGCTTTGGAATCAAACTTGTTCGAGTTCTCTTTAGTATTCAGAATAAAACATGAACAACCAAAAGAATTAGAATATGAAATGTTGGGTTTTCTGTTCTTCAACAATTCATAGGGAGTCTTAACCATAATAGGTCTTATTGAGATTCTTTTCTGAATATAACACATTGTGTTGGTTGTCTCTGCCTAGAAGTGCTTTGCAACATTTGTTTCATTGGTCATGGTTCTGGAAATTTCTTGTAATGTGTGATTTTTCCTTTCTACAACTCCATTATGTTGAGGAGTTATAGGACAAGATAAATCATGGGAAATACCATTTTGGACTTGGGAGCATAAGGTAGAAAATATTAAAGTCTTTCTCATTTTGCACTTGGGAGCAGAAGGTAGAAAGTACAGAATGTGACTCATCCTTGTGTTTAAGAAACTTAACCCACCTCCACCTACTATAGTAATAGAAAAGGACAAATGTATACTTTTTTCAATTGACAAAGGCTATTTTCACAGGCCCAAATAAGTCAATGTCCAAAAGCTCCAAAAGCCTTGAGGTTGAAACAACATTTTTAGCTTTGAAAGAGATTTTTGAAAACTTGCCTTTCTGGCATGCCTCACAAAGAGAATATGAAGAAAACTTATAATTTGGAAGGCCTTTGACTAGGTTCAACTTGTTAAGCTTTGAGATTCTTCTCAGTATAACATGGTCTAACCGTCCATGTTGCGTCCATTTGTTTATTGTGAAATTTGGTAAACAAACACAAGTTTCTATTAATACTTAAGGGACCAAACTCGAAAATCTCCCGGAACATATTTGTATGCATTTATGGTCTTAAACAACATTTTGTGTCAAAATCGAAAGGGTAACTTATTTGATTGATTTCAAAGTTTGAAGTAATATTTGGAATAAAAGATTCTCAAAATAAGGATTGAAAATAAGATGCGAGGGGAAGTAGAAGCATAAACTGTAAAGTGAAATCGAAGAATAATTCAACGCATAAAAGATACTTAAATGTGAAAAGACCATAAATTTATAAATTATGGAACACATACGTACATTTTCCTCACTCGTTTCTCAAATGCGCAGGTACTTTGAGTTTATATAATATGTGTATAATTGTTGACCTCTTCCAAAATGAACATGAGTCCCTTTATATACTTCTTTAAAATAACTACCCAAACACGGTTGACTAACCCTAACTCAACACATTTCATCCTCATGCAACGGTTCTCTCATACGAGCTTCCACGTGTCTCCGAAGAACTGTCTATATTAAACCAGTTCCCGCTCTTTTAACACTATTCAAATATCTTAACTACTTTTACTGGTCATCAAGAACCGTCATCCCATGTTGAAGTCTTTAATGTCGACCATGCTACGACATCCCACTCTACTATCTTCCACATGCAATGCCCAAGTTGACATTGTTTCCATTGTAATGATGAACTCCAACCTTAGCCAACATAGCATAGTACTGAATTTCAATAAGTCCATGGACTCTTACAATGCTCTTTGACATGGAATTACTTCGACCGACATCATTATCCATGACTTTTGACCTGACATCAGTTCGGTTCCCCTTCGACTTCAATTTACCTTGTCCTTCAACCTAGCATATTTATCATTTCCCCATTAATACTTGCTACTTATTGTCAAGTCAAAAAATCTAAGGTAACAAATTACCCCCCAAAAGGCCATGTTTCAATCTAAATAAAAAAAGAGACGTGGCCTTTTTTATCATATTTTTTCAACGCCATTTTCGCTTTTGTTGGCTTCATTGTCATCATTACCCTTTTTACAGCGCATTATAATTTTCCACGAGATCCGCTCAGAATCCCATCATTACTCCACTTCCTAGGAAGTCATGGGTATGCACGTCGTCTATAACTGCTCCCGCTCACATCAACACCGTGCTTTGAAACCCCAAAAAACCCTTCAATCTTCCCCATGTGGACGCCATGTGTCTGATTCAGTACATGCATTTAGAAGCTTATAAATAACCCTTTTCAAGTTTTCTCTTCTTCTTCCTTTTTTCAACTTCTTTTACAATTTTTATTGTCTCGCGCAAAACAACAAACCCTTTCACTCTTTTCTTTTTCAAAAAAACTCCATATCCAACCATGGCTTCCACTCCAATAATGCCCTATAAACCTAACACTGGAAAAAACCCATTGGCTTTTACAATCTTACCAAACAAGGATGAGGACGCCAGAGACTATATTCCTGAACCCCCTTTGTCAGATGAGAAACCTGCCATTTTGGAAAAATAGGTTCTTATTCCTTATTCACTGCATAATAAACTGTACGCATTTTTGGGACCTTATCCCACAAAGAGGTCACATGCTGGGAAAGTTTCACGCTTTTTTCCAGGCTATTCAACCATTTTGCCCTCTGCGTTTGAAAAATGCACTCTCGGTCTCTCTTTCATGGTCAAACCCTCCTGTGTATTTCGATCAACACGACCTGCTCCCAACAAAGAGTATATCTCCTGGCTCGACAAGGTTTAGTCTCAAAGGAAGGTGCAGTGGGAGAAACTGGGCATCTACGACTTGGTTAACATTTCTAGGACAAGTCTGAAATACAACCCAACTATGTTATTATCTTTGATCTTCTTTTGGGAAGGATCGACCAATACTTTCCAGCTTCTCTGTGATATGTTGACATTGACACTGTTTGACGTAGCCTCCATTACAGGTTTGAATCCTCTAGGTATCACCTTCGCTCCGACCCTAGAAACCAAAAACGAATTTATCATTGAACGTTTTGGTTACAAGAACTTTATCATCGATAATCATGACAAAACAAATGCTGAAGTCTCCAACCAGGAGCACATAACCTTTTTAACCTTTTGGCTATCATATTATCTCTTCTGCTCGCAGGTAGCCAAGAAATTTGTTCCCCTAGCCATCCAGCTGCATAAAGGTCGAAAGATTTCTTTGAGCAAACTCCTCTTGGCCAACCTCTACCAATCATTTGGAGATGCATCTTACAAACTGAAACACCTCTCGGTGACCAATAAGGCATTCCTAGTGTCAGGTCCCTTTTAGATCCTACAACTATGGTTGAACGCCACTTTCGAGCCAAAGTTTCATGTGACCACCTCCCAAGCTTTAGTGCTGCAAGACGAAGGTAGAGCCATCGATGGTACTAGGTTGGCTTAGATCACCCTCAAGAAAATCCACTCCCAAAGATCCTCTTGAAATACATCAACTTATTTCTCGACTCACCAGTCTTTTATGGATCAATGGCTCCTTTTGTGGATCGCCTCATAGCTCCGTCCTGGCTTAGAAACAAGTTTCCTTGCGTTTCTCCATCCGCCGCTACTATGTCAAACTCAGTCTGGGCAGTTTTCCTGACCCCACACTCTTGTCAACTAGAATTGAGGCTAACACTCCTGGATATGGCTTCGTCGGTTATCAACCTAATCTAGTAGCCAGACAGTTTGGCTTTATCCAATTTCAACATGAATCTCTTTATATCATAGGAAGAAGATATCAATTGGTCAGAATGAAAATTTAGCTTCAAAGATTATAAAGCCTGCGTCGCCTTCTGCCACGACCAGGTTTTTCAACTCCCAACCTTCCTGTTCCAACAATCGTTCTTTGTAACAGCTGAATTCCACAACTGGTAGACGAAATACTTCGCCACCCATTTCTCAGAAAAAGAGTTATGAAAAGGCTCTCTCGTGCTCTTTCCAACTTGCCAGAGCATCAAGAACAACAAGGTATACTTCTTGATCTATATCTTTAACTTACTTTCGTTTACGTCTTTCTCACCTTTTGACTTTCAGATGAATCAGAAGCCCCATCTGATGACGGCGTCAAAAAGCCTTCTCACGCAGTGGTTGTGAGGCAAACATAAAAGCTCAAGAAAAAGGTATTCCTTTCTTCTTCAAACTTCCTCAGTATCTAAGCTGGTATTTACAATATAATCTTTTCATGTTCGAAAACGTGACCCTAGTTCTCCCACCAAACACTCAAAAAAGAAGAAACAAAAACCTGCTACCACTTCAACCCAAGTACTACATCAAACTTCAACTCGACTTTTTATCCCCTCCTTTTTATTTTTATGCTTGTTTAAATAGACTTACTCTTTTCAGGCTTCTCCTCCGCCATCCAGAGTTCAAGTCGATGAAGAGTGTTCTAAAGAACCTGATGAACCTCTCATCTTCTCCAGATTAAGGCCTAAAGCTTTCCCAAAACCAACTGTCAGCCCTAAGAAGAAAGGAACTCCCATCAAGCCCAAATCCAAACAAGACCATGATACCGCCACATTTGGTCCTTCCAAAGCCACACAAGACAAAGGGAAAAAACGAAAGTAAACTCCCAACTCTTCACCTCCTGCTAATGAATCACTCAACGGACCTCAAGACAAACCCATTGAAGAAGCACAACCCAACGTATCCAAGTTATGCCTTGTTTTTTTTTGTATATCCTAAATGACTCCAACATGACTCTCTTTTCAGGAAAACCCAGAGATACCAGATGACAATGCAGCGACCCTAACATGTATCTCTCGATTCGCTTCCTCTGACACAAACTCACACATTCACTATTCAGATTTTCTTGACTCTAGTGTTTCGACTATTCACACAGCTCCTCAAACAACCAACAAACCTCCAATTGTATCCAACCAACCGCCTCCTTAAAGGGTAATTGGTGTCGAGTCAAACCCTCCCTACTGCATGAAGGAGGTGGATAGCACTACCCCCGTTCACGGCAATATTGTTCCCACTGATTTTCAACTTGACAACCTAGCAAGACATAACGAAAAACAAATTGTGCCATCACCGAAGATGTACCAACCAAAGAGATTCCCCAAACTGGTCACAAAAAACCTGAGCCAGTTCAGACCAACGTGCATGACTCGATGTCGAACACCTCGCTAAGTATGGTGGAGGTTATTGCTCTTAAGAGAAAAAAATCCTATCGAGGCTCTTAAAAGGTTGCATAAGGTATGCAGATTGTGGACGGATTCTAAATCAGCTCATTCTTCTGATGCGTCATTGGCTAATACTGATAGTGATTCAGTTAATCTTCTTGTTCAACAACTAAAAACCAACATCTTTGGAGTCGACCTTCTTGCTGCTATCGAGAAAGATGTCCAACTTGGCAAAGACATTCAGAAATTGCTAGTTGAACTCAACAAACAGCAGGCGTTTGATGCTTTACTCAAATTTCTCTTCGACTTTGAAGTGTACTTCTATCAAGTCTACAAAGACGTTGATCTCAAACGCTCAACATGTTCCAAGCTTCGGCACGTGAAAGAAGCCATGGTAGTGGCATGAGACGCAAGAAGTATGTCCGAGCAAGAAGTCGACAAGCTTGAGGCCAAACTTCAAGATTACACCAATAAGAAGACTTTTATTGAGGACAACATTTCCCAGCGCCGCGCCAAGATCCTCGAGCTAACCAAATAAATTGATGTTCTGGAGAAAGAGAAGGTTGAGTTGGCTTGGAAAAAATCACTCCCCATAAAATAAATGATTGACAAAGAATCCATTAAAGGAGTCGAACATGCCAAAGCCGCCATCAAATTAGGACTCGAGGTTACTTCTCTGGAAGAAACCCATGATCAACTCATTGCCAAGTTCGACTTGTCCAAGACCAAACTTGAAGAGTTTAATTCAAATCTTCCAGCTTATACTTGTATTTCCTTTAATTTTCGCTCACCTTTAATTGTGATGTAATGACTATGCCATTTTGGCATTCTTTCAACACCATTTTAGCATTCGTTTCTTTACTGTAAATTATTCCTTAGCAATTTGAATCTCCTATAGAATAGGCTTATACCTCTTAAGGTATTTACCATTCACTCTTAGAATTCGACTATTGACTGCTAATTCCTCGATTTCATAAGTGTTGTTCAAAAATATTTGCAATACCCGAAATGACCCTTCCCAGTTTGGGGACCATTTTCCTAAAGCCCTGTCTCGTCGATCCATCAGTAAAAAAACTTTCCAAACATAATATGCAACCAAAAATGCTTTCAACTTAACCTTTTTATTATACGCTTTAGCAATTCTCTCCTTTTGTCGCATTAAAACATCCAACACTGTCAGCCTTTCTTAATCCAAATCGACCATTTCAACTAACATCATATTCCAATATTGGTCTGATGGAATTTTGCTCTGCCTTTGAATTTGAACTGACTACAAATAAATTTCAGCAAGTAAGACAACTTCATGCCTATAAGTTAATCGAAATGGCATTGTAGTTATTGCCTCTTTGGAAGATGTTTTATAAACCCATAAGACTTGGTCCAATGTTTTATTCCAATTCTTTGGTTTTTTCCCAATATGTTTCTTAATTAAATTTATAATAGTTTTATTTGCAGCTTCAACTTGTCCATTTGCCTAAGCATAATAGGGCATCGAAGTCAACAATTTAATTCCCATTTCAGAAGCAAACTACTTCATCTTTCCACCAGTAAACACCGACCATTGGTCTGTCATGATAGTCTAAGGAATTCCAAACCTATAGATAATCTTCTTCTAGATAAACTAAATTATTTCTTCTTGATCAACATTTACCAAAAGGACTGCTTCGATCCACTTCATAAAATAATCAATACTAACCAAAATATATTTCTGACCCTTAGAAGATGTAGGCCGGATTTCTCCAATTAAATCTAAAGCCCATCCTCTAAACCGCCAAGGCTTCACAACTGCATGTAATTCACTTGCAGGAATAAGTTGCACACCTGAATGGATCTGACATTCCTGGAAACCCATAGCAAAGTCTATGCAATCTTTCAACATTGTAGGCTAGTAAACATCCTGGTGGCATAACAACCACCCCATCTTATGCCCTACTTGATGGGCACCACAAGATCCGCCATGAACACTCGGTACAACTAAGTACACTTCCTCATCACCAAGGCATTTTTTTCTTAAACAATTCGTTTTTGATTACCACATATCTCAACAATTTATATTTGACCTTTCGATCTGTTGCACCAATTAGGTTCATCAAGTAATCAACTATGGGCCTCCTCTAGTCAGCATCCTCTAAACTTTCAATATTACAGATCTCGAAAATTTCTGGATCCACTAATCCAAGCTTTGTTAATGTTAGATCTGAGGGAGAAAGTGTTGTCGCTTGTACCCTTCCTCGTACTTCAATCAAATCTTTCAACCTTTCCTTAGGCCCTTTATACCCCGAGGCAATTTATGCCAATTCATTTGCTTCATGGTTTTCAGATCTAGGAATATGTTGGATATCCATAAAATCAAAACACTTGATCAATGGATTTATTATAACAAAATACATGATCAAGTTTTCTTTAATACATTTGTATTCTTTCGTTATTTGCTTCACGACTAGCTCAGAGTCTCCTTTTATTTCAACCCATTTTGCTCCCAATTCTAACAAGATCTCAAGTCCGGTTATTAAAGCCTCGTACTCAGCCTCGTTATTGGAACAAGAACCTTCTACTTTGTATTTAAACTTAGTTGGAATCTTGCTTGGGGAAACAATTAATATTCCAACACCAACTCCATTCTTATGGTTGGAACCATTGAAGTATAACTTCCAAGGTTCTATTTCCAAATAATTCGGGGTTTCTCGATTATTGCATAATCCACAATAAAATCAGCGACCACTTGACCCTTCATAGCTTTTAAAGGCACATAAGTAAGGGTATATTCTGATAAAGAAAGTTTCCATTTTCTAATTCGACTATGAAAAATTGGCTTAGACATCATATGTTTTATAACATTAAAATGGGAAGACATGTAAACATCAACTAGCTTTATATATTGGTTTAATTTCATACAAGAAAAGTATAAGAAAAGGCACATCTTTTATATAAGACTATACCTAGTTTCTGCATCATTCAATACTCGATTGAGGTAATAAATTGCTCTTTCGACGTCTTTATCATCCTCTTATGCTAACACACTTCCTATAGTCAAGTCTGAGGCAGAAATGTACAACTTCATACATTTACTCATAACTGAAGGGGATACAATAGGAGGATTTGCTTCATACTCCTTTATTTAGTCAAATGCCTTCTGATGTTCTGGACGCCACATGAACTATTCCTTCTTCAGGCGGAGTAGGGGCGAGAATGTATGAATTCTACCACTAAGGTTTGATATGAACCTCCTTAAAAAGTTGATCTTCCCCAAAAGAGATTGCAACTCCTTTTTTGTCGAGGGAGCCTTCATCTCCATAATGGCCCTCGTTTTATTTTGGTTTAAATCGATCCTTTTTTTATGGACTACAAAACCAATAAAGTCTCATGTCTGCACACAGAAAGCACATTTTAGAGGATTCATTTTCAGTCCATGTTTCCTCATCCTTTTGAATGAATGTCGGAGATGGTCGAGATGACCATTTCTTAAAACGGGCTTGATGAATATATCGTCAATATATATTTGCATAAATGTTTTGATGTAATCATGAAAAATAGAGTTCATCACCCTTTGGCAAGTTCCCCAACATTCTTTAAGTCAAATGGTATCACTACCCCTTCGCAGGTGCCTAAAGCTTCTGGGCATCAAAATGCCGTCTTCGGCACATCCTCATCTACAATAAAAATTTAGTTATAATCGGAGTAACCATCTAACATACTAAGGTATTCGAAACCTGCTGCTGAGTTGACCAACATTTCAGCGATAGGCATTGAGTATTCGTCCTTTGAGATCTCTGAAATTGATGCAAATCCTCAACATTCCATTTTTCTTAATTACTAGAACGATGTTAGCAAGCCATTCGGCATACCTGTTAATTCTTAAGAACTTGCTTCTTAGGAGCCTTTCTATCTCCTCCTTGATTTTGAACATAATTTTTGGGGCAAAATGCCTAGGCATTTGTTTGACTGGCTTTTTTACTGCCTTTATTGGTAGCTTCAATTCCATGAATCCCCTGCTCAAACCTGGAATTTTGTTATAATCCCAGGACAAGCAATCTTTAAATTCTTTAAGTGATTCAATTACCTATATCTTCAGATTTGAATCCATGTTAACGTTGATGTAGGTCAGACTTCTATTTGATCCATCACCCATATTTATTTCTTCCAATAGATCTTGAGGATGCATCTTCGTAGTAGACGCTCCCAGATCTTTCTCAAAACCCAAGGGCTCATCATCGTAAATACAATCGAGCCTCTGGCCTTTTTGGCTGTCATCTCCCACTGTTATTCGCAGCTCTTTGACCAGTTGAGGTTCAACATTGACTCTTTGGCTTACGTCAACCACTTATATCTTGTTGGCTTTACTAACCATGTGTGATACTTAGGCTTCCAAATCCTCTTTAAGTCCATTCTTGGCCAGTAAGTTGTGATTCAATCTAACACATCAAATTCAATCATCACCACCAAATTCGTCTCCTCAGCCTGTTGGCCGTATTTCGTCAGAATTATAGAACCTTTCTTCCATAATCTCATGATCCCATGTAAACCCATGGGTATGGTGGAGTTTTAAATAGAAAAACGCCTCCTCTAGAGGCATATATGCAAATTTTGCTGGTGCACATGGCACTATGTTGGCCAGATTCCTGTCAAAAATTCTCTTATCTACATGGTTTACTTTGACCATGTAGTACCCCTGGTCAACTTCAATATTTTCGACTATTCCATCTTTGTGCCAAATTTTTATTCTTTGGTGAAGAGACGAAGGAACCGCCCCTATTCCATGTATCCACTCTCGTCCTAGTAGCAAATTGTAGTTGGCTCTTGACGCTATCACCATAAAGACAGTGGGTCGAGTAATGGATCCTACCGTTATATCCATCTGAATGACCCCCATAGCCTGGACAATTTTACCCTAATAGTTGGACAGTACCATATTATAAGGCCTTAAATCTGTATCAAATTTCCCTATCTTAGCTAACAAAAAATGAGGCATTAAATTCACGGTTGCCCTACCGTCCACCAATTTGTTTTTCACTGTGGTACCTTCGAACTTTTCCCTTATAAGAAGGGGTCCTATTTGACTCTCCATACCCTCACGGGGTCGTTCAAAGAACACATTTTTCTCCTTGATACACCCGTTGTTCATTAAAAAATAACACACTGGCTTGTGTTTCTCCAACTCTTCCTCTTCACAATATTCAATCTCAACAACTTCTGTCACACAGTCGTACTCCCTAGGGAGCACAAATACTACATTACATAGGACATCAAAATCCCCCTCTGACCCAGAGTCAAAGTTGTCTGTAAGAAATTCATCTTCTTTCGCCTGCTTCTATTCCTTGGTCTTTATCTTTGTCTGAGTTATCTTGGGAGAAAACAACTTCCTTCCTACTGGCTTCTTTTCTTGATAGTTTTCCTGATTCTGATATTGCTTATTGTTACTCGACTTAGCAACATATCTATCATCATTTTTCTTCCTCTGAAACCTCCTTCATTGCGTCCTTGACATGGGTTTTTTTCCTTTGTAATTACTAGGTCCATAAGAATGCCTCTCTGATATTTGGGAATTATCTTGATACATCATAGAGGACCCTCGTCCCATCTCAAAGTTTATCCACTTTGGATTTCCAACACACTCATTTCCATAAGGCTTAATCCACCTCCCCTAAGGAGCGTTATGCGTAGGCTTTTAAGTAGTAGGCTTAGCCTTTTACTGAGCAAGCGCCTGTTGTTTTCTCTAGGGCACCGCTCGCTTGTCGAAGTGATACTGGGACCTATTCCTCCTCCAAATCACCTTCTCTTTTTCCTTTTGAGAACGCTCAACCTTTCTCTCAGCCTTCTTGTCAAAGACAACACTACATCAAGGACACATCATCACTTATGAGTCTTCATCCTTGCACCTATAGAGAAATCCCACCAATCATTCACCAGCCTTTAGGAATGCTTCTTCGATATGATTTTCCTTTTCTTCAAACTCATCCATGTCAAAATCATCAGTAATTTCGACCATATTGATCGCCACAGGTTCCACGTAGCTAGCATCCTTAACTTGCAAGGGGTCAGAGTCAAACTTCATAAGTAGTTTTTCTTTATCAAACTTCAGCCTGCCTTCATTTAGTACGTTATGAACTAGATCCCTGAAAAGAAAGCATTGTGAGGTCTTGTGTCCTAGAAAATTATGGTACTTACAAAGCCCTCGTTTACTTCTCTATTCTAAAGGTGGTACTTTTGTACATGGGGGTACCAGTACTTGTTCATATGCAACCACCAAATAAAAAATCTTATAGCACTTGGTTACATTAAAGGTGTAAGTTTTCTTAGGGAATTTATCATTTTCTTTGGGTTCCGAAGGATTCTTCCCACTTGCAAGCGTAAGTAACTTACACACATATGAGGGACCTGGTTTTAATTCAGCCACGTCAACTTCAGACTCTTCGATATGTCCCGATTCAACCTCAGAAATTAGGTCTTAATCCTCCATGTCAACATAAGCCACACGCTCTTTCTTACCCTTACTCACTCTGGATTTTTCCGCCTTTAGTCTTTCGACATGTCGAACTCTGTCAGCTAAGTGGGCCATGTATCTCAAATATTGCATGTCTAATTTCTTCCTAATAGAATAATCTAACCCCCAGCAACCATTTAGACAAGCTCATGTTCAGGTACTTGAGTGAAGCACCTTGTTTTTAGTAACCGAAATCCATTTAGATGATCATCAATCAACTCAATAAACTTTGGCTTCACGCTCGATAACTCTTTCAAACTAATCTTAGATTTCCCCATGTATAACTACTCTTGAAACAACCTCTCTAATCGAGACCAATCATTAATTTAATGGGCAGGTAAGGTAGTAAACCATGGGAACTAGGAAAATGTCGCATCCTTAGGATCTAAATGTTGGCTATGTCATTTGCCTCAGTTAAATATCGGGCAATATGCTCGACAATAGACTCGTTAGTGTCGCCAACGAACTTTGTAAATTTAGGGACTTTCCAACCCCTTGGTAGTTCAGTCTGAAACACGAACTATGAAAGGGGAGATATGTAATTAGGCATTTGCAGGTCCATGTTCCCTTTATTCCGTGCCATTATGCTTTCGACAATGGTCGCGAGGTTATTTTCTCCTAACAAATTTCCTTGTCAGACCTGATGAACTACTTGGTCAACATCCTGATTTTGATTAACAATCATAACAGGTGGAAGCTCTTCCTTTCTAGGTATCTCTTGTTCTACTAATTGGGGCATCACTTGTTGTCCCTGGTTTACAGTATTTTCCTAAAAAACTGGCCCCTTGTTCCGAACTTGTCTAAGGACTTAGGGTTGAACCACAGGTCGAACCTACACCGGGGGAGCACACAAAAAATCAAGAATTCTAGTCATTTGAGTTTCCAACTACTGGTAACTTTGATTCGTGTTTTAAATCAACAGATTGAATAACGTACCCATCTATTGTGTTAGAGTATTTACCATATCATGGTTACTCTCATCCATATGTTACCGCATTGCCATGACATAATTTGTTGTTAAGGCAGGCATTACCCGAGACCCAATCCCGTTCCTACATGGGGTTGTATAGTTCGACCATGGTTTCTTATGGATGAACCAGATGCCATGATTGATGAATACACCTTTGCAACATTTCCAGCAAATGTTGATGGGTTATTATGTAAACTAGCCATCATTGTCGTTGGCATTCCATAAGGTTGTTCATTCCCTGGCATGGGCATTGTTAAATTTGTGGTAAAAGGTCTGAAATCAGACGCCACAAACGGTCTAGAAGTCACTGGGTGACTCTGGGGAATTGGAGACAAAACCGTCCCTTCAGGTAAAGTCATCAGTGCAACTGTCGTAGACGGTATTGCCGGAGTACTAGTAGTCGAAGAAATGGGTTATGTCATTGGTGTAAACATCGTGTCCATCCTAATACTACTAGTAGATTGCTCTCCATTTTTGTTCCTTAGAGTAGTCATTCTCTTGATGTATCTTCTTATAGGTCTCCTAACTTCTCTCTTTGTTATTTTACCACACCTTAATCTCATGCACACTCGCACTCAGAGAATGAGAAGTTACAGGAATAAAGAATTATAAATTTTCAAAAATGCAAAGTAAAAACACACAAAAAGGTCCCACCGGAACATATTTGTGTGCATTTGTGGTTTTAAACAACATTCTGTGTCAAAATCGAAGGGTAACTTCTTCGATTAGTTTCAAAGTTTGAAGTAAGATTTGGAATAAAATATTCTCAAAATGAGGATTGAAAATAATATGCGAGGGGAAGTAGAAGCATAAATTGTAAAGTAAAATCGAAGAATAGTTCAACGCATAAAAGATACTTAAACGTGAAAAGACCATAAATTTATAAATTATGGAACATATACGTATATTTTCCACACTCGTTTCTCAAATGCGCATGTACTTTGAGTTTACATAATATGTGTACAATTGTGGACCTCTTCCCAAATGGACATAAGTTCCTTTATATACTACTCTAAAATAACTACCTAAACACGGTCGAATAACCCTAACACGACACCTTTCATCCCCATGCAACCGTTATCTCCAACGAGCCTCCATGTGTCTTCGAATAAGCGTATATATTAAACCAGTTCCCGCTCTTTTAACACCATTCAAATTTCTTAACTGCTTTTACTAGTCATCAAGAACCGTCTTCCCACCTCGAAGTCTTTAATGTCGATCATGCTACGATAACCCATTATAGTATCTTCCACATGCAATGCTCAAGTTGACATTGTTTCCATTGTAATGATGAATTCCTACCTTATCCAACATAGTATAGTACTCAATTTCACTAAGTCCCTAGGCTCTTGCAATGCCCTTCGACATGGAATTAGTTTGATTGACAACACTATCTGTGACTTTTGACATGGCGTCAGTTCGGTTCCCCTTCGACTTTAATTTACCTTGTCCTTCAACCTAGAATATTCATCATTGCCTCATTAATACTTGCTACCTATAGTCAAGTCAAAAAATCCAAGGTAACACCATTGCTCTTTGTTCACAGACATGAGGCATTTAACATTTTGATTTTCTAAATCAGAAAGTCTAATCTTGTAAATGTTATTTTTCCTCTTGCCATTGAAGAGTACAAAGCCATCTTTCTGAACTAACAACTTTGCATGATTTTTTATTATTGATAAAATCATAATCATTGTCACTTAACTGACTTATGGACAAAAAGGTATGCATTAATAATTTAGCTAATAAAAAATTATTAATATAAGGGAGAAAGCCATTACCAAGAGTTCCAACGTCAATAATCTTACCCTTCTGATTGCTTTTGAAATCTACGTTGCCTCTAGGTTTAAGTTCTAAACTTTGGAACATATGCCTTCTTCCCTTCATGTGTCGTGAGCATCCAAAGTCCACGTACTAAGGTTTGTGTTTTAACATGGGTGCTAAGGATGTTCGCAACATAGACTATTTTATCTTTAGGTACCCATATCTTTTTGGGTCCTTTCTTATTAGTTCTCGCAGAGTTTTTCTTAACCCCAGGTTTTTGTGCAGCATAATCATGTGTGTGCCCATAAGTGAAATGGGAATATATAGATTTTGGATTTATTTCCTTTTGTTTTGAATTAGGTTTGACCCTATAATTTTTAGGTGGCATATAACTAAGACCTCTTTTTCCATTTATGCTTACTCCCTAGATCATAGAAGATTCGTGCAAGATTTTTATTAAAATATTTGTCATATTTCTTAATGACAAACTCAGAGTCCAAATAAGCTTAAGAAAGAATCTCTTTTTCAAGTTCTATACTTTAGAATCACCTTATGAAGACTCACAGTCGTCCCAGGTAGCCATCATAATATTCTACTTGTCTTTTAAGGACTTCTTCTTAGGCTTTTCTTTCTTCAGCTTGGGACATTCGTTTCTGTAGTGGCCCGACTCCTTGTACTCGAAGGAGATTACATCTTTGTCAGCACCCGACTTCCTCTATCCTAATGTTGACTCAAAGCGACCACTTGTTCTTCTGATTCCGTTGGGCTTTTGTTGTCTCTTTCTCCAGGATTGATTAACTCTTCTTTAGATTCTTCTTCTTTTTCAGCTTGAAAGGCATTCGCCTTTTCTGTCCTACCTTTGGATTTTAGAGCCATAAATTTATCTTTTCTTTGAGACTTATCTTCTTCTAGCTTTATTTCATGACTTATCAAAGAACTGGAAAGTTCTTCTAGAGTCGTATTGTTCATATCTTTGGACACCTTAAGTGTAGTCACTATAGGCCTCCATTTCTTTGGTAAGCTTCTGATGATCTTTTTCACATGATCTGCAATAATGTAGACTTTGTTTAAACCTTTTAAATCAACTAAAAGAGTTTTAAACCTTGAGAACATGTCCTCAATGGTTTCATCATATTCCATTTTGAATGATTCATATTTTTTAATCAAGGCGAAAGCCTTGGTTTCTTTATCTTGTTCATTTCCTTCATGAGTCATTCTAAGAGAATCAAATATAGGCTTTGCAGAGTCTCTATTGTTATCTTTTCATACTAAGTGTATGGGGTAACATTTAACAAGAAGGTTATTAACCTATGATGATTTTTATTATCTTTCTTTTGTTGGTCATTCATCTTGCGTTCTCTCCAACTTAGTGTCATTTTTATCAAGGGGATGCATATATCCATCAATAACCAAGGAAGAAACTTCTTATTCTATCCTTTCAATAATAAAACTTATCTCCATCAAAAATTGGAGGTTTAGCAGAATATTGATCTTTATAATTGTTAATAGCTGCCATAATGTGTTTCAACAAAACTGGATCTTTTAGTGACACAATTAAATGTTTGATATAAAATGATCAATAATAGAACTGAAGCTCTAATTCCAATTGAAGATCCAAGAAACACAAGAGGGGGGGGTTGAATTGGGTTTTTAGATCAAAATGTTTTGCTACACAATAACACAAACAACAAGATATTTAACAAATATAAAAAAGAAGATTATTTTTATCATGGTTCGCTATTAACGAAGTTACGTCCAATCCACCGCCTGAGTGATTTCACCTTCAAAAAGGACTTAATCCACTAATCAAAGAATTGATTACAACCTAAATGGCAAACTATCAAAGACTTCTTGAGAATCCTGACTATACCCTAGGAACTTAACCAAAGGTTAATAAACACAATATGTGTTTACAAGATGCTTCTAAAAGTAAGCAGATACACAAGTTTAAAATCAAAGATATTATACTTAATAAATATAACAAGAATGTGTTATAAGTGTATAATCGTGATAGTTTTCTTAGTGTGAAAACTATTTTCTTTTTCTTTCTTACGTATGAGCGTTTTTGCATTATGAGTATTCACAATCAGTTGTTTTTTCAATCTTCCAAGAATTATTTCTATAGGTAAAAATAGATCAATTGGAGGGTGAAGTTGGAATATCCTCAATATTATAGCTGTAAGTTGGTCATTTGTTTCTACAACAGTAGACTAGTGCTTGCAGCAAATAGTGAGTAGAGATGGGACGTGAGGAACGACGTCGGTACATAAGTACAATCCTTTTTCCTGATCTTCAAGGTAGTGGAAAGGATATTTTCTTTTTGTACTGATTATAATTGTCATGTGTTCTTCTCCCAGTCGTTGACTTTAACACATTAGATTCTAGTCCGAGACTTCAAATTAAAGTTAATGAAGTTTGAGTAGAGTTTAGAGTCTGTAGAACCTGGTGAAATGAGACTTCAGAGTCAATGGAGTTCAAAGTTCTGAGACTTCAAATTCCTGAATTATCAGAGTCTTTATCAGAGTATATTTGGATAACTTCTTTGCAAAAGCGATGACTTGGTAATCCATATGCTTGACTTTTATGTAAACACGCTTTTGATTATTCCTTTGGTTCAGAGTGCGTCTTTAGTTCAAAGTGTGTCTTTAGTTCAAAGTCTGACTTGACCGCTTGACTTCTTCAGAGTCTGGTTTGATCAGAGTTGGTTTCTTCAGAGTCTGGTTTGATCATAGTTGACTTCTTCAGAGTCATAATTTGTTTTCTATAATCTGCACACTTAACAAAAATATTAGAGTACATATTTTTTCTCTATACACATTAAGCTTTGTTATCATAAAAACTCAAGGATAGTTGCAGAAACAAACTTGTTCCAACACTTCTTTTTGGGTATCAAGGGTTTGAAAAGGCGAAATATCAGGTTTTTTGACTGTATCTTAAGCTCGACCATGGCGAGATAGACTATTTTAAGGTTGTCGGGGATTATCTTCTGGTGGAGGAAATTGATCCCGAAGTCAATCAAGATTTGGGTGAGGAGCCCGAGACAACGCTTGTTCTGATGGAGAAGCCTTCCAAGCATGTGGTTCTCCTAGAAGAGGACGTAAATGCCCTTATGAATAATTTGTCCGAGGAGCCCAAACTACCTAGGAATTTGTTTTCTTTTATTTATTTGTTATGTTTTTGTTATGGATATTCATGTCCTTGTTTTTGGGCCTTTTAAATGTAAATTTAATCTACATTAGTTTGACATTTTACTTTATGTTTTATTTAGGTCGAATATAAACCTTTTTTTGTATGATTTGATTTATGGTAAGCGCTTTGCTCATATAATTTATAGCTTGAAGGGATATTTCCATAGGCACGAGGTTCTTCAAATTTCAGTATATACCTCGAGAGGAATTTTTCATAGGAGCAAGGTTCCCTAAAGGATTTCAACACATACCTCAAAGAGAGTCTCTAGTAGGTGCAAGGTTTCCCGGATGGTTCAAGCACATACCCCGAAGGGAGTCGTCCATAGGCGCAAGGTTCCCTTGAGGGTTCCCGTACATATCCCGAAAGGAGTCGCTCGTAAGTGCAAGATAATGTAGAGGGTTCCAATGTATACTTCGACGGGAGTCTCCCGTAGGCGGAAGGTTCTCTTGACGGTTCCAACATATACCCCCAAAGGAGTCACTTGTAGGCTTTCTAATTTATAAATTTCTTGGGATAACTTCTATCGAACTCGATAAAACCTTTTCGAGTTATATCGTCTTAGTCAGTGCAACTATCTAATTTAACACCATGTCACTTCCTTTCATTGTTCTAGACTTCACCTTAGTATTATGGGTTTGTTTGTTTTTATTTATTTTTTAAATAATTTTTATAGTGTTACATGTTTTGGTGTAAAAAAATTTTATAAACAAATTTTTCATAAAAATTTCAAATGAAAATTGGGTTTGAACAATTATTCTTAACATATTATTTTAATTATTTCATCATTTTATCGAAACTTGTTTTAGATATCAAAATTTTAAAAAATCACTTAATTTTGAAATTATTTCAAATAGTTTTTTTATAAAGAATATTTTTGACATACAATTTTTTAAAAAAAAATATGATTTTAATTATATTTTGATCTTCAATAAGCTATGTTTATGTTATACAATGTCAAAATTAGTCTTTTAATTTATAAAAAACAAATTTTAAAAAATTTATAATATTTTGAAAACATTTTTATATAATCTATTTTAAAAAATATAGAGAAAAATTTATTATTTTAAAGATAAAACAAACCGTGTCTATATCTCCTTAACTCTCTCTTGAATCTGGGACCATTTCTCTTATTTCTTATATCATGTCCACGTAACTCTTCAATTCAACCTTTCAATTAATTAGATGTGAAAGTGTTATTTGTTTTGTTAAAGAAACAACCTACCTGGATAAACAGAAACCTTCCGATTGCAATTAGTGAACTTATAGTTTAAGTATGAAGTTGTCACGTCATTGTAGAGTTGATTGAGTTATGACAGATAGAAACAGAGAAAAACATGGCTCACGTTGAAGGAGAGCGAGAACAGAAATATTAAATAATGTTGTCTACATATATCCGTATGTAGTACAAGTTTTCCGATGGAAAACGCTAATTGAAAACGACTAAGACCATTTTGGTTTCGCTTTATTTAATTTTTTTTATAATGTAATATATATATAGTTAGTTTATTTTTAAATATTTTTTATAATATTTTATATTTTGATGTAAGAAAAATAATATTTTTATAATAAAAATTTAGTTTAAGTAATTATTTTTATATATTTATTTTATATATTTTATCATTTTATCTTATTTTTTATATTAAACATTAAAAAATTATTTAATTTTATAACTATTTCAAATAACTTTTATAAAAATTATTTTTACGATATAACTTTTAAAAAAAAATTATATTTTAACTATGTTTATGTTATATAATATCAAAATTAATTTATTAATTTATAAAAAATAAATTTAAAAAAATTTATAATATTTTGAAAAATATTTTTGTAAAATAAAAAAATATTTTTTTAAAAAAAATTAAAACAAGCTGATCCACAAATTTGTAAAAAAAAAGTTTCATAAAAATTTCAAATAAAAAATTTATTTTAAATATTCTATTATTTTATTGATTTTTTTGTAGATATTAAAATTTTAAAAGATATTTAATTTTAAAATTATTTTAAATAATTTTTTATAAAAATTATTTTTGAGACACAACTTTTTAAAAAATATATATGATTTTGACTATATTTTCATTTTCAATAATATATATCGATCTTAAAATTAATCTTTATATATAATTACAAAAAATTTATAATATTTTGAGAAACAATTTTACGAAATTTATTTTTAAAAATATAAAAGAAAATTATTTTTTAAAAATATAAAAGAAAATTATTTTTTAAAAATTGAAACAACATCCGCACACATGCCGTGTCTCCACTCTCTGCCGTTTTATAGTGTGACTATTTTTCATATTTATAAACTAAGTATAGATAAATAAATTTATTTATTTTATGGTAATTAGGATCTTGAGTTTCAGTAGACACTCCAAAATATATGGATGATACTTACAAGTTGTTGGTGGCAGAAAGACGTTATATATCTAGAACCAGAAAAATGAATTATTTTTATTTGAGCATGGAAAGGTGATTCTATATAGAATATGATATTAGAAAGTCTCACATGCATGTCTATTAACAATATTGGTATACTTCACTGTCATGTTGAGGCCTCTCTATCTCAAAAATCATTCTCCTAAATTTGGCGAAGCAGAAAACGATCAAAAGTATGATTAGTTGTCATCAATTAGCAATAATAGAAGGAAAAATAATACTAGAAGGAAAAAGCCAAATAAAATGTTATGAGGAGGTTACAAGACTCATTAACATCTTCAAAATTTCTATCGAAGCACAATTTAGGAATTTATTGAGTTCTTTTTGTGCTTATCTAAAATTCTAAGTGGAGTATAATGAAAAACTCATCGAACTCTCATTGCATATATTTAATGTTTCAATTGAAAGACAATGAAAAAAAAAATTGAACTCTCTTTACACTTATTTAAGACTTCATCGAGAGGATGATGCAAAAATTTACCAAACTCTTCTTGTGTTTATTTAAGATTCTAACTGGAACATAATTTAGGAATCCATCATACTTTTTTTTAGCGTTTATCTAAGATTTTAACTAGAGCACAATCCGGAAATTCATTGGGCTCTTTTTGCCCTTATCTAAGACCAACTAGAGCATAATATAAGAACCCATCGGACTTTCCTTTAACTTATCTAAGACTCCAAGTGAAGCATAATGCGAAAATCCACCAGATCCTTATTGCACCTATTAGAGACTCCTATATTGAACTTTTTAGGCATAATTTTTTCAAGAGGAGCTTAATAATACAACGGGGAACACACCCTAAATAATAGTCCAGTCTCTAGACAACTTTTGGCAAAAACGAAAGAGTCTTTGATAAAGTAGCAAGAATCCACCCTTATGTATCGATATATCAATAACCATACAACTCGCTCAACATCAACTTTCTAAACATAAATTATTGTAAAACCTATAGAATGCAACATAAATAACGGTAGACTCAGAACAACCTCAATCAAAGTCAGAGGAGTTAATACCAGGGTTTATTACTCAAAGCATTTCAGTCTTCCGTGTTTGTCTATGTTTTAAGCATATGTTAGAGAAAGAAACTTATTAGTAAAGTAGATTCACTCTCTAAAGTTAACTCGAACTCTATAAAGTTTCTTAGTAGATCTAAAATGCTCACCCTAAAATATCAAAGACGAGCTACCTTAATTAGAAGGTCAACTCGTCCTTCAAAAAGTCTATTCGGTCCAACGATTTTTCCGCTTAAAATATTTTGACCTTACGTGTCTTATGCTTGAGGGATTATGTACATTAAACTAGGTTGGGTCCTGACTCAAAGTCAATAAATTTTCCCCAATTTACAATTAAAAGGACAAAACGAGTAGGTCATCCTAGAACCTGCGTGAAAGGAATATTCAAATTAAGAATGTAATATTAATTTTATTTTCACATGAATAACCGCAAATAAAAAACCTCAACAATACTCTAGACAATAAACTTATTTTATTATTATTTTAGATTAATATAACTAAATTTAAAATAACGATGTTATTGTTGTATTTATATTGTTAAATTTTATTATAAAATTCATATATAAATTTTTAATTTTTTTTAATATTATCTTTAATTTTACATGTATGTTAAAAATATTTTGCATGTTGATACATTTATTTTTATCAAATAAAAATTAATGTAATAGTATAATATAACAAGATAATGAGACCATCCATTTTTAAGTAAAAATATTCTTTTATGTCATTTTATATTTATGAGATAGTGTAACCGCTAATATGTCTCATACTTAAATTAACTTATCAACTATCGCACATTAATTATAAGGTATCAGTCATCAATTATAAACTATCAATCATAAGCTATAAACTATCAACTATCAAGCATTAACTATTAATTATCAATTATCTATTATTTTTATCGAGTAAGTCATGTTTATTATGGAAATTGGTTTCATTTTATTATTATTAATTTAATAATAATAATAATAATAATATAATAATAATAATAATAATAATAATAATAATAATAATAATAATATAGTAATAATAATAATAATAATAATAATAATATGGCTTATTATTTATTATGAAATAATTTGGTTTATGATTAAGACTTTAGGTTATTTTTTTTGCTTTTTTTTTTAAATACAACATGCATATTATGATTTATTTTATTTAAACATGACATGTGTGTTGTACAATTTAATCATTTTATTTATTTATTTAAATATTGCATTTGGTCTAGCTGAAGAGAAAATAATGTCAAACGATGCCCATGACAAATACAATGTCAAACTCATTATGCAAGTTGTCTTTGTCGTCTATCCTCGCTTAGCGCGCATTCAAGATCGCTTAGTAAGAAAACCATTCCTTACCCATGAAGAAACATAGCATAATAGTCATGAGCTTCCATACCTCGCTTAACGCGTCTGATATTGCACTAAGCGAGTTTTGTTGCTTAGCCTTGAAGTTATTTGGTTATGGAGTTTCTTTTGCTGCTTCTGCTCGCTTAGAGAGGCCATGTTTTTAGCTTTGTGAGATTTGGTGCTTTTTTGACTAATTTTTGAATTTTTCTTGGTTCTCTTTATCCATACATAATTAATGTAGTTTTAAAATTTTCATACATGACTTCCATCGTGTTTTACTGATAAATTGAGGGATTTTCATTGATTAGTTGCAAAATAAATTAATAAGTGCTTATGTATCTTACGTATTTTTGTCAGTTATCAAATCTCCACACCTTATCTTTTGTTTGTCCTCAAACAAAATCAATACAAACGGTTCAAAAAAAATCAACATGTCTAGCTCATGTGAGATTTCAAGACTTGACCTAAGAAGTTTTTGAAATATATTTGAATTATGTCATGATTTTTTTTAAATACAAGTTCATAATTATAAGCATCCATAAACTATAGCATGAATATGAAAAAATTATTGTTAACAAAGTATGATTTTAAAACATGTTCAGATCAACCTTCAATTTTTCATCATAATCATGATCTCACGGCGTATCACACAAATAGTTTGTGTTTCCATCATTTATTAGACAACGCATCAATTATAGAAATATTTTTCACTTCATCGAATCAATATCACAAGATACATACTTAGTCATGGATAATTTAGGTCTTTATTTTTTATTGTAACGTGTCTGAGTTACAAGAATCTTGGTTTTTCTAGAATTCAAATGTGCCTAGTAGATAAGAGAGCAATATTTATGTTTTCTTTTTGTTTTTCCAAAAGATATTTTTTCTTTCCCACCTTACAACTTCTTATTTTAGTGACTTTTCCTTTTCGGTATTCTTTGACATTTTTACTTTTCTTTTCTTTCTTTTTCTTTTTTATTGTCAAAGTACATTCTTTTTCTTTTTTATGATATATGCCTTTTACTACTGGATTTTGTTCTTTTTTGAAACATTTCCTTCTCTCAAACTCTATCATTTTGTAAACGCTTGAATTTTTAATGCTCTTCTATGTTTCAGACAAGGTATAAACATTTGTTTCTCTTAAAATTGGCTAAGAGTTGTAACTTTTCAAAAAAAAAAAGTTACATGTTAAGGCTCAAAGGGGTATCAAAGGATAGAACTCTCCCAAGATATGCTTTATGGTCAAGTAGTTTTTCACTATATAAGCAAACAATGCTTTAATCATATCCATGACTTCACGTACATCAAGTGATAACAAGAATGATGCAAAATCATCATAGGCAGAATGCATGTCTACTTTCATTCATTTATATAAAACATGAGTTATGCACTTATCTCACTTGGTTTAGGCTTTGTATAATTCTTAAATTACATTGACATGTTTTCGCCAAGAGCATTGTTATTCCTACACTAAAAATTACACCCAATGCTTACACCAAACACTGTTCACCGTATTTATACGATGAACAATGTTTTTATTTTTTAATAAATAAATAAAAATATTTATAAAAAATATTTTTATTTTTATAATTATTTTTATAACATAAATATACATTTTTTCATTAACCAACTTTATTATTGTATTAACCACAAGAATATAAATGATTAACCACGTATTTTACTTATAACTTATTAACCAAGTTTGTTATTTAATTAACCAATAAAATATATACTATTAACCAAATTCTGACATTAAAATATAAAATATAATAATTAATTTTTAATCAAAGTTTGTATATATTTTAATATCAGAATTTAGTTAATATTATGTATTTTATTGGTTAATGAAATAATAAACTTGGTTAATGAATTATAAGTAAAATATGTGGTTAATAATTATATTATTATGGTTAATTCAATAATAAAATTGGTTAATGAAAAATTTTATATTTGTGTTATAAAAATAATTTTAAAAATAAAAATATTTTTTATAAATATTTTTTTTATTTATTAAAAAAATAAAAAACACTGCTCACCGTGTATGATGTAAATATTGGGTGTAACATTTGGATGTAAGAATAGCATTGTTGTTTCGCCAACCGGTAAAATTAAACTTTAAAAACAAACAACTAGTTCATGGACAATGTTATAATTTGAAGATAATAACAACATTAATCATGAATGAATCATTTAAAAGAATTGACCTTTTATCATGACGTTATTCTTGATTATTTTTTTAACCTAATGAAAGAAATGATGTTTTTAAGTTTCATTTATAAAAAAATGTTATTTTCGGGTTTGATTTAGTGGAAAAGTAGTGTTTGGCTAACGGAAGATGGAGTTTTCAGGTAGAGGAAAATAAATTTGTCTAGGATTTCGTTAACGAAAATGCAAAAGTGAATAAACGTAAAACGTTATATATATTTTGGAAAAACAAATATGGGTGACTTTTCTCTCGGTTAGGAATTCCAATTGGGGAGAAATGTAATTTATTCTTCATTTAATTTTTAAAAAAAAATGGAAGGCGACACGATTTTATAAATAAAATTCAAAAATATCCCCAACAAACCCATTACTTATTCAACTTTTCCACTCGTTTGGAAATTGCAATCAAGGAGAAATATTATGCACTTTTAATTTAAAAATAAAAGGAAAACACTGAGAGTCGAATCTGTGACCTGTGCAACTTTTCCTCTCAATTTGGTCTTCCAACCAAGATAAAAAATAATTTTTTCATAACTAAAAAGAGAAGAATACCGCTTAATTTTAAAGGTTTCACTTTAAACCTATGTATAACCAAGATAAAAAATTGGTTGAGAAATATATATAGAAAAAGTCAAACATTTTCCATAACACACTTTTTGACCTCGACCATGAAAGCTATAATAAAACCTCTTTACCAACTTAGTTAGAATCGTTTAGTCATAGTATTTTATCTTTAACCTAATTTTAAGAAAAGACTCAATACATAATATTTATCACCAATATATATTATGATTGTGGGCGTAAATAACACAGCATGCTTTGCATGATGCGCTCAAGTCATAGCTGAACATGGCACGCGCTCCTATTGTATTATTTATGATGCAAAGCATGTTAACTAATAGTCATATCTTCTTTGTTTGCTACCAAAATATCACATGCAGATTACTGCACTCACCCCTACCAAAGGGGAGGATAAACAAAATATACAGTTATTATAAGTTGACTACATAATAACTAGAATATAATCTATCCATTGACCTTTTTCTATATTATTATAATGTTAATACTCAAACACTTGACTATACAAACCATTCCCATGGCTAAACTAAACAACATATATTAAAAATTGAAATAAATAATTTTGTTAAAGAGTGTTCATTTTTGATCTGACATGTGAATGTACGTTGTGGAAGTTCACTAAAGACACATATGAATGTACGTTGTGGAAGTTCACTAAACACGTCAACAAGTTCAGAAAATATTTAATTTAGTACTCATAACTTTTTATCAACACCTTACAATTACGCTTAACAAATTACTCTAACGTGCTTCAAAGATAACTTCATCATTAATCTTATTAATAAACGTCTTAATTCCACGTGTTTGAACATAAGTCAACAAAAAACATATATATTAAATAAATGAATTAACAATTTTGTTAATGTAATAAAGGAGGTGTAAATATGAGAATGACATCTGATTTAAAAGGTACAGATATTCAGTGAGATTTACTCTTACCTGAATTATGTGACAAATCAATGAGTTGTTGCGTCGAAGTTTCCTCATCAAAACTCACACTTACACACACGAAATATACAAAACTTAAATGTTTCGGTTTACAAGAAATTTTCAATATGTCATACTTTCATGGTATATTAAAAATTTAAGGTACTCAGATGTGCTTCAATTTAATTCAATATCGGTAATTTCAACCACTCAAATACTGTATGATTTAAATGTCTAGTTTTTTTTTTAAAATAATTTGTACTAAAACTATGGATACACAACTCATATTCCTGAGTACTAATCAATTTACCAAAATTATCAAATAATTCAAAAAGTAACGACTTTCTAATTAAAATTCTAATATATTATATTTAAAAATAAAAAATATCAAAACAATTGGCATGTGCTTCTAATTTTAATAGGTTACACCAATTAAATGGAAATGTCATATTTTATAGCGCATATTTTAATTTTCGATAGTTAGATGGTCGAATTAAAAATATAAGAAAATTAGAATATTGTTGTCCATACACAATCAAATTGCATGATATTATGCGTGTTGAATTTTAGCACTTCTTCGATGATACTTTTATTGCGACTATCTATGTAAATTTGCCCTAAAGCAAACATTTTTTTCATTCATGGCATTGCTTCCCAAACAGATCTCCCAACCTATAGGATAGTCCATTCATATCCCCTTTCTTCTTTAATTTCAAAATCTCACCCTCATTTTCAAAAATTTCTTTGCTTGTGTTTTCAACTTAGACTTGCTTTAATGAGTAGAAACCTTGGCCTTATGCCATTGATTTTCAAAATATTTTCTTAAAACAAACTTGTGAATGAACTTAATCATATAAACCTTATTTTCAAAAGGACAAAAAGAAACTAATAACCTCATCTAATCCTTTTGGCTATTTTGTGCCTTTTCTCTTTTAAATTTTTTCAAAAGAAAGCATTTAGATTTGAGTTATCCTTGGTTGAGATATAATTATCCTATTACATGATATTTTAATTGTAAGTCTTTCCATTTATCGGGGGTTAATGGAATACTTGTTGATTGAATCCAAGTTGGAGCCCTCCCTCTTAAATGTTGTAAAGCTCTCATTATCGGTGGATGTTTGGTTGAGTATTCTCCCTTTGATAACAAAAGATCTTTAAGCTTTTGTTAAAATCAATCCACCCATATTTGAAATTTTTACCACGAACTACGGGGTTTTGATCCCTCGTTTTTATGTTGGTACGTAGGCATAAGACCGAAGATCTTGTCAAACACAAAATTGTAAATAATGAATTCTTTTATCATCCCCTCATTCTATTTTTAGCAAACATCTTTTTCAACTAAAACACTTACACACAAAAAGGGCTCCCTAGGAGTACCTAGGACACTTTGGGTGTTAATACCTTCCCTTTGTGTAAACAACCCATTACCTGTAATCTCTGACATTGTATTAGTTTTGATTTGAAAACTCCTTATCTTTGGGTTTTGTTCGTACTTTTCCCTTTTCCTTTGGAAACAATAAAAATACGGTGGCGACTCCGGTTTTATTGACGTTGAGCTAACCAATAGCTCAGTGGTCATGAATTTACCGCTACAGAAAAAAAGTGGCGACTCTGCTGGGGACTAGTCCTCAGTGGGTTTAGCCTACTTTTTGTGTGTATTATTGATGTTTGTTTATTTGTATATATTGTTTGTGAGATACTTTCTGTCTGTTGTGCTTGGTGATCTCTGTGTGGTGAGATAAGTTTTAACCCGAACTTGAGTGAAATCTAAGATAGAAGGGTGGTATAGTCATGTTGGCTTTGAAGGATTAGACCCTTTTGGAGTTACTGATGTCACACGAGTATGTCATGGATATGCATTACTTTATCTGATTTGAAGGACCAAGAAGCTGAGGACCATAGAACATTTAAACCAACTTGGCCTATTTAGGACGTGGTGCGGAGACTATTCAAGTGTAGACTTGATAACAGTTGTTACGTGATACTACACTCAGACGAGTTTCTCTTGAGAATACTACGGGTTGAACCATTGTATGTAACACCCCGATAATAATAAAATAATTATTTGAATTGAGTTAATAATTTAATTATTAATTTAATTAAATAATTGGAAATTTTATTATTATTATTATTTTCTTGAATTATTATTATTTGGAAAATATATATAAGTTGGAATAATGAAAAGTCCCAATTTTTGGAAAAAGGTTTTTCACGTGAAAAGGAAAAAGGAGACAGAACGTGGAAAAGAGCGAAAGAGAAACAGAAGAAGCGATCGTGAAAGAGGCAGAGCAAGGGCTGAAGGGTGAAGAGAGAAGAGCTTGAAGCTTGAGATTCGTCGATTAATCAGGTAAGGGGGGTTTATCTCGATTAATGGGTATTATGGGAGAATATGTGATGGGTAGTAATAAGCTGTTAATTCGACCCTAATTGGGAATTGTGAATGCTGAAAATTTGTTAGATGAACCGTGTAGAAGTTGAAATTAAATCGGTAATTGAGTCTGTTGTAATTTTCCGATCGTATAGCTTTTTACGGAATCGGATTCGGAGGTCCGGAAGTCCTCCAATGGCGGAAAATGCGGAGAATTCTGCATTCTGCCTTGAGTTAGCGCAGGAACAGCTTCTGTCTTGCGTTAACCGGTTAACCCAGGGTGTTAACCGGTTAACACTGTGTTGGATTATGAATATGTGTTGTTTTGTCTGCGTTAACCGGTTAACCCAGGGTGTTAACCGGTTAACACTGTTGTCATTTCTGATATTTGGCTGTTTGTGCTGCGTTAACCGGTTAACCCAGGGCGTTAACCGGTTAACACTGTTAAAAATTGAGACAGAAGGCGTGTTGTGCTGCGTTAACCGGTTAACCCAGGGCGTTAACCGGTTAACGCTGTAGCAGAATGGAAAAATTGTTGTTTAAATGTTGTGTACCTATTTGAGGGTTGGTCTATGTTGACCTATGGTGTAATAGGGATAAATTCCCGCGGTTTTGAGCAGTATATGAAATATTGAAATGTACAAATATTGTGGTTGTTGTTTGGCATAATCTGACATGCTTATGTGATGAAAGATTGATGATGTATAATGAGGTACATGATGCTGTGAATGTATATATTATGCATGTATGTGTGAATGGACTGTTGTATGGCTTAGAGTGCGAGCATGTGTCTATTCTTGAATCGTTGTTGATGTTGTATTGCTAGGTGATTAGCATGCGTAGTTTAGCCTTTGGGGCTGTAGCTGATTCCCATGGTGAGGAATCAGTGAGTTGTGGATTTGTTGTTGATGTTTGCATACTAGATGATTAGTGTGCATAGTCTAGCCTTCGGGGCTGTAGCTAATTCCCATGGTGAGGAATTGGTGAGTGAGTCATTAGATCTCAAATGAGTGGGACTAGTGAGCTTAGTAGCCGTATCTGGAGGGATCGGTGAGCTTGAACTATATGTTCGAGAAGAGTCGGTACCGCATTTCATGGAGTCTCATTGCATAATGAATGCATGGCATAGCCTGAGGGGCTGTAGCTAATTCCCATTGTGAGGAGTTAGTGAGTAAATCGTTGTGTTGTGTTGTTGGTGTTGAATATGGTTTGAGGATTTTACATATGATATATATTATTGTTGAATACGATGTTTGGACGGATATTGCCGTTGCTGAATGCGTAGTCTGGTTAGGGTGAATTGATGTGTTATTTACTTAGCATTACATGTTGTTCTATAATGCTTATTATATTGATTGAGGAACTCACCCTTACAACCTATTTTTCAGGTAACGAGAAATGAGTCGAGTAGAAGCTAATGCTTGGAGTCTAGAGTAGTTCTTATGGGTCATGCTCTGATAGATGTAACATCGGGCGGGAATACTTTGATTATTATTGTAGTTGTTGTTGAACTAAATTACATGTGATATTATATGTTTGCATGATTGAGTTGATCTCTATCTGCTGCGTAACTGTGCAAATACTTTATATTTAAATTAAATAAAAGAGCATGACTGTTATATTGGTTGAATGGTGTGGAATGTTTGTGTGACACCCTTGGTGCACTATTACTCTGATTATATGTTTATTATTTTAAATAATCTTTTGGGGTATTTTAGAAGGGTGTTACATTAGTGGTATCAGAGCATAGTCGGTCGTGTCGAGTCGTAATTATTCTGTTTTCCCTGTACGGGATAGGTGTTGTGTAACCCTATCAGTACTTATTGTTTTAGTTTGTTGGGTTTTCAGAATAGAGATGGCTGGAAGAGGTAGAGATGATGCTGCGATTGCTGAGGCTCTGGGTATGCTAGCTGGAGTGCTTGGAGGAAATCCAAATGTTGTAGGAATGGGAGCTGCTCGTCAACTGAGTGAGTTCCAGAAGAACAATCCTCCAATGTTCAAGGGAGCATACGATCCAGATGGTGCTCAGAAGTGGTTGAAGGAGATCGAGAGGATCTTCAGAGTAACTGAGTGTGCTGATAACCAGAAGGTCAGGTTCGGTACACATATGCTGTCAGAGGAAGCTGATGATTGGTGGGTTGCTACCCGCACTGAGTTGGAATCTGCTGGGAATGCTGAGATTACTTGGGCTGTGTTCAGGGAGAGATTTCTGAGGAAGTATTTTCCAGAGGATGTCAGAGGGAAGAAAGAAATAGAATTCTTGGAATTGAAACAGGGTAACAGGACTGTTACTGAGTATGCTGCGAAGTTCACAGAGCTGTCAAAGTACTATACTCCCTATAATGAGGCTGCTGGAGAATTTTCGAAGTGTGTGAAGTTTGAGAACGGGTTGCGTCCTGAGATCAAACAAGCTATTGGATATCAGAGGATTCGAGTGTTTTCTGATTTGGTTGACTGTTGCAGAATTTTTGAACAGGATTCCAAGGCGAGAGCAGAGAGCTATCAGCAGAGGGTTGATAGGAAGGGTAAGAATCAGATGGATCGTGGAAAACCGTATGCAGCTGGCAAAGGTTTTCAGAAGCAGAGTGGGATGAAGAGGCCTAGTGGGGGAGACTCTAGTGCTCCTGTTAAGTGTTATAGATGTGGTCGGGCTGGACATCGTGTTCATGAGTGTACCAGTGCTGAGATGAAGTGTTTCAAGTGTGGGAAAGGTGGTCACTTGGCTGCGGAGTGCCGATTGAAGACTGTAACTTGTTTCAACTGTGGAGAGTTGGGTCATATCAGTCCCCAGTGTCCTAAGCCGAAGAAGGAGAATCAGTCGGGAGGCAAGGTTTTTGCTCTATCAGGTTCTGAGACTTCTGCAGATGATCGTTTGATCAGAGGTACGTGTTATATTAATGGCTTTCCTCTTATAGCTATTATTGACACAGGTGCTACTCATTCTTTTATATCTGTGGATTGTGCTGTGAGACTTAAGTTAGAGATATCTGAGATGCGTGGAAGTATGGTGATTGATACTCCTGCAAAGGGTTCAGTGACTACTACTTCGGTTTGTTTGAGTTGTCCTTTGAATATTTTTGGTAAAGATTTTGGGATAGACCTTGTGTGTCTTCCATTAGTGCAGATTGACGTTATCTTGGGTATGAACTGGTTGGTGTTTAACCGAGTCTATATCAACTGTTTTGATAAGACGGTGATATTTCCTGAGATTGAGGAAGGGCAGAGTCTGTTTCTATCAGCCAGGCAGGTGAATGAGGAAGTGGCAGATGGAGCAGAGTTGTTTATGCTGTTGGCAACTTTAGAGGTTAAAGATAAACTGGTGATTCGTGATCTAGCAGTGGTGTGTGACTTTCCTGATGTGTTTCCGGAAGAAGTGAATGAGTTACCGCCAGAACGTGAAGTTGAGTTCTCGATTGATTTGGTACCTGGTACTAGACCGATATCGATGGCTCCGTACCGTATGTCTGCTGTTGAGTTAGCTGAATTGAAAAGTCAGTTGGAAGATTTGTTGGATAAGAAGTTTATTCGTCCAAGTGTGTCACCGTGGGGTGCACCAGTGTTGTTGGTTAAGAAGAAGGAAGGTACTATGAGGTTGTGTGTGGACTACAGGCAACTGAATAAAGTGACGATCAAGAATCGGTATCCTTTGCCGAGGATTGATGATTTGATGGATCAGTTGGTTGGTGCGAGTGTGTTCAGCAAGATAGATTTGAGATCTGGGTATCATCAGATACGTGTGAAAACTGAGGATATTCAGAAGACTGCTTTCAGAACGAGGTATGGACATTATGAGTATTCTGTAATGCCTTTTGGTGTGACTAATGCGCCTGGAGTATTTATGGAGTACATGAATAGGATTTTCCATCCGTACTTGGATCAGTTTGTTGTGGTGTTTATCGATGACATTTTGGTGTATTCGAAATCTGAAGAAGAGCATGCCGAGCATTTGAGAGTGGTTTTAGGAGTGCTGCGAGAAAAGCAGTTATTTGCTAAACTGTCTAAGTGTGAATTTTGGTTAGAAGAAGTTAGTTTTCTTGGGCATGTGATTTCAAGAGGTGGTGTTGCTGTTGATCCTTCTAAGATAGAAGCGGTATCTAAGTGGGAAGCTCCGAAGTCTGTTGCTGAGATTCGAAGTTTCCTTGGTTTGGCTGGTTATTATAGGAAGTTCATTGAGGGATTTTCTAGGTTGGCGTTACCATTGACGATGTTGACTAGAAAGGGGCAAGCATTTGTTTGGGACTCAAAATGTGAAGAAGGTTTCCAAGAGTTGAAGAGAAGGTTGACTACTGCTCCTATTCTGATATTACCGAGTTCGTCGGAACCATTTGAGGTTTACTGTGATGCTTCATTGTTGGGTTTAGGTGGTGTGTTGATGCAGAATAAGCAGGTTATAGCTTATGCTTCGAGACAGCTGAGGGTTCATGAGAGGAACTATCCTACTCACGATTTAGAGTTGGCAGCTGTGGTATTTGTTCTGAAGTTGTGGAGGCATTATTTGTATGGATCAAGATTTGAGGTTTTCAGTGACCATAAGAGTTTAAAGTATTTGTTTGATCAGAAAGAGCTGAATATGAGACAGAGGAGATGGTTAGAATTTCTGAAGGATTATGATTTTGGTTTGAATTACCATCCGGGTAAAGCAAACGTTGTGGCTGACGCATTGAGTCGGAAATCATTGCATATGTCTATGTTAATGGTTAGGGAATTGGATCTGATTGAGCAGTTTAGAGACTTGAGTTTGGTGTGTGAGAGTACTCACAATAGTGTTAAATTGGGAACGTTGAAATTAACAAGTGGTATTCTGGAGGAGATCAGAGAGGGTCAGAAATCTGATATGCTTTTGGTTGATAAGCTGACTTTAGTGAATCAAGGCCAAGGTGGTGAATTCAGAGTTGATGAGAATGGTGTTTTGAGATTTGGTGACCGGGTGTGTATTCCGGATGTTGCTGAGCTTAAGAAGAGTATTCTGGAAGAAGGACATCGTAGTGGCTTGAGTATTCATCCTGGAGCTACGAAGATGTATCATGATTTGAAAAGGTTATTTTGGTGGCCGGGAATGAAGAAAGAAATTGCAAGTTTTGTGTATTCCTGTTTGACTTGTCAGAAGTCGAAGATTGAGCATCAGAAGCCGTCTGGGCTAATGCAACCGTTGGCTATTCCAGAGTGGAAGTGGGATAGTATCAGTATGGATTTTGTTTCTGGGTTACCGAGGACAAGTAAGAATTTTGAAGCCATTTGGGTGATTGTGGACAGGTTGACAAAGTCGGCTCATTTCATTCCGATTAGAATGGATTATCCGTTAGAGAGATTAGCCGAGTTGTATATTGAGAAGATTGTAAGTTTGCATGGTATTCCGTCGAGTATTGTTTCGGACAGAGATCCTAGATTTACATCGAAGTTCTGGGAAGGTTTGCAGAAGGCTTTGGGAACTAAACTGAGATTGAGTTCTGCATATCATCCGCAGACTGATGGTCAGACTGAGAGGACGATTCAGTCGTTAGAGGACCTTTTGAGAGCTTGTGTTCTGGAAAAAGGAGGTGCTTGGGATTGTTATTTGCCTTTGATTGAGTTTACCTACAACAATAGTTTTCATTCGAGCATTGGTATGGCACCGTTTGAAGCTTTGTATGGTAGGAGATGTCGGACACCTTTATGTTGGTATGAGTCCGGTGAGAGTGTTGTGGTTGGACCGGAGATTGTTCAACAAACTACGGAAAAGATTAAGATGATTCAGGATAAGATGAGAATTGCTCAGAGTCGCCAGAAGAGTTATCATGACAAGAGGAGGAAGTCACTTGAGTTCCAAGAGGGAGATCATGTGTTTCTTCGTGTCACTCCAATAACTGGTGTTGGTCGAGCTTTGAAGTCGAAGAAGTTGACACCTCGATTCATTGGTCCTTATCAGATTTTGGAGAGGATAGGAGAGGTAGCCTATCGTATCGCTTTACCGCCGTCGCTTGCGAATCTGCATGAGGTTTTTCATGTGTCTCAGTTGAGGAGATACATTCATGATCCGTCGCATATAGTCCAAGTAGATGATGTACAGGTGAGAGATAACCTGACTGTTGAAACATCGCCTATGAGGATCGAGGATCGAGAGTTGAAGCAGTTGCGGGGTAAAGAGATTGCCTTGGTGAAGGTAGCTTGGGGAGGACCAGCAGGTGGCAACGTGACTTGGGAACTGGAGAGTAAGATGAAGGAGTCTTATCCAGAGTTGTTCGCTTGAGGTATGTTTTCGAGGACGAAAACTCTTTTAGTGGGGGAGAGTTGTAACACCCCGATAATAATAAAATAATTATTTGAATTGAGTTAATAATTTAATTATTAATTTAATTAAATAATTGGAAATTTTATTATTATTATTATTTTCTTGAATTATTATTATTTGGAAAATATATATAAGTTGGAATAATGAAAAGTCCCAATTTTTGGAAAAAGGTTTTTCACGTGAAAAGGAAAAAGGAGACAGAACGTGGAAAAGAGCGAAAGAGAAACAGAAGAAGCGATCGTGAAAGAGGCAGAGCAAGGGCTGAAGGGTGAAGAGAGAAGAGCTTGAAGCTTGAGATTCGTCGATTAATCAGGTAAGGGGGGTTTATCTCGATTAATGGGTATTATGGGAGAATATGTGATGGGTAGTAATAAGCTGTTAATTCGACCCTAATTGGGAATTGTGAATGCTGAAAATTTGTTAGATGAACCGTGTAGAAGTTGAAATTAAATCGGTAATTGAGTCTGTTGTAATTTTCCGATCGTATAGCTTTTTACGGAATCGGATTCGGAGGTCCGGAAGTCCTCCAATGGCGGAAAATGCGGAGAATTCTGCATTCTGCCTTGAGTTAGCGCAGGAACAGCTTCTGTCTTGCGTTAACCGGTTAACCCAGGGTGTTAACCGGTTAACACTGTGTTGGATTATGAATATGTGTTGTTTTGTCTGCGTTAACCGGTTAACCCAGGGTGTTAACCGGTTAACACTGTTGTCATTTCTGATATTTGGCTGTTTGTGCTGCGTTAACCGGTTAACCCAGGGCGTTAACCGGTTAACACTGTTAAAAATTGAGACAGAAGGCGTGTTGTGCTGCGTTAACCGGTTAACCCAGGGCGTTAACCGGTTAACGCTGTAGCAGAATGGAAAAATTGTTGTTTAAATGTTGTGTACCTATTTGAGGGTTGGTCTATGTTGACCTATGGTGTAATAGGGATAAATTCCCGCGGTTTTGAGCAGTATATGAAATATTGAAATGTACAAATATTGTGGTTGTTGTTTGGCATAATCTGACATGCTTATGTGATGAAAGATTGATGATGTATAATGAGGTACATGATGCTGTGAATGTATATATTATGCATGTATGTGTGAATGGACTGTTGTATGGCTTAGAGTGCGAGCATGTGTCTATTCTTGAATCGTTGTTGATGTTGTATTGCTAGGTGATTAGCATGCGTAGTTTAGCCTTTGGGGCTGTAGCTGATTCCCATGGTGAGGAATCAGTGAGTTGTGGATTTGTTGTTGATGTTTGCATACTAGATGATTAGTGTGCATAGTCTAGCCTTCGGGGCTGTAGCTAATTCCCATGGTGAGGAATTGGTGAGTGAGTCATTAGATCTCAAATGAGTGGGACTAGTGAGCTTAGTAGCCGTATCTGGAGGGATCGGTGAGCTTGAACTATATGTTCGAGAAGAGTCGGTACCGCATTTCATGGAGTCTCATTGCATAATGAATGCATGGCATAGCCTGAGGGGCTGTAGCTAATTCCCATTGTGAGGAGTTAGTGAGTAAATCGTTGTGTTGTGTTGTTGGTGTTGAATATGGTTTGAGGATTTTACATATGATATATATTATTGTTGAATACGATGTTTGGACGGATATTGCCGTTGCTGAATGCGTAGTCTGGTTAGGGTGAATTGATGTGTTATTTACTTAGCATTACATGTTGTTCTATAATGCTTATTATATTGATTGAGGAACTCACCCTTACAACCTATTTTTCAGGTAACGAGAAATGAGTCGAGTAGAAGCTAATGCTTGGAGTCTAGAGTAGTTCTTATGGGTCATGCTCTGATAGATGTAACATCGGGCGGGAATACTTTGATTATTATTGTAGTTGTTGTTGAACTAAATTACATGTGATATTATATGTTTGCATGATTGAGTTGATCTCTATCTGCTGCGTAACTGTGCAAATACTTTATATTTAAATTAAATAAAAGAGCATGACTGTTATATTGGTTGAATGGTGTGGAATGTTTGTGTGACACCCTTGGTGCACTATTACTCTGATTATATGTTTATTATTTTAAATAATCTTTTGGGGTATTTTAGAAGGGTGTTACATTGTATGCCGCATTCCTCTTCTATACAAGTGGTTTATTTCTCACTTGCCTCAGACACCAGTCTTCTTGGAGAACAAGAAATGTCTACGGTGGTCTCAGGCACTTATGTCTCTGACTAATGATGACATTACTTGGTATGATTCTGCATTGGATGGCTTGGAGATTATTGATAGTTGTGGTGAATTCTATAATGTACCCCTCATTAGGAAACAAGGAGGAATTAACTACAACCCTGCTTTGGCCTGTCGTCAGCTTGGGTTCCCCTTGAAAGATAAACATAATAATATTCAGTTAGAGGATTTGTTCTATCAAGAGGATAAAGACCCCCAAAATTTGAAGAGTGGGATGGTGTGTGCTTGGCACAATTTCCATAGGAAAGGAAGAGCCGAACTTGGACCATGCAATTGTATAGCTTTGGAATCTTATACTAGTTAGGTGAAGAAGAGAGATTTGGAGCTAAAGATGTCGTACACCTGCGAAAGACATATGTTTATGGTTATGGCTGAGCCATCAACTCTCCCTAACCAAGATGTAGAGGAGTTGAAAGACGCACTAGATAAGATGAAGCAAGAGAGAAACCTTTAGTAATAATGGTTCCTTGCTTTGCACCAAAAGCAAGTAGAGTTGCAACTTGAGTTGAAAGACAAAGATGCACTCATTGGGATTCTTGAAGAGCGTGCGGTGAAGAGAGAGAGCCAGAGGATTTATTTTCCTCTAGTATTCCTCAGCCTTCTAGTGCTTGGAAGAAGATCGTCGATCAACTTGTCATTGAGAAAAATCAGATGAAGACTACTTATGAGTCGGAGATCAGACGCATCCGAAGGAAGTACACGCCCTTGGCTAGTTTAGCTGATTCAGTTGCTAGGGATCCTTTAGATGATACTTTCCTTTTCTCTTGTATTTTGTATTTTTGGTTTCTAAAATTGTACTTAGTGTAATCCTTCCAAAAATTTATGAATGAAAAAGAGATTTTATGGTTAATCCAATTGTTATTATTGATTATTATTATTATTATTGAAATATTTGCAAGTAAGGACTTATATGTTCCTTGAAATAATAAAATAAAATAAAATATTGCATTTCATGCATCATTTACAGAACAGGTTTCTTGCCTTCCAACCCTTTGGCCAAATGTCTTATTGTCCTTCGTCTTTGTATCAGACAAGCTGACTCATTGCTATGATACTCACGCTAATCGTTAACGAAGAATGGATCAGATGGAACAAGAGAACCGAGAGATAAAGGAAGCAGTTGCCAGACTCATCGCTGTTATGGAGTCATTCGTTGCTGCTCAGAATCAACCGGCTCGAACTCCTGTAACTCCTCCTCAAAGGACTACCGTCTCTAAGATAATTGCAACACCAGTGTTTGTGTTTCCTGCCAGCCAGCCAGTACCAGTTATGCTTGCCAGATTCCCGTGGGGAATGCCTGCGAATTTTATGCCTGAAGGTTATGCTCCAATTGTTGCTCCTATACCGGCATCTCTCCTGGTCATGTCAACACCTCTTCCTATTGTGCATGCTTTGCCTCGGGTTGAGGAAACCATTTATCATTATGAGCCGTCTGAGGGCCCTGATATGTATGAGAAAATGGATGAGATGAAAGACTAATTTCAAGAGATAAACAAGGAATTAAAGACACTAGGAGGTAAAGATCTGTTTGAGAAAAGTGTTGATGAACTTTGCCTAGTGCCAAGCGTGAAAATCCTTGTCAAATTCAAGGTCCTAGACTTTGAGAAGTATAAAGGGAATACTTATCCTTTGAGCCATCTTGTGATGTATGCACACAAGATGTCGACTCAGAAAAATACTGATCAGCTGCTTATCCATTATTTTTGACAATTTAACAGGTGACGCGCTTCGGTGGTATATGGGTTTAGACGGTGCTAGTATTTGCACTTTCAACGACTTAGGAGAGGCCTTCATCAAGCAATACGAGTACAACGTAAATATGGCTCCCAATTGTGATCAGTTGAGGTCCATGTCTCAGAAGGATAAAGAGACATTAAAAGAGTATGCCTAGAGGTGGAGAGAGCTTGCTGCTAGATTAGTCCCCCATTGGAAGAGAAGGAGATGACGAAGATCTTTTTGAAGACTCTGAGTTCATTCTATTACGAGCACATGATTGCCAGTGCTCCCAATGACTTCACTGAAATGGTGAACATGGGGATGCATTTAGAAGAACGTGTCCAAGAGGGTCGTTTGTCTAAAGAAGAAGCATCTACGAGCAAGAAGTATGGGGGAAGTTTCTTTAAGAAGAAGGAAGGAGAAACCAATTCAGTATTTGTGGGGAGGCAAAGAAGGCCTCATGTGAGGAAGAATTCCAGGTCTCAGCAGCATCATCAAGTATCATCAGTTATTCCAGTATTTACCAACAACTCAACAATTCAATCAGTATCAGTTCAGCAACAATAACAATAATAACGTACTCACAACAATCACAACAACAATTACAACAATCTACATAATAATTTTGAGAGGAAAAAGGTCACTTTTGACCCTATTCATTTGACTTATGCCGAACTGTATCCTTCTCTTGTCGTCAAGAATTTGATCCAGCTGAGGATCCTCCGCATACACTTGAACCTTTGCCATGGTGGTACAAGTCCGATCTGCATTGTGCTTTTCATTAAGGGGCGCCCGACCATGACATAGAGAATTGATATCTATTCAAGTATGAGGTCCAAAAGTTGATCAAAAGTGGGATGATGTCCTTCGAGGACCGCACGCCAAATGTCAAAGTTAATCCTTTGCCCCTCCCATGGCAACTCTTCTGTCAATATGGTAGATGGTTGTCCTGGTAATTTCAGGGTGTTTGATGTTCGTCGTATTTGAAGGTCTTTGGTGGAGATGCATAGAACCCTGTGTTTGATTAGTGATTGTGAACATGACCATGATAGTTGTGTTATCTACACTATTAATCCACGAGAATCTATGATTCTCAACAGGGACATTCAGAAGTTGATAGATGAAGGTGTTATTCAAATTCAACAATCTAGAGATATGGGTAATGATGTGAATATAATTGTGCTAGTATTCAAGACTCCTGAGCAAATAGTAATCCAGTTTAACAGCGGCAAAAGGGATAATAGATCAGTACCACCGTTGGTAATACGGTTAGCGGGCGTCGTCCCTTATGCATCCGATAAAGTTGTACCTTACAAATATAATGCTATTATGATTAAGAATGGGCAAGAGGTTCCTCTTCCCGCAGCAAATTCAGTAGTAAGCATTACAGATGTTGTGAAAGTGACCCGAAGCGGTCGTGTATTTGGCCCAGTATCTCCGAAGGTTGTGGAAGATGTTATAGTCGGTAAGATGGCAGATGTTCCTGTGGTTAATCCTATTAACACTCCAACTTGTCGGTCTGGTGAATCCAACAGGTTGAAGGTTAAGGATGATGATAATGGGTTCTCCGATTGATTAAGAAGAGTGAGTTCAATGTTGTGAAGCAGCTCCTCCAAACACCATCCAAGATCTCTGTCTTATCTTTGTGAATGAATTTCGAGGCACACCTATTTCAACAACATCGTTGATTAAACTTTTTTACTCTAACTAGTTGATCATATATAAATATAAATTTCATCATGATTATTAGTAGTGTTTTTATCTATTTTAAATATTCTATACTTTTTTAGAATATTATTTCTTTTAAAGATGAAAAAAATAATTGATAAAAAATTCAAAATAGAAATTTGAAAAAAAAATATTAAAAAAAATGTACTATTATATATTTTAAAAAATGATTTAATGTATTAAAAAATTATAAACAAAAAAAGTGTGATCTTTTTTTTGGATACAAAAAAGTCTAAAACAAGGAAATTACATGCAACAAGTCGTGGGACCGAAGTTCCCACCAAATCTGCATTCGTAATATGTTTCATCCAATTAGAATGAAAATCAAAGAAACAATAATCTTCATTAAGCTATAGATTTCTCTTACAAGAACATCCGTACACACACAAAATTTCACCACCAGTATTTGGTCTACTGGACTAATTATTTCGGTTCAGGGGTCAGTTCAAGCAACAAGTGATTTCAGCCTCCTTCCTATCGCATTTGCGGGGGATCGAACAGTGGTCCTCTCTACCAAATCCAACCCAATCACCACTGAACCAACTAACGATTGGTGGATTTAGAAAATTTTGTTTCAAAATAGAGGCACTGCATGCAAAAACTCGCTATTGTCTTATTAAATTATAAACTAGATTTCACATGACTTTTACATATTTAAATATATAAGTATTTTTACTTATACCATATGTCTTTAAATAATTTTTTTTTAGTGCTTTTATTGGCTATTTTTATTTAATTATTCATATCATATATTTTTAAAAGTTAATTTTTAGTCTTAATTGTTAGTGTGTGAGATACTTTTAGTGAGGAGAGAAAGAGAGAGAATGAAGAATAAGGATTGTCATATTGAATATATGAAAAGTTATATTGAAAGTTGAATTACAAAGTACTAATTTATATATACAACTAAGTGACTCGACTACTATGTAACAAACCATAACCCTAACTATCGTGAGTTTGAGCTACAACTTAGATTATATCACAACATACCTTCTTATAATCCAAGTTGTTAAATACAAACTAATCATAGTCGATCTGAACTATTCCTAATTTCTTTCTCAAGATTTGGAATATGTCGATCTTCAGTCCTTTGATAAAAATGTCGGCCAACTGTGCTTCGCTCGAGCAATGCCTCACTTCTAGTTCACCCTGATTTACCTTCTCCCTTAGAAAATGAAACTTAGCCTCAATGTGCTTACTCCTTTCATACATAACTGGATTCTTTGCAAGATTAATGGTTGACTTGTTGTCGATCTGCAGCACCAGAGGTTTATTCACTTTGACCTTCATCTCTTCCAATACATATATGATCCAAATTTCTTGACAAGTAGTATAGGATCCTACTATATATTCATACTCACATGATGATAATTCCATCATAGATTTCTTTCTCGAGCACCATGAGATTGGGGCACCAAATACTTGAAAGAAATAACCAGTTGCGCTTCTTCGATCTTCCTTGTCTCTATACCAATCATCATCTGAATATCAAGTAGTCTCAGTTTCTTTGTTTTCAGAATCGTATAGAAATAGAATTCCATAGTTTGTTGATTCTTTTAAGTATCTCAGGATTCTTCTTGTAGCCTTCATGTGTGACACCCTTGGTTCACTCATGTATCTGCTCACTAATATGACTGAGAAATCTATATTAGGTCGACTATTGCACACATATCTCAGAGATCCGACAATTTGTTTGAACAAAGTGACATCAACTTTGTCTTCCTCTCCATGCTTCTCTAGCTTCAAATTTGGTTCTACATGTGAGGATGCATGATTCGAGTCTTCCATCCCGAATCTCTTGAGTATATCTTTAATATACTTTCTTTGATGTAACATCATACCTTGCTTCGACATTTGAAATTCCATTCCTAGGAAGTTCGACAACTATCCCAGATCCGACATTTAAAATTCTTCTTCATCAGCTCTTTGAACTTCAACAAGTTCTCCAAGCTATTTCCAGTTACTAACAAGTCATCAACATATAAGCATATGATTGTTATATCTTGTGCTATAACTTGAACATAGACATCATAATCATATTTGCATTTGATGAATCTCAACTCGACCAAGTATGATTCGATCTTCTTGTTCCATACCATAGATGCCTGCTTGAGACCATATAGGGCTTTGTGCAACTTGTACACTTTCCTCGTATGCTCCTGTATCACAAACCCAGAAGGTTGTGTGACATATACCTTTTCATCTAGAGAACCATTCATAAATGTTGATTTCACATCTAAGTGAAATATCGACCAGTCTCGCTTGTATACCAAGGTTACCACCAATCGGACAGTCTCCAATATTTCTACTGGTACATATACTTTATATTAGTCTAGTCTTTCTCTCTTAAGAAAACTTTGAGCTACTAATCTTTCCTTATGTCTTGCTATCGACCCATCAACATTATGCTTCAACCTAAACACTCATTTCACCTCGATATCTTTTGTATGTGTTGGCAATTCGACTAACTCCCATGTATTCTTTCTTTTTATCGCTTGTAACACTTTGACCATAGCTTCCTTCCATTGTTTATCTTTTAAGGCCTCCTATAGTTGATTGGTTTAATACTTGCAAGTAGAGTAAAATGAACTAATTCTCCATCTGTTGTGACTTCATCATCACCAACCACTTCATACTCTTGAAGCCTTATTAGGAGTACTCTGGTTCTTTGAGGTCTTTGGCTTGTCTAGCCACACTCTCTCGGTCATCTTCTTCAACTTCGTCTTGATTATCATCTTTGACTTCAAATGTTGCTGGAATATCATTAATTGGAATTTCATCGTGCTCACTACTTTCTTCATCAACACCATAGCTCATCAATGACGTTTTAGTTGCATCACCTGAATTCTAATCTCAGGCAGAGTTCTCATCAATCACAATGTCTCAACTCATCACGGTCGTATTGTTCATTGGATTGAATAACATGTATGCTCCAGTCTTATGATGTATTACCAGAATCATAGGTTCACTTTTATCAACAAGTTTCCTTCTTCTTACATAAGGAACATGTTTGTAGCAAATAGAGCCAAACACCTTCAAATGAATAACTGATGATCATTTTCCACTCCATATTTCTTTAGGAACCTTGTTCTTCAGTTTCTTGGTAGGGCACCTGTTGAGAATATAAATAGCAGTGGTGACAGTTTCACTCTATAAGGATTTTGGCCAATTATTTTGCTTCAACATGCATCTTGCCATATCCAATATGGACATCTTTCTTCTTTATGTCATTCCATTATGTTGAGGTGTGTAGGAGTAGTTACCTCATGATCGATACCATATTATGCACATAACTCTTCAAACATATTGGACGTGTATTCGCCACGTCCATCTGTTCGTAGAACCTTGATCTTCTTTTCACTCTAGTTTTTGACAAGCGTCTTGAATCTCTTAACGATTGAAAATACTTTGTTTATGCGCCTGATCACATAGATCCAAATCTTTCAACTGTACTCATCGACAAATGAGACAAAATACTTGTTTCCACCAATGGTATGATTCTCAAATGGTCCACATACATATGAATGTACTACTTCTAATATGCAAGAGGGCCTCTTTGGCATAGTCGAAACAAAAGATTTTCTGGATTGCTTCCCTACTAAGCAACCTTCAAGAGTTTGTAGGGCATCTCAAGACTTGGTATAGTTGTTACCATATATTGAGTAATTAGTTGATTGAGTGACCTAAAATTCAGATGGCCAAATCTTAAATGCCACAACCAACTGTTCTTGTGGTCGACAACTATTTTTTGGCGTTGTACCTCAGTTGAATTAATCATGTTCTTAAATGTCCTATTCTTCGACATAGTATATTTTAAGACCATATTATTCTGAGTGTCAAAAGCTCCATCTTTCATAACCACTGAGAAACCTTTTTCGACCAGTTGTCCAACACTTAGCGGATTTCACTTCATTCCAGGTACATAAAGTACAATGTTTATCATAGCTTTTACTTTATTTCTCATTTGAATAACTATGTCGCCATTACCTTGTTCTTGCAACTAGCTATTATCAACAAATTTGACTTTGCTCTTCTTCGACTCGCCGAAATATACTAACCACACTTATTGACCAGTCATGTGATTCGAACAGCCTGTGTCGAGGAACCAGATTTTGGTGTCGACATGCTCATCTGCAACTGCAGCCATAACTATCATGTCTTCAGAATCATCTGAATCTTGTTATGCAAGGTTTGCTCCTTCATTCTTGCCTTTATTGTACCAACAACTCTTGACCAAGTGACCCCATTTTTCACAATTATAGCACTGCACACCTTTTTTTTTTCTCTTTTTTGTCTTTCTTATAGAAGTTTCCTTCTCCTTTTTTTTAGGATTCATAAGCCCTATCATCAACCTTATGCTTTTGAGGGTTGACCAAAAATTCTTGCTCTGAGTCTTGTCTCCTTTGCCCTTGAACATGTTGGAACCACCGTGTTTCTTCCATGTCTGAGCCTATAGTACTTGTATTGAATCTTGAACACCTTTCCTTTCGACAATCCTCGTCTCATGTACCTCCAACTTACCAACCAAATCTTCTAATTTAATGGTCTCAATATTGTTGGATTCTTGAGCGGCTCCGATAACGTGATTAAAGTGAGAGCCAACATACGCATTACCTTCTCAATTATCATCTTATTAGTTAGGGTTTCACCACAACCTTTCATGAGATAAACAAGTTTTTGCACCTTCGAGACATAACCTTCAATCTTTTCTTCTTCTCCCATATGCAGTAATTCATATTTCCTTCGCAACGTCTGCAATTTAATGACTTTAACCTTCTCACCTCCTTCGTAATACTTGACAAGAATATCCCATGTCTCCTTCATCGATTCAGCATGAGAAATCCAATCAAAGTTCGCCACGTCTACCGCCAATTGAATATAAAACACAACCTTGCAATCTTTCTTCTTAGCCGCCTTGTTCGCAACACGCTGAGCATCAGTTGCGTTCTCAGTAAGCTCGGGGACGCCATTGGTAACCATTTTTAGGGTTTCATGAAAGCCAAACAAAGATTGCATTTGTTTTCTCCATCGGATCCAATTCTTGTCGTCAAGAATTGGAAGAGAATTCATAATGTCATTGTTACCATTCATCTTTGCAGCAAATGCGATTAACAATCCACGATCCCGGAAACACGATCACCAACGTGTGATTCTTGAAAACACGATCAAGAAACTAACTGGAGCTTTATATACTAATTTGTTAGTGCGTGAGGCACTTTTAGTGAGGAGAGAAAGAGAGAGAAAGAATAATAAAGATTGTTATTATTGAATATGTGAAAAGCTATATTGAAAGCTGAATTATAAAATATCTATTTGTATACAACTAAGTGACTTGACTACTAAGTAACAAACTATAACCCTAACTATCTTGAGTTTGTGCTACAACTTGAATTATATCACAATATTAATTACAATTCTAATTCTCTATTTATCTTAATTTACGAATTTAATCTTTCTATTTTAAATTCAAATAATTTTAGTTTTTCTCCTTAAAATCGATGATGTTTTCATTTTTAAATGTCATGTCATTTGTAAAACGTGGCAAATCATCTTATAAGATCCTTATATAAAATTTTATAGATGATAAATATAAGTTTAAAATGTAAAAAATGTGTGAGTGAGAGAGAGAAAAGCAAACCATTTATTAAGAAACATAATTGTTTTTTTTCTTATAAATTATATACTCCCTCCATAACAATTCATAGGATTTTTTTTTTAATATTTCATATTTATTAAGGAAACGAGTACTATAGTAGTAAAATGTCCTATTAAAAAATAGTAGTAGTACTATTTGGTGGCGTGGTTGTTTTTAACTAATTATTACTTCATGCAGTCGTTTTTGGTTCTCTGATTCACATGTGTGTGACTCAATAGTATATATATACACAACTCTTGAGCCATAACAGCAACTGGCAGAAGCTAATAAAGGTGTTTGCTGTGGTGTTCATTATCATTTCTAGTATTAATAGTAGAAAAGAAAAGATCATGTGGAAGTTGAAGATAGCAGAAGGAGGAGCAGGGTTGATTTCGGTGAATAACTTCATAGGACGTCAACACTGGGAATTTGATCCAAATGCAGGAACACCGCAAGAACACCATCAGATTGACAAACTACGCAGTCACTTCACACAAAATCGATTTTCCATCAAACAAAGTGCTGATCTCCTCATGAGAATGCAGGTAACTCCTTATACTTTCTTTTCTTTTATTCATATATTCACATTCAAAATTAAAAAATCAGAATTTAAGTACAAGTCTTAAATTTATAGGACTTCATAAAGTAATAATATAGTAACTTAAAACCATTTTTAATACCAAAACCAAAGCACAAATTCAAGTTAAAGTTTTTTTTTTGTGAAGATTAGTATTAGATTGTAGCATAACAAAAGAATCAACTTGATCACTCCACCGCAAAAGAAGTTATCACGTTGAAACTGTAATGCATAAGAAGACATTACCCTTGAAAAACCACTCAAGCAAGCTCATCATCATGCTTCAATTTTGAGAAATTAGAATATATAATGCATGCAAGCGCCATTTATCCGGTGTCTCCGTGTATGCCATAGAGGTTATAACGTATATTTTTTTAGTGTATACGTAATTATCGATGATGTTTTTTTTTATGCCAATTTTTTTATTTGAAACATAATTATTTAATTATTTTGATAAATAATTTAAAATATTAGTTATTTGAGAATTTAAATTTAAAAAATTAATTATTTTAAAGAAAAAAAATCACTTGAAACACGTAAATATTGTAATATAATTATGGTAAGTTGTTTGGTTGGAATCAAGTAAAGAGTTGGTTTATGAAAATTATAAATGAAGATAACACAAACATTATCGATAATATTTTCCCTTTAAAGTTTCCACTTGCTTACCGTGTAATTTTCTTTTTTTTGTTTATTCTCCTTTGGCCTTATTGTAAATATTTCAGTTATAATATTTTTTTTGGAAATTTTATTCAAATAAATAACTTTTTCAAATAAATATCTAAACTAATTCATTTTCTCGTGTATTTTTCAAACTAATTCATTTTCAAACAAAAAAAAATTAATATAAAGAAAACGTCAATTTAATTGGATTAACGTTTTATCTTATGTGGTGTACAACACATAAGATATAACGTTAATCCAATTTACGACAGTGTAAAAACAGAGAGAGAGAGAGAATGCACTTTCTCCTATACATTTGTACACTGTCATTAATTAGATTAACGTCTTTTCTTATGTGTTTTATAGTGTCGTCAATTGTATGGGCATCTCCTTTGTGTTGAATTTTTTTTTTGAAAGTGAATTAGTTTGAAAAATAAGTGGGAAAGTGAATTAGTTTGGATATTTGTTTTTAAAAATATGTCATTTAAATAAAAAATTCTATTTTTATTTTAGCTTAAGAGTTTAATTAATATATTGTCAGGTAAATTTACACTATCAATTAATTATAATAGTTAAACTTTTATAAATTTTTAACTTTTTTTTTAATCATATCTTAAGTACCATTTATAATTATGTAAAAAAAAAAGTTTGCTGCAGTTTGTAAGAAAGGCGCAGAGATTTCTAAAAATGGTAGTTGAATATTGACTAACAATATAAATGCAGCTAAGAAGAGAGAATGAATGTGGCCCCATTCCAGAAGGAGTTAGAGTGAGTGAGGAAGATGAGATAACAGAGTTTGCATTGATTACTACTATTAGGAGGGCTATCAGTTACTTTTCTTCAATTCAGGCCCATGATGGTCATTGGCCTGCTGAATCTGCTGGACCTTTGTTTTTCCTTCAACCGTTGGTCAGTCACCCTAATACTCATATACATATTCACATTCATTCATATTTCTAACTAACTAACAACCTTTACTATCCATGCAGGTGATGGCCCTCTATATTACAGGATCCCTTCATCAGGTTTTAGGGCCTCAACATAAAAAGGAAATTATTCGCTACTTATATAATCATCAGGTCTACTATACATTTACTTCTATTCTAAATAACTATACATTAATATAAGACTGAAATAATTTCATTTGGTGGATTCCCACATAGTCAAGTATTTGTATTCAAAACTATCTTTCAAAAACTAGTTTTCAGAATGTACAGCATCTATCTTAGAAAACTACACCAAGCTCGTAATCATCGTCCAACCAACTTCGCATAGCCCTTCCATACCTTAAATGAAGTGAGAATGTGTTCTTGTTGAAACATCACGCCTTGTCATCATCACATTATTCGCATTTTGATCACTTCATTGAGGCAAACCTTCCTTTAGATGAGGACCCTGTCCCCTGCTCAGAATCAAACATGTAGCCTCTGCACTAGAATATATGCTCCAGTTTCCTCCCCAAAGCTGTGTCTTCGTCCAAAACTCCATCTATTTCCTCCCAAAGAACCTGCATGAATCGGAAGCGCTTTTATCTTACATTTCAATATTATTCAATCTATGATATAAAAATTGTGTGCAGATAATGCAAGCAGAAAAAAACTTTTTCCCAGTGAAAGTTAGAGTTTTGGCTTCACTTGTTACTGAAATAGAAAAAGATAAACCTCGTAAACAAAACAAATGATGTGTTTCTTCCAATGTAGCCTATGATCCATTTAAGTTTAGAACTAAGCTAATAGTAAGAGGTTTGGATAGTCTATATAGGTGAAAGATTCAATCTAGAACTAAGCTAATAGTGAGAGATTTGGATAGTCTATAAAGGTGAAAAATTCAATCTTTATTGTCATCATTCTGCACATGTTAAAGAATAAACGATAGTCTCCATTTTATTATCCAGTAATAACTTATATGTGAACTGTATGGTTGGTGATATGTGATGGGGTGACAGAATGAAGATGGTGGATGGGGATTCCATATAGAGGGACATAGCACGATGTTTGGATCTGCATTGAGCTATATTGCTTTGAGGTTGCTTGGAGAAGGACCTGAAGACGGCGAAGACAGGGCAATGGACAGATGCAGAAAATGGATCCTCGACCATGGTGGTTTAGTGGCTATTCCATCATGGGGAAAGTTTTGGGTCACGGTAAATTAATTATAATTATAGTAGTGCATTCTATTCTAGACAAGCATGCATAAAAATAAGCAATCAAATCACACTATATATAGGTCCTTGGAGTTTATGAGTGGCAAGGCTGCAATCCACTTCCACCAGAGTTCTGGTTTCTACCAAAATTCACCCCTATTCATCCAGGTGCGCGTTTGAGTTGGTTAATCCTTATTTACATATGCAACCATTATCTTGTCTAATTCCTTGGTCAATTTAAATATGCATGCAGGGAAAATGCTTTGTTACTGTCGGTTAGTTTACATGCCCATGTCATATTTATATGGGAAGAAGTTTGTGGGCCCTATCACTGACCTAATAAGATCACTAAGAGAAGAGATGTACAACCAGCCTTATGATCAAATTAACTGGAACAAAGCCCGGAACACTATTGCTAAGGTTTGTACTGTGTGGAACCAATCTATATATAGTATTTGATTTGATGCATCAAGCGTGCATATATAAATATGAAACTGACAATAGCATGCAATTCCAGGAGGATCTGTACTACCCACATCCTATGATTCAAGATATATTATGGGGATTTCTTTATCACGTGGGAGAGCCTATTCTGAATTGCTGGCCATTTTCCAAGCTTAGACAGAAGGCATTAGAAATCGCAATTAATCATGTGCGTTACGAGGATGAGAACAGTAGATACCTTTGCATTGGAAGTGTAGAGAAAGTATTATGTTTGATAGCACGTTGGGTTGAAGACCCAAACTCAGAGGCATACAAACTTCATTTAGCCCGAATCCCGGATTACTTCTGGCTCGCAGAAGATGGCCTGAAAATCCAGGTTTGTATTGTATTTATTACTTAACCAACTAAGGCATGCAACATTTCATTTAATAGTATGTAGTTGAGCCAGCACTTCACTAAAAGTAACAGTTGTTAAATAAATGTATAAATAATAATGGATGCAGAGTTTTGGATGTCAAATGTGGGATGCAGCATTTGCTATACAAGCAATACTTGCTTGTAACGTGAGTGACGAGTATGGTCCTACGCTTCGGAAAGCACATGATTTCCTGAAGGCCTCACAGGTAGTTGAAAATCCATCTGGTGAGTTCAGAGCAATGTACAGACACATATGCAAAGGATCGTGGACATTCTCAATGCATGACCAAGGCTGGCAGGTCTCGGACTGCACCGCAGAAGGACTCAAGGTTCTATTAATTATCTTATTGGATTTTCAAAATATACATGCATGCATAACATGATATTCATGACAACATACACAAAACACATGCAGGCTGCACTGTTACTGTCAAAAATGCCAAGTGCTCTTGTTGGAGAAAAATTAGAAACAGAGCGATTCAATGATGCTGTTAATGTCATCCTCTCTCTACAGAGCAGTAATGGTGGGTTCCCTGCTTGGGAGCCTCAAAATGCTTACAGTTGGCTAGAGGTATGTTATGAAGTTACTCTTATTCATCAAACAAATTAATATATAAAAGAAAAACTTATAGAAATGATAACAACTAATTATATGCATGACTGCCTGCTGCAGAAATTCAATCCAACTGAATTCTTTGAAGACACACTGATTGAGAGGGAGTAAGACATATAGCAACATCAATCATAAACAAACATTGTCAATGCATATATAAATTTCTCACTTACTGCATATGTGTTCCTTGTTGTGAAATTAATAGGTATGTTGAGTGCACTGGTTCTGCAATGCAAGCCCTGGTACTCTTCACAAAGCTACACCCGTATCATAGAACAAAGGAAATACATCACTGCCTTGCCAAAGCAATTCATTACATTGAAAACACACAAAATCCTGATGGCTCCTGGTATTTTATCTTCTATTCTCTCTGATAATACACCGCCTAATAATTTAGGGTGTTAAACATGACAGATTTTCTTTAAGTTTAACTAATAAGTTGCAGCTACATATGGTTCATAATTTATTATAGATAGAGAGATAGATATTATTAGTACTTTTAATGAAACACAGGTACGGGTGTTGGGGAATTTGCTATACATATGGTACCTGGTTTGCAGTAGAGGGACTAACAGCATGTGGAAAGAATTACCATAATAGTCCTTCCTTGCGAAAAGCTTGTCAATTTTTGTTGTCAAAGCAACTTCCTAATGGGGGGTGGGGAGAAAGTTACTTGTCAAGTCAAAACAAGGTATATATATTGTAAGTTGATTTTACTTTGAGCTCCAATGTATGAGAAAAACTCACTTGTTTTTCCTTGTTAAATTAAATAGGTATATACAAACATAGAAGACAACCGTGCAAATTTAGTTCAAACTTCATGGGCTTTGTTGTCCCTTATCGGTGCAGGGCAGGTTAGTAATAAATAATAAAGCTAGCTTAGTTCCTGCCTCCTAGTAATTAGGAATTAATGTGCTTTTCTAAATCTGGATGAATGTTTTTGTTACAAAAAGGCTGAGATAGATCCAACACCCATACACCATGGAATGAAGTTAATAATCAATTCACAAATGGAAGATGGAGACTTCCCACAGCAGGTAATTAGTTTATCACTTCTCACGTCTCGTCAATTTATGTACTGTATTTTTATTAATTAATGACAACAAATAAAAACATGCAACTATCCAGGAGATAACAGGAGTATTTATGAGAAATTGTACCCTAAACTACTCCTCATTTCGAAACATCTTTCCTATATGGGCTCTAGGAGAGTATCGGCGCCGAGTCTTGTCTGGACAAACTCCAAATGCAGCAGCTTGAATTGTGACTACTCACTACCCAAGTGCCAATTGGATGTACACATTAAGTTATGATGCCATAATTTGATTACTATTTTTCTGAATGTATATTTTCCTGCAATTTATAAATATGTCAATGTGGTTCTTTTTACAACAAGTTTTTCTTCAAGAATGTCATCTGTAAAACTGTAAGCATATTTGCTTAAGACATTTATTTTGTAATTTAATCATTTTCAGTTCAAAGTGGCAGTTATATTTTAACTTCTATGTGCATTTTAAGATCTTGGACTTATATTATATAACCCATCTGTAACTGTAAGCCCATTCGTTTAAGATATTTATTTTGTAAAATTGTACTGTAATTGTAATCATTTTCAATTCTAAATAGCAGTTATATTTTCAATTCGATATGCCTTTAGAAATAGTACAAAATGCATTCATATTCCTTTTGCTAACTAAAAAATGGCATGGACATGACATTTTTCATTTTCAAGGATTCTTATTTTATTGTTTTGAAGTAAAAAGTTAAAGTGAAGCAAAAGATGAAGGCACGGACATCCCTACTATAAGTTGGCACCCCTACACCTACACCCAAATTGCTCAACTCTAACTAAATATTATTAAAAGTAAAAAGAAAAAAGAAAACGCTTGGCCAAAACCCAATGGTAACAACAATGCAAACCAAAATGATTGACCAACAGACTTATTAAAAACCTTATCAAGGATTCTTATATTGATCTTAAGCTTTTTAAAGAAAAAGCAATAGTACTAAAATACGGGCATATTACATGATAATTAAGTATTAACTCATCATTATAAATGCAATCCTAGAAATATCAAAAGCAATTATGTAGAGTACAAAAAGTAAATATTGAATATTTAAATATTATTTAAAAATATACCTGAACAATCAACAAGAGTGAATGAAGTCCATCTACGGAAGAACCACGCACTGAAACACCAAAAACAGGCAAGGGAGTAAGAGCAGCCGCCATACCAGAGAATTGTAAAACTAATCAATAATTAATGTTAATAAGACAATTGGTCTTTTAAGGAGATTAATAGAAAGCACAACTGAAGGAACTTACCAGGCATGTGAGCTGTGCACCACCACCAGCAGCATAACTACAAACAAGTGTACCTCACGCATGAGCAGGCAATGCATATGAGAACATTGTTTCTGGAGTTCGGTATGCTGAAACTATTCTCACCTAAAATTTTATACAAGGATAAACAACTTCATACAATACAGCTCCTCTACTAGGGAAATTAAAACAATATTACCTCATGATGCACACCAAACACCTCCATGATTTCAGTAGAACTTTTCATATCAGGCAAATCTGAGAGCCCATTATGGTCCCCACACGTGGAGCAACTACGTTTAATAAACAAAAAAGAATCACAAAGTGTACAAATGGTAAAACATCATTAATTGTACCTTGGTTTCTTAAAAGAAACAAATATTTGGGACAAAACTGAAATTCTAGTTAACAGACTTTCGATGTCACACGGGATGTTATGACATCCAATTCTGCGCAGACAAGAATTATGCAGAACTTAAAAAGTAAGTGCAGTAAATAACACAAGGAATTGTTTACCCAGTTCGGTGTCACACACACCTACGTCTGGGGGCTACCAAGCCAGGGAGGAAATCCACTATTAGTAGTATTAATTCAGACCTTAAACCAACTGTTTAATCCTATCACTTAATACCTACCCAATGCAATTTCAATCTTACACTAAGATCAGAGTTCCTACTCACTCCCCCTCAATCACCTTAGTGATTACAACCTTTAATTAGATTAAAGTTAATGGTGAAGTCACACTTCAAACAACTCTTGATTGTGCTTAACAGCTTTAATCAAGATACACAGCACTCACGCTTAAAAGCTTAGAGCGACACAACACTTACAACTCAATGAACACCCTAGTCCAATGCAATCATCTAGGTGATAATTGTTTGGCTCACAAAATACAACTAATACAAGACACACACAAAAATACAGCAGTGAAGTATGATGGACCAATAAAATCTTCACGCCTAAAACCCACGAGTTCTGAAAGAAGGATTGTCATCCTTTTATATTGCAGCACTTGGGTCTTGTACTTGTATTTCCTAAAATTAAGGTTAAGCAAGTTAACCTAATTTCCACATATTAGGGTACTAACAAATAGGCTATTTGTTAGGTTCATTAATTGTAGCTCAGTTGTTAGTTTCCTGGATTTTAGCTCAGCTGTTGGACTCCTGAAGAATAGCCTGAGAAAAATACTGAAACAGAAAAACTAACCATCCTACAATTTAGCATATGCTGTCAGGGATGAATGTCACAACATTCAGTTTGACGACCAGAACATATACCATATGCTAAGTCTGTTATTTTCCTGAAAACAGACTGTGCTAAATGTTGTACTGTAGCAGACCAACCAGTCTACACTTCAATATCAGCTTACAGTTATAAATGTCAAAACATCCAGTTTGACATTTACACAATGGCCTTACGCCAGGTCTGTCATTCTCCTGAATAAACAGACTGAGATGAATACTGAGTTATAACAGACAACCAACTATTCTAAACCTCAGTATCTGCTGTCAGAGATGAATGTCATAACATCTAGTTTGACATTCAGTAAATCCTGTATTAGCTAAACCTGCAGCATACTACTCAAGCATGTCATGACATCAGTCAAGACATCAGAGTACAGTTAGTGTTTTAACACAAAATACAGCCAATTAAACATCTCCAAGGCATGTCATGACATCAGTCAAGACATCAGAGTACAGTTAGTGTTTTAACACAAAATGCAGCCAATCAAACATCTACAAACTATAATACTAAAAGGATCAAAGATCAGGGACAGGGAGGGAGTATTAACAAAATTATCAAAATTACACTAATTCAATAGATTACTTTATAAAGCATAATAGCACAAGCCTCTAATCGTAACATCAGCATTCCCTTTTACACACAACGAAGTAAAACAATCAGCCAAGTTACGCAAAATTTCAGTGTCTTCTTTTGTCAAAACTCCCACAACTTCATCAATTTATACTTTGTTAAATTTCATAAAAAAATATGGGAATGAAATTATTCTAATTTCAACTAAATTTGATCATCTGCTTGTTATATTTAAATCCATTAAGTTGGCTGAATTATGCACATCCATAGCGAAAACATATGAGGAAAAGATACATCACACAGTATTGAAACAACCTGAAATTCTGAGTGAAAATACCTAAGGTAGTATGTGATATCGGCAAAGAGCCAAAGGATGTGATTTGCTGAGTTCATGAGCTTATATTTCAAGATAAGCATCATCCGAAGTTGGAAGGGTGAAGAATAAATCAATGGATGTTCGTATTCAAATCTGGCACTTTCGTCCATACAACCAAATTCTCGTAGAAGTGGGACATTAAGCAACATTTGAGTTCTCCTCTATTCACCCAACTTCCCATCATTAAAGGGTTGCAGACATAGTTTATATGGTTCTGAAGTTTTATGGCCCAAATAAAATATTCAATGTGAAACTGCCTTATTAGGTTTTCCAGTAAAAAAAGCTCAATGATTCAAACTTTAAATTGTTGATTACCTATCCCGTGTAGGCAGACCAATTTTGATTTGGAAGTGGGAAAGGTCCTCAACTCCTCCTCTATTGCCAGTACCATCCACCTCAATGGCACTACATCCCGGCACCTTTTTGATATGCAAATCTTTCATCTGACTTCTCGTCTTGCTCGCATCTTCCCATCTGTCAGCAGAAGCATAAATGCTAGCAAGGAGTGAATGAAGACTTGAATCAGTGGATTTCACTTTTGCCAGTGTTGTAGCAAGCCTTTCACCCATATCAATATTACCATAAGTTCTGCAGGCACTTAGCAAAGACCCATAAATTGCAGCTATTATCTCATTTTTTTGGTCTGGCAACTTCCTTATCAACTCCTCCGCCTCATGTAACTGTCCAGCTCGACCAAGAAGATCAATGAAACAGCCATAGTGTTCTAAATTTGGCTCAATACCATATATACATGACATGGAATGAAATAACTTGCGTCCTTCTTCTACCAATCCTGCATGACTACACGCATTCAAAAGAACAATAAACGTAACATCATCAGGTTTTGCCCCAAATGTTTTCATTTCTTCAAACAACTCCAGTGCTTTGTTTGTCTTACCATTCATGGCCAGTCCACAAATAATCGAAGTCCACGAGGCAGTATCCTTTTCCTTTAATCCATTAAAAACCTCCAAAGATTTCTCTATGCAACCACATTTGGCGTACATTTCAATAAGGGAAGTACCAACCACAGCATCCACCATGATTTGGTTTTCAAGTACATAATCATGAATCCATCTGCCATGCTCTAGAGTTCCCAACTGAGCACAACATGTAAGGAGAGCAACCACAATGAACTTGTCAGGCTTCACTCCTCTGACTTGCATCTCCCCAAATAATGCAATTGCCTCGTCAAAACATTTAAACTGAACATACCCATTAATCATAGCCGTCCAAAGAACCACATCCCTTGTTGGACTCTTGTCAAACAAATCTCTGGCTTGATCCAACTGACCGCAATTCACATACCCAGTTACCATACTTGTCCAACAATTCACATTCTTCTCGGCCATCCCATCAAAAACCTCGCGGGCCACTCTCACATATCCACACTTACAATACATGTCCAACAATGCGTTCCCCATTATGATTGTAAAATCCAATTCCTTTTCAATATAACTATGAATCTCCTTGCCAACCTCCACATTCCTCAACGCTGCACACGCGGTTAGAGTGCTCACAACAGTAGCTTCACTAGGCTTCTCATTGCTTTCCATCCGCATCCGCTGAAAAACTTCAACAGCCTCCTGGAATCTCATACACCTAACAGAACCTGAAATCATGATGTTCCAAGATACATTATCTCTGTGAGGCATTTCCTCAAACAGTTGTCGGAGACAAGGAAGACGACCCAATTGAGCATACATTTCCATCAAGGAATTACAAACATAAGCATCAAAGTCAAGACCAGTCTTGATGACAAAAGCATGAAGCTTTTCCCCTTGAGCAGCGTCTCCCGTGCACCCAATGGCCTTTAAAACATAAGGGTAGGTGTAATTATCAGGCCAGAGGCCGTGTTGTCTTAGTTGGTAGAAAAGAGAAAGGGATGTGGTGAAACTGCCCCTTTTGAAGAAGGCTTTGATGAAGAGATTGTAGGTGAACAAAGATGGGTGTTGGGTGTGATTGAAGATTGAAAGTGCATAGTGAAAGTGTTGAATGGAAACAGCCATGAGCTTGTTGAGGGTGTCTCTGTCTTGTTGGAGACCATTGGAGAATATGAGAGAGTGAATCTGCTTCAGCTGCCGCAATGATTTGCAGGTTTTGAGAAGAGAAATACAAGTTCCCTTCATCACAAACGGCACAGTCACTGGAAATGGACTTGAGATTCACACTTTCTCAATACTCATTCAGAATAAATAAAAAATAACTAAATAAATTTATGCTTTCGCCTTTATATTACTCCTTCCTTTTTATATTTAACACTTTCATACATATTTAAAAAAATAATAATAAATGAAATAGAGAATAGTAATTTTTTATAAACTATTGAATCAACTAAAAATAATAATATTTTAAGAATAACTATTCAAACAAAATTTTTATTTGAATCTTTTATAAAAAGTTTCTTTTGTAAATTTTTTTTACACTAAAATATATAACATTATAAAAATTATTTTTAAAAAAGTCAAAACAAACGGACCCTTTAATAGTTAGTTTATGTTGTAAATTGGCGAGATATTGGTGTTCGTTTCTACTAGTAATTGATTTGTGTATGCTTACGAGCTCGCGTGTTATCGGTATTTATTGTTTCTTGAATGTTTAAGTTAAATGTAAAAGTAAACGATTTCATTAAAAAAGAAAACAAATTGGCTGTAAAATACGTGATGTATGAAAGGCCATTTGAAATTAACATGGAAATCATAATTTAAAGACGAATATATTATTAAGAATAAAACTATAACGATTAAAACATACTTTCTCTGGTCTTAAATATTAGAAACAAAAAGAATTTAATAATCTTAAATATAAACAAAAGTCATCTATGATTATTATATTTGTTGTCACTATTCCAAATATACCCCTACTTTATTTATATTTGTATGTTTATAACGATTTCCAAAACAATAAAATAGGGACAAAATAGAAAAATGTAAGAATTAAATACACTCATACATTTACATTTGAAGAAAATGATAAATAGTATGTACTAAACTAATTAAATTTATGTAAGAATTAAATATATTTATTCAATAAATTGAAGAAAAACTAAATAGTATGTACTAAACTAATTTTGGTAATAAAATATTAATAGGGGTTAGCGAAATATCAAATGAATATATGTTGTGATGGTAGAGATATCGACTATGAAACTATGATAATTCAACGTGAGAAGATACCAGATTAACATCTTGTATTCCAAAATTATTGTCACCATAATATCCTACTTGAAAAACGACAATATCTAGTAAATTGTACTCCTTCCGTTCCTTTTTAAGTGTCATTTTTTTATTTTTTATAAATATCAATAAAGTTAATTATTATTATTACTTTTCAAATAATAATTATTCTTTTATCTATAATATCATTAATTATTTATTACATTCATTTTACTTTTTCTCTCTCTCTGTAATAATTACTTAAGGGTAATTTTGATAAAAAAGCAATTAATATTACTTTGAACATTGCAAATGAAAATTTAAAAATAATAATTTTTTTTCAAGAAAGTGAAACTTATAAATGAACGGTAGAGAGAGAGTAGTATTTAACAATAGCACTCCAACCACTTATTATAAATGAATGATCTTGATCTTTGTTATATATTATCATGCGATGGACTCCTTGTTTGTTCAAAATTATCCATGTTTTTTTATTTCATTTTCATACATATTAATTGAAGTGGAATCAATTTTAACAAATGATTCGGAAGGAAAAAAGAAGTTAAGAACTTTAACAGTAGCTAAGGCTATTTCCTTGATTATGTCAAAATCATTTCATGGATTGTGCACTTGGCATATAAGACATAACGTTTTAAGGCACATGAGTCACCTATATCAAAATAGTTCACAATTCGGTTTGGATTTTAAAGTATGCATAGATCTACACGAAGAGGAATGTGAACTTTTGAATACGTGAAATTCTTTACTTGTTGAAAATAATATTTTGGAAGATTTGTGGTTGCATACAATTTTTCAATTACAGGAAAAATAGGCATGGATTTATGTTCGAAAAACATACACGACAGGTATGAGATCTATTTAATTTAGTGAAAGCTTTAATGTTGATTTGAAAAACTATTTGAAGTGAGATTTAAATTTGGTATAGTTTTTTACTCACTTTAAAAGGATTATCAATGATAAACGGAACAATGAGTTAGAAGTTGAATACGAGTCGATACATAAATTGTCTAAACTGAAAATAAAGAAGACTTGTATGCTCATACAAGGCAGAAATGTTTACATTCCAAGATTTTTTGAGGAATTCTAAAAGGAGTACGAAGAATATCAAGACCCTTACGTAAAGGATTTGAAAGGAGGTTTCTATGATGTCACAAATTATGACAATACAAAAGAAAGGATAGTAGTATGGGGTTATGTGGAGTAAAAAAATTATTATGCTTATCCTAAATTTGAGACATGTGGCATTTTATGTAATCATACTTTGAAAGCTCTAGATGTCATGAACATAAAATTAATTTTAGAACACTATATACTTAAGAGATGGACAAGAGGTGCAATGTTGGGAAGTAATCAAGATTGAGATGGAGGGTGTAACATCCTAAACCCCATCTCTTAATTATAAAAGAGAAAATCACATTTTTGGATGTTACTATAACAAACATACATACCTTATATAGATAACGTCAACATATTCGCAATGGAATTCAAATGATGGCATAACTTCAAATATTTTGTTCAATTAAAATACTCAAAGAAATAAACAAAATCTAACATCAACTCAAAGCGAATAACGTCTCATTCTCTGATGTTACAGAATCAGAGCAATGTTCATCTAATAACAAAAGATAAATAAATAAGAAAGAGAACTATAGAGTCATCTTCCAACTTACAATAGCAACTATTCCTACTGGATATTTGTACAACATTTCAAAATAAAAAATAAGTAAATAAATTTATACTTTCGCCTTTATATTACTCCGTCCTTTTTCAAAATAAATATAATATTTGATACTTTCACATATAGATTTAACAAAAATATAATAAATAAAATAAAGAATAGTAATTTTATTAAATTATCTCCAATCATTGGTATATTCAAGTTAATATTAATGTAATCTTAAAAATAATTAATTAAGAGTATTAATTAGAAGGTACGATATAAAAACAAAAATTAAAATTGGATTAATAAGCTAAAGTAATTAGAACTTTAGGACAAATAATTTTTTTAAATGAGACATTTATTTTGAGACGAATGAAAATAATATTTTTAAATAAAAAAGTTAGTATTTTTAAATAGACCTAAATAGTTAATTTATCTTGCAAATTGGCAAGATTTTGGTTTGCGGCAAAAATAGACAGCAGGATAGTAATATAATTTCACATAACATCAACCAAACAATTAACAATGCAAATGTGAATGCAATAACTTCTCCTCTAATTATGCATGTTGTACCGGAGTTTTGGAATCAAATGTATGTTACTGATTGTCCCTGTCTTCGGTTCCTCTCTAAATTGTGTCCCTCTCTAGACATGATACCGTCATGGTTCCTCTATGAACCTGACCTCACTGGACCTCCATACACCCCCCATACACCCCCCCCCCCTCCCCACCCCCACCCTGCCGTACAACCTCGTTGTGTAGTATATAATCAACTTTTCCGATTTTTTGTTAAGTTTTTTTTTAAGAAAATTATGTTTTTCTGACATGTTTGAATATACTTAGTACTTACGCATTAGGATACATACCAAAATAACAAGATAGCACCAGAACAGATAGAGCAATAAAATTTCCAAATTTTGCTAAAATCCCAAAAGTTCAGAAATCATAACAACAATATCATAGTAATCATGTAACTCACAAATTATCAGAAAATCCTCAAAAGGGCATCACAACAATCACATATTCATTCGTAATTCCATTGTAACAACAAAATTATATAGTAAAACATCAATAAGTGGCTTTAGGGGTTTTGGCCAACCCCCTTGGGTCACCAATAAGGACAAAGGTCGTATAATACGAAATACAGATATATGAGGTTAATGACCCCTCATTATCCTGACTGCTTAGGATCATCCTATAAGTAAAACAAATATCCCATTTACCTCGAAATTTGAAGTTTTGACAAATTTCTTCACGTTCCTCACGGTCGCTCTCAAAGCTTTGTTCCAAAACCCCATTTCACGGTCAATCGTTTTCCCAAATTGTAAACTTTTTTCTCCGTACCCTCAAATCCCTTCACAATAGTTTAAATATAACCCTAAAACTTCAATTGGTCTCTACACCTTTTCACTCATACATCCCTTTAAGAAATTAACTATAAGTGTTTATCAACAACAATATTACTAATAATTCTAATAATTAATAAAATAATCTCAATAATTATTTTATTTTCTAAAGAATGCACCACTTTTATTCTATTAAATAAAAACTTTACAAAATAATTATTTAATAAAAATCTAATTTAGTTAATAATTATAAAATAACCATTTTATTTTATTCAACTAATTATTCCAAATATTTTAAATTATTCTAATAATTCAATTTTATTTCTCCGTCTTCAAATACTCTATATTCTCAATAATTATTAAATTACTAAAATACCCTAAATCGCACAAAATACCAAAATAATTAAAATAATTTATAATAAATTTAAATAAATCAAGCAACACACATAAAAATACTCAAATAATTAAATAAGATTAATAACTTAAAGTTGAGGTGTTACAACTCTTCCCAACTTAGGAAGATTTTCACCCTCGAAAATTAGCTGGCGAAAATATATCTGGATAAGATTCCTTCATCCAGCTCTCTAGCTCCTACATCATGCTCCATCTAGCATATCCTTCCCAAACAACCTTTACCAAATCAATCTTTTTACCTCTTAGTTGTTGTCGTACCTCATTGAAAAAAATGGGAATACGACCTAGCGAAACGCGATCGCACGCTCGCGATGATGGACTGAACATAGTCGCCACCGAACTTTATTTATTCCTAAAAAGGAAAGGGGAAATATCAATAAAACCCAAGACAAAAACGACAATGATTATTGGTCGTCGCAACCAAATCAGGGTTCGGGAGTCAATTACGCGAGGGGAAGGTATTAGCACCCATCACGTCCGTTGTATTCAACGGGAACCATTAGGTCAGTTGTGTGCGTTAGTGTTAGTTTGAAATGTTAGGCTTTTCAATTTATTAGGTGGGAAAGAAAGAATGGAAGAGAGGAGAATGTTTTTGGATTTTTGACGAAGGACTAAATCTAAGTTTTTTTATTAGTGGGCCTGACAAGATTTACAAATCCTGCTCCTACGTATCTCAACAGAGAAATCAAGGCTTACGTAGTTCTGGGTAGAAAAATGTTTGTCTGTTGGTCGATTTTAGCGAAAGCTACTTTGTGTCAAATCGACGAAAACATTGTTGGACTACCCAAAACAGGTGGAAAAACATTGCCTTCCATTGTTTTGAAACAAAGTACCTTTCGTTTGAGAAAAGGTTTGAAGGGTTAATCGCACGACGGCGAGAAAAAGAAATTGATTGGTTTGATGTGTTTTGAGTAATGGCGAGAACTTGGATGAGCGAGATATCCATCTCGAATCCTAGTCTCAGAAGTGCGTGGTATACACCACGTTCCATTTTCATCTTATTTGCAAAAATGTTTAATAAGAATTAAGTGTTTTTGAGGTTTGATTGAGAAAGGGTTTGAAGAAATCGCATTGACAATTTAAAATGATGGCGAGAGCTAAGATAGGCGAGGCATCCGCCTCGAATCTTAATCTCAGGAGTGCATGGTATACACCATGTTCCATTTCCATATTTATTGAAAAGTGTTTGGATAGGAATTAAGTATTTTGAGTTTTTGTTGTGAAAATGACTTGACACTAGATCAAGCATTGATGGACGTTTAAGAGAAATATTTGAATGAGTGTTTGAGAGAAAACAAAGTAGATAAATCTGGATGATGGCGAGAATTAGGATGAGCGAGACATCCGTCTCGAATCCTAGTCTCAGGAGTGCGCGGTATACACCACGTTCCATTTCCATCTTTATTGAAAAGGTCTTGAATATGAATTAATATTTTTTTGATTTTTTATTATGAAAATGGTTTGACGTTGGATCAAGCATTTGATGAAGTTTTTGAAAGAAATGGAATAGAATGGGGGGAAGAAATGGATTGATTTGTTTATTGAGAAAATACTCGACATTGGATCGAGTCATTATTTTTTTGATTTTTTTGGAAATGGTTGATTTTATTCTTGTGTTAGTAGCTAACTAAACAGTCAAGCAATAAAGAAATAAGACAGTAAAATTATTACACATCGGGGGAATGGGGTACATTTTGTCAAATGGGGATTCAAAGTATTGGAATAATTAAATCGGGCCCAAGCAACAAATAATGCAATGTATGAGTGTAAGTGCAAGAGAACTGTCTCATTGTAAGAAGGCCCAAGAGTAAGCCATATGAAGAAAATAAATAACACAAAAAGTTATATTTACAAAACACTTAAAAATTAAGTTGAAAGAAACAACATTGGGACGTGCACGGATAAAAATCGGGATGCGAGGATGCGAATCAAAATCGCATAATGCAACGACGTGCAAGGCAGATGGAGATTAAAAAAAAAGCAAACAGGAAATCTAGATAATGTGCTCAAAGCCGGTTTGCTCATATTGACAATAATTGAAATGTCATATGTGATTAATCAAAACGCGGCGAAATACTATCGATGTATCGATAAAAATAATCATGGATAAACAACATGGAAATTGTTGAATCCATAAATTAAAATCGATGTTTAACAAATAAAAATAAAATAACGGCGAGAGAATAAAAACTAAAGTTGAAAAGGGAGAATAAAATAAAACAAATGATTAATAATAAAATAGATCGTAAATCAATCAAAGATTAAAAATTGAGTAAAGTGAAAAAAACTAAAACCAAAGTGAAGCACAAAGGTATCAAACCCGAGACCAAAGGCTTGCCAATGCATCCCTTTACCAACTCAGCCATACAAGCATCCTTGTTGTATAAACTCAAGCACTAATACATAAGATAAAAATGAACCAAACTCTTAAATAAAGCACAAAGTTAAAAAAAAGTAGCAGGTTCTTATAAACATTTTCATCTTCATCCAGCGATATTTTTCTTTCTAGTTTGAAACATCAATTTTAACAGCCAGATAACATCACAAACAAACATGGCGACGGTATTGTTAAATCAAACATGGAGGCTTCGATGAAACCGAATTAGAAAACAACCATGGTTTCCTCGGAAGGATGCAAAGCAGAATCGAAACATAGAAATAAAACTCGGAACGGAAGCTAACCGGTTGCGGCGAGCTCGACAGGTGAATGTAGACAAGCGTTGCCTTCAATTCTCTCCTTTTCTTTTCTGAATGGTAGCCGCCAATCCTCTCTAGGGTTTTTTGTGAACAGTGATCCTCCTTTTATATGCCATTAATCTCTTTCCTCTGCTGTGTTTCCTGCTGTGTAGTCTCAGAGTAGTGGGAAGTGTCTGTACGGAGGTTGGGAAGTTTTTGTCCATATTCAGCTTGTGGTCCCCTTCTCAATTCTCTTCACTTCCAAAATTTCACTGTTGGTAAGAAACAATTCACCACTGTAACTCACTTGAATATGTGTTTTTTTGAATTAATGAATACGTGGTCGTGTCAATTTCAATTGTTTTTGATGCTTGCAGGAGAATTACAAATCAAAACAGTGACAACTGCATCATATCGTCGAGCAGCAACCACAGTAGCTACCATAAAGCCTGCTTCAACAGAATGATGAGGCTACTGATATCCTTCAGTGATAGGGGTTTCTCCTGCTCATTTTGCTTCTTCAAGTGATGCTCTTATGGATTCAGGGCTCAACATTTTATTTACAGAGACCAACAGCTTATCTCCACTGGAAGCCAATTTCTCAGAAATCCATTCAGGAACTAATTCTAACAACAGATGGAGTTGTCCTTCAACTTCTCTTCTATCAACAATATCACAGTGGCTTGAGATTAATGTGTTGACCAGCTCCTCTTTTGTGATGACAGAACGGTTTCTAGAATGAAACATCATGTGAATCATGTTGAAGAGCTTGGGAAGACTGGCAATAATTTTCTTGCGTTTCTTAGCTTGTGAAATGGCTGGATCCCTTTCCTCTATTGCCATTCTTTCTTTTTCCCTAATCGAATGGAGAAGAGTATCTGCTAGCATCATTTCCATTTTCCATTGGAGTGTCAAATTTCAACAATCATGATGACCTTGATGACCTCGATGAAGGTGGGCGCTCAACCAACTTGTCCGGTGAGCTTGCAAAATTTTCTTCAGGGGTCATTAAATGCCTTTTAGGTGGCTTCAAGGCAGGTGTGGCAGACATCAGCCTGGATGGAGTTGACACATATCCCAATGGGGTTGACATAGGTTCAAGGCTTTTGACAGATTCAACTTTGCCGTCTGTACACTCAATGGCTTTACAAAGTGTAGCTGGGATAACACTGGATGGTGTGGAGCATATTGAAGAACGGTTAATCGTAAAACATGCTTCAATGTAGATGATCACCATCTTCAATGGCGATTGATATTATTGCCTTGACAGCATCAACATTTTTCTGTTTCATATCTCCAGCACAATGGAGATAAGTAAATTTGGCAACAGATGTAACAAAAGCATCTCTTTGAGTCTGCATGCCCATCACAACAGTAATATGCACAGCATGTCGAAATCCCTGTAAGGATTGAGAAGTAGCTACCCTGTCATCACTCTGGTCAAGCGTTACACTGAATGCAGCCAGCATAGGACCCCAACATACTTCCACCATAAACCTCAGTATAGCCACGTCTGTGACAACATGATAAGCCGATTCTGATTTTCGTGAGTTTGATTTGAACTGCTCCTTCCTGGGAGTATAAACAACAGACTCGACAGCACAAATACCCACATCTTCAAGCTTCTTAACATCAATTGTAACTATACCAGATGTCTGAAGTTGTTCTACGGGTAAAGGACCATGTTGAATCTCTTCGGTTTCTTGGTCCTGTTGTTGTTGTTGTGTTGTTTCTTAAGACGTTGCTGCTCCATTTTTGACATAACAACGAGACCTTGGTGGAGAAGAAAATAGTGGAAAAAAATGGGGAATTGAGTGAGGAGAGGAAGTGGTTCAGGAGAAGGAGAGATAAAGGTGGCAACATGAGATGAAGAACAGATTGAGTTATCTTGCTTTGAACTCAATGTAGCTATGAAGCAGCCGAAAGTTGTTGAAAAAAGTGTTTGAGATTGCCTCAGAAAGTTTTTGATTAATGCATATCTGGTGTACTACGACAAAATCATTTCATATTTCTATAAATTAACGTCTTTTACCAGTAATCACCGCATGAGTAAATCCCATCTTTAAAATGATGGAAACGGTTTAAGTCCCTCACAATTATTTCTCTCTCAGTAATTCTAGATATATACTTAGTTGTGTTATGACAATCGCCACAAACACGCAAGTTTTTAAATATCCTAATTGGACTTCTTGGTGGGGTACTGATAATTCCAAATGCAATGGCCAATCTCTCACTATGACTATTCAAAATCTGTTCCTTTTCATCCTCCTCAACATCTTGTAAGACAAAACTATAGTCTTGAATAGAGCCAAGATTCTTCATTTTAGTACTCAAAACCCTTAATTCTCTGTATGTCTCAGCATATTTTGGATGAGTTTGGTTCCCAGTATAAAAGACTTCAACTTTACTGCCAGCTACAACAGAGCTCCAACCAGGTGTTTTCCTCAATCCTTGATCTCTGGCCAAGGATCTTACTTTAACTACTGCTTCCCATTTTCCGGTATTTGCATAGATGTTTGACAACAAAACATAATAGCCAACGTTCTCCGAATCAACTTCCAATAAGCGTTCTGAAGCTAATGTACCTAATTCTGCATTTCCATGTATTCTACAAGCAGAGAGAAGAGCACCCCAGATGGATGCATCTGGTTGTACATGCATACTTCTCACTAAATCATAAGCTTTTTTCAAATATCCAGCTCTGCCAAGCAAATCAACCATACAACCATAATGTTTCAAACTAGGCTCGATCCCATACTCTTTCTGCATAATATCAAAACATTATTGGCCCTCATCAACTAAACCCGAATGACTACAAGCCGACAACAAAGATACAAAGGTAATATGATCTGCCTCCACACCTTCAGCTAGCATGTCTTTGAAAAGTTGCAGAGCTTCTTCTCCATGGCCGCGAACCCCTAGAGAAGATATTACGGCATTCCAAGGAACTGAAGTTTCCCGTGGAATTTCATAAAATAAAGACATTGCATCTTCCAACTTCCCACATTTTCCATACATGTCAATTAGGCAGGTAGCCACAAAGACATCCAAGTAGAGAGAGTTTTTTATTAGCCTCCCATGAATTTTCGTTCCTTGTTGCAAAGCTCCAACATGAGAATATGCTGGTATAATGCTCACCCAAGTCCCTTGGTTTGGGATTATATTTATACACTCTTTCGTCATGTTGTAAGCATCAATTGCTTCACTTGCAAGACCATTTTGAATATAACCTATGATCAATGTAAATTATGTATTTTTTGTGAAGAAAACTGGAAGACAGTTCATAAACTTGTGAAGAAAACTGGAAGACAGTTCATAAACTTGTGCTGTGAAACTAGTGCCAGTTTTGTAAATTATGTATTTTTGGATAATCTATGATTTGCAATGAATGAAAATTGGTGTTTCTTTTAGCAAGACAAGGATCTCTCTTTGCATCTTAGAAACTTCATGTATTCATGTGATGAGATGTTTTTTTTTATTATAAGTTATTCATATGCCATGTACATGGATGATTATGATTGAATGAATGAACGAAGTAATCAAACTATGAATGAGTATGTGGAAATTCTTGAATATGAAATGGAATTTTTTTTCAATGTGAATGAAGAAAATATGAATGTAAATTTGGAATGTGAAAAACGTGGAAAGAAAAAAAAATGAAATAGTAAACATGAACGTGAATGAAGGATATGAAGGTGAATGAAGAAAGAATGCAAACGAGTGATTGATGGGGAAAACTTTTCAGGGCCAAAATCGGGGTATGACAGTTGTTTCACTTCTCAATCATAAATCCTTATAGGTGATGCCTCGATAGTTAGGTTATCATTCACTTGCACATCATCCATTTGAATTATATGAGATGGATTGGGAATACACTTCCTAAGCTGGGATGAATGAAAAACATCATCCAGATTCGAAAGAGATGGGGGCAAGGCCGCTATGTAGGTAAAATATCCAACTCGTTGGGTAATTTAATACATACTAATGAAACAAGGAGTAAGCTTCTTAGACTTCATTGCACGTCCAACACCAGTCACAAGAGTGACTCTCAGAAATACATGATTACCTTCTTGAAACTCAATATCCTTCCTCCACTTATCGTGCTAACTCTTTTGTCTACTCAACGATGCCGTCATCTTCACTTGGATAATCGCCACCTTTTTAGTAGTCTGCTGAACAATCTCTAGTCCAAGTAGAACATTATTTCTATGCTCATACCAAGACAGATGAGTCATACACCTAATACCATACAAAGTTTTAAATGGTGTCATTCCAATACTATAATGGTAGATTTTATTGTACGTAAATTCAACCAATGGAAAATAATTGTCCCAAGCACCACATTGATCTAAGACATAACCCTTAATAAGTCCTTCAAAGACTAGATAATCCTTCAGTCTGACCATTATCTGCGGATGATAGGCAGAACTCAACCTCAGTCTAGTACCCAAACTGCGCAATATCTCTCTTCATCCCTAACCGCCAAAATATCTTCTTGAGATCTTGGTATATTTTAGTAGCCCCATGATGAATACTCAAACTGCTTCTGTGACTCTCCTCCAAAATCATCTTCTTAAGTTCCAACACATCAGGTATTGATAAGTGCCAAAAGATAGTATTTATCCACATGAAAACTTGACACTTATAGGCTCAAACTAACGTGTTTTATCATTGAATTCCCCAAGTATTGCATAAAATTAAGTTTTTGATGCATATATGTGTGGTGCCTTTTGATCTCTTTGTTATTATGTAAAAATTCACACAAGTCACCAAAATAGAAACACAAAGCAAAAAATAAGAGCTTTTGCATGGTTGCAAGGTGTCATACCCCAAAATTTGCCCGTTGACATTACAAAGCATTTTCCAAGACCCTCTGACTTGTTCTGCAAGGCACTGATATCAAATGGACAAAAGCTCACTCATAACAGGCCCAACCCACAGGCGGCCCAAAACAGCTTGCTCGCTAAGCGAGCAGCTCCTTCGCCTAGCGAGCATTTCATCATGCCACTCGCCCAGCGAAGCACCAGATCCAGCAAAAAAGCCCAGACCTAGTTTGCTCGCTAGGCGAGTGATTCCTTCGCCTAGCGAAGCTTGCGAGAATTTGAAAATTTGGACCTCATTTTAAGCCCATTAGGTCACCATTACCACTACTATAAATACATGCTCCTCTGCCACGAAAAAGAGACACAGAGACGGACTCACTCACCCGGAGACACTCACACAGAGATCCCGAGAAAACCCTAGCACCGAAACCCTGCTGGTCCAAAGAGTTCAGAAGGCGGAAACCCTGAAGGCCGCTTACCCGCTCCGAAGCTACCGTCGCCCAACTCAATCCGGCTCGCCAATTCAAGGTTGCAACTCGATTTGCAAACAGGTTTGCCTCACTATTATCGCTTTAGTTTCTTAATTGGCATATGATTATCACTTTGTGTCCTTATTTTGCATGTGGTACCACTTTAGTGTCTTAATTTGCATGTGATATCGTTTTGTACTCTCACTTGGCATATGGTATCACTTCATGTTCTTAATTCGTGGAGGATATTATAATTGAATTCATAAATATTTTGGAGTTTTGCATGAGAATTTAAATGTGCTTGAATATTGTGAAACTGAACCATCTAATTATGTGTTGGATGCCATAAGCCATGCTGCAGGTTGAGGTCCTAATGTTCTCAAATTTCAAATCCGTGGCCGCTCGCTAGCTCCTCGCTAGGCGAGCCCGCAGCGAGCCTTCGCTGAGCCTTCGCTAGGCGAAGCAGAGGCGACCGGGCCAGGGGCTGCTTTGCCTTCTTGCTGCCCATTTTATGTTTACCTAATGATGATTCTGCATTATTTGGCTTAAATTCCTGGCTGTTATATTTATCTTATGGTGCAATTTCCAATTATATTTTATCTCGATGCTTTAATCCGTGTGTTCATGGTGTAAAGGCTAGCATACTTCCGAAGAAATAACCGGCTAGGTACTCCGCTTTATGCATGGGAAGCTTTCATGGAGATGGATTCTAAATTGTTTCACTTTAATGTGAAGATTCATATTGATTGCCTAATTAATTTCAATGTAGTGATCCTTAATGGGTTGATTTTAATGTATCGATTTAATGCGGTATCACCATAATTACCTAATGAACGTAAAACATGGACTTTAAATAAATGATATCGGACCTCTCTTTATTACCCCACGATTACAATATTACGGTCATGCCCCGCGAATGTGGGATATCCTTAGCAAAGACCCTTCGGTTAAATCATCATAGTCCCTCGGATGTTGCCTTCGGAAATACGACTTTGTCCCTCGATGACCCTTCGGTGTAGCCTACGGTTAAATGATGATAGTCCCTTCGAATGCTAAGGTATCCTCACAACTGTTGCCTTCAATGACCAATCGATGACCCTACGATGACCCTTCTACATCCCAAGGATAAAACTACTTACTTCTCAATAGTAAGGACAGTTTTACCCTCATAAGGATAGGAAACGCCCGGAAAGACCTCGGACAGGTATAACCTTAATTGCTCATTCATAACCAAAAAATATACTTTTCACCTCACACCTTTCAAACATCTTTTTGGAAAATCACCACTTAGCATACATCCGCACTAGGATCATTGCCGAGTTATATTTTTCTAAACTATTTTCTAAATTAAAACGAGATAACCACTTTGTATACATTCATGCAAGAATCATTACAAAGTTAAATTCTCATTTTGCAAAACATTTTTCACACCTTTCTCAACCACCTTTTTCAAACTAGAAAACATAAATGATTGAGCAATTAAGAGCCCATGGATAACCATGGATACAAAGGGTGCTAATACCTTCCCTTTGTATAAAGTACCTCCCGAACCTAAGAATTTAAAATTAAGGTCTTTCCTGTTCTTTTCCGCCTTTCCTTATGGGATAAAAGAAAAGTCGGTGGCGACTCTTGCTAACCGCGACATTGCGATTACAAATCCAATAAGGTCCAGTTCACCGTATGACAGAACTGGCGACTCTGCTGGGGACAATAAAAAGAGAGGTCCATCTTAAAAATAAAAAAAAAAAAAAAAAAAATCATTTATGTTTTATTGTTCCTTCTTTTAAGGGGGCTTTGAGTGAAAGATCCTACACCCGGATCTAGTGTACCTTAGGTAAGTAGCAATAGATCATCGCGACTATCCGGCGTATACTGGAATGGTTAAAATGATAGCTACGGTTAATGTGACACTTTGGTTGTCCTGATGTTCCTCATGTTACTTGAGGAAAAATTTGGCTTCCGCGTGGTGTCATCAAAGCATTAACCAGACCTTTAGAACCCTAATTGACTCATCCTAGCCATTAGAAAGTAGTGAGATAACTGGCTTCGGTTCCGACTGAGGTTGGTTGATACTCGATATTACGCTCTTTGAGATTGGACTTTAGGGAAGCTTCGGTCAACCACTTGGCGTTGCACTGAAGTGGACTTAAAGAAAGGTCGATGATCTGAGATCCTTCTAGAACCCGGTTACTATTCTAGGACAGGTTGAACCAACCAAACTTCAGTGGGGAGGGTACTTACCTATGGAACTCATGCAAGCCTTAAAACCTAGGAATAATTGTTGTGTGACATGCTTGCGTTTGCATAACATCATAACATCATAACATCATAACATCATAACATCATGGCATCATACTAACCATTTCAAGGACTTAGGATTTTAGCTTTGCTCTGTTGAACAGGTTATGGCTTCCAGGAAGACTATCCGGATCAATCTTGTAACGATCTCTCCTCAACTCAAGGATTTGGTGTTAGAACTTCCCGATCATGCTCAGTTCAACAAGAAACATGGTCATCTTCTCAACTTAGTTACCACTGGTTTCAAAGAAGATATGATGAGAGTCCTATTCCAGTTCTTCGATCCTAAACATCATTGCTTCACTTTCCCAGATTATCAGTTGGTACCCACATTAGAAGAATTCTCCCAGCTGCTCGGGATACCTATCCTGGACCAAATACCTTTCAGTGGTTTAGAAAAGATGCCAAAGTCTGAAGAAGTTGCCGCAGCTTTATGCATGACAAAATCTGACATTGAGACCAATTGGGTAACAAGGAGTGGAACGAAAGGTTTACTTGCCAAATTTCTGATAAGTAAGGCCCGAGAATTCCTAAAAGTTGTGAATGTCCATGCTTTTGAAGATGTTTTAGCATCGCTAATCTATGGTTTGGTGCTATTCCCTAATCCGGACAAATTCATAGATGTGAATGCTATTAAGATATTCCTCACACATAATCCTGTGCCTACCTTGCTTGGAGATGTCTTGCATTCCCTTCACACTCGTACTATGAGGAGGCAAGGGACTCTCATGTGCTGCGTACCTTTGTTGTCCAGGTGGTTTATTTCGCACCTCCCTCAATCAGTCTTGAAGAATGATCAAAATCTGAAATGGTCTCAAAGGACAATGGCACTCTCCCATTCAGACATCCGTTGGTGTTCCAATCTCAGAGAAAACGTCACCCTCATCGACCGTTGTGGAGAATTCCCTAATGTACCACTCCTGGGGATAAGGGGAGGTATTACTTATAATCCTGTCTTAGCCCTACGTCAGTTTGGGCATGCTCGAAGAGATGGTCCACATGAAATGATTATTCAAGGTACAGTGTTTGACTATGACAATGACTCTCAAGGTCTCCGCCAAAGGTTTGTACGAGCGTGGGGCATGGTGAAAAGAAGCAATTTAGGAAAGAAAATTCTATTCCTATGGAGCCTTATCTCAGATGGGTGCGCGCCAGAGCTCGCGAACTTGTCATGCCATATCTTGCAGTCGGACCATTGACTGTTGAATCAGAGGCCGAAGGAGCTACTTCCCAGATCATTCCTTATCCAGATATGCCTACTGATGTTGAGGAATTGAAAAGATCCTGGACCCAGTTGAGAGAAGAGAGAGATACTTTCGAAGCTCAGTTCAATGCAGAAAGGAAGAAAGTGTTAGTCAGCTTAATGAGGAACGAAGACTCAATGCATATCTTCGCCCGAAAAGAAGTCGCCCCTGGGAGACTTGAGCTTTGTATTTTTACTATTATTCCTTTTGTAATGAACATTGATCAAAAAAAAAAGTAGCAATAAAACATTTCCCTCTTGTTGGGGATTTATGCGGAGTTAAATTCCAAAAGTCCTTGAAAACATTTCATACATTGCATCGCATAACATAACATCGCATAACAGGTGTTCTAAAGGACCATATTCTCACGGTCTGCCTCTTAAACAGAAAAATGGATCTCGAACAGACTGTCAAAGATCTCCAGACTCAGAATGCTCAATTCAAGGAGATGATGCTGAGCTTGTCCAAGGGGCAGGAGGAGCTGAAGGCTCTTTTGGCTGAAAAGAAGAAGGACAAGAAAGCTGTGAGCTTCATTAACCCGGGCAGAAGGCGTAAAGGACAGGCTACGGGAATCAAATTTGGAATCCCGAATGGTCCAGAAGAGGGGGCGGAAAATGATTCAGAGGAGGAGAATGTTGATTTCTCTAACCCTGAGGATGACGATGAGGAGTATGAAAATGAACAGTACTCTCCAAGAGATGATAAGTACAAATTGCTGGAAGAACGCATGCTAGCCATGGAGGGTCAGAAGACACCTGGTCTGGATTTCGAAAGTTTGGGTCTGGTCTCCGATGTGACCATTCCTCGCAAATTCAAAATCCCCACTTTCACTAAGTACGATGGTGCGTCTTGTCCTCAGATGCATCTAAGGGCTTATGTGAGAAAGATCCAGCCGCATACCACTGATAAGAAACTGTGGATCCATTTCTTCCAAGAGAGTCTATCTGGCACTCAGTTGGAATGGTATTATCAGCTCGAGAGCTCTGACATCCGCACCTGGACTGATTTAGCAACGGCTTTCTACAAGCAGTACCAGTACAATTCTGAATTAGCACCTACTCGGCTGCAGTTGCAGAATATGGCCATGGGATCTAAAGAAAGCTTCAAAGAATACGCTCAGAAATGGAGAGATTTGGCCGGCAGAGTCAAACCCCCTATGACTGACCGAGAATTAGTAGACCTGTTCATGGGTACCCTGACTGGCCCATTCTACAGCCACCTACTGGGGAGTTCTTCATCAGGTTTCACTGAACTTATACTGACAGGTGAACGGGTGGAAAGCGGCATTCGAAGTGGAAAATTACAGGCAGCTACTTCTACAAGCAGTAAAAAGTCCTACCATGGGAAGAATGAATCGAATGCTGTGTATGGTCAAAAGCATCATAATAAGAAAATCGGTGACCATGCCATTGGAGCAGTGACGATCGCAGCCCCGCCAGCTCAAAACTTCCAGCAAAGACAAGACAGACCAAGAAGGCAGTTCACCAAGCTCAATATGACTTTAGCACAAGCACTGCAAAGTATGCTGAAGGTAAACCTAATCACTCTCAGAGGTCCTCCTGCAAATGTCAACACTGCTTCGCCTCGTTATAATCCCAATGCCAGGTGTGCGTATCACTCCGATAGCCCCGGGCATGATACAAACGATTGTTGGCTGTTGAAGAATAAGATTCAGGACATGATCGATGCTGGGGAAATTGAGTTCGAGCCTCCGGAGACTCCTAATGTCATCACTGCTCCTATGCCTAATCATGACAAGGCCGTTAATGCTCTCGATGACGATTCTCTCATCACTACTATAGCGGACTTAACATCTCCTCTCCCGATCATAAAGAGGAATTTATTGCGAGCTGGTTTATTTCCAGGTTGTACTGAAGATTGCAATCTCTGCATACTCCGGCCCGAGGACTGTCTGAAGTTGAGGAATGGTATTCAACAGCTGATGGACGATCGTACAATTCTCTTTGAAAGGGTTTCTAAGACGGAAAACCCTGTTGAAGAAGTATCTGTGATTGCAAGGTCCAAGGTTCCAGCTCCCAGAATACCTTGTGAAGATTATTGCTGAGCCCAGAGTAGCTCCCCTGATCATTACTGCACCTGGCCCGATCCCGTATTCCTCAAGCAAAGCTATTCCGTGGAATTATGGAGGTGATGTTTATGTCCATGGCGTAAAGCAAGTTGGTGATCCTGCTAATCCTAATGACATTGTTGGGACTAGTAAAGTTACTCGAAGCGGAAGGATCTTCTCTCCAGAGATCTCACCTCCGGTTCCCGAAAACCGAGGAAAGGAACCAGTCAACCCTTCTCAGTCAGAGACACCTGTCGAAGATACTACTGAAGACGTTGCCAAACGAGAAATGGAAGAAGTGTTGAAAATCATCCGCAAGAGTGATTTTGATGTGGTAGAGCAGTTGGGGCACACTCCTTCCAAAATCTCGATGTTGTCCTTGTTGTTGTCTTCTGAATCTCATGCCAATGCCTTGATAAAATTCCTGAAGACTGCCCATGTACCTCAGGAGACCTCCGTCGATCAGTTCGAAAATTATGTTGCTAATCTGACTGTCGACGGTGGCCTAGGTTTTTCCAATGCTGACCTGACACCAGCGGGAAAGAATCACAATAAAGCCCTGCATATCTCCATTGAGTGTAGGGGAATCACTTTGTCTCATGTGTTGATCGATAATGGCTCTTCTTTGAATGTGTTACCGAAAGCCGTGCTCGAGAAACTTGACTGCAAGGGCGTTGAGCTGAAACCTAGTGACATTGTGGTGCGGGCTTATGATGGTGCGAAGAGTGTTGTCCACGGTGAAGTTGTTCTCCCTATCAAGATAGGACCTCAAGTCTTCAACACTACCTTTCATGTAATGAACATTCGCCCCGCCTATTCCTGCTTGCTGGGACGCCCCTGGATTCATGGGGCAGGGGCTGTAGCTTCGTCTCTCCATCAAAAGCTGAGATATCCAATAGAGGGAAAGATTGTCACTGTGTGTGGGGAAGAAGAATACATTGTCAGTAGTGTGCATACCTTCAGATATGTCGAGATGGATGGTGAATTCTTCGAGACTCCGTATCAGTCATTTGAAGTGGTTCCTCCGCCCAATCCTGTCCTTAAGCCGACTCCCCTTGTGCCTGAGGTTATTCGAGCTTCTCCTGCCATGGTTTCCCTGAAGGACGCTCAAGCTGCGGTTGAAGATGGTGGCTGTACTGGCTGGGGTCAACTGATCAACATACCCTACAAGTCTGATAAATCTGGTCTGGGATTTAGCTCTGAAAAGATGGTCAAAGATCAAATCAATGCTGTAGAGGATGCTGACAGTGATTGCGACCTGGATAGCTGGATCTACCCAACAATTGGCGACGGACTCAATAATTGGAAGGCTGAAGACACTATCCCGATCTCCTTTAGTCAGGAGTAATTGTTATTGTCTATTTAGCATTGCAAATTTTAATTGAACTTCTTAAAGCATTGTGTCTATACCCGGGGCACAATAGCTAATTTGTTAAGGGTTTTGTCATTTCATAAGCATATTTTCATATTCAATAAATCAATGGACATTTTCGCATTCAAATGTTGCGCTCTTTATTTTTCCTGTCGTCTTTCAAACAAGCTATACATTCTTACACACACTCACGTCACAAATCGCAGATCCGTATCCACTCTGGATCCTATTGACAATAATTCCGCTACTGTTCATTATGACTTTGAAAATCCAATCTACCAAGCCGAAGATGGAAGTGAGGAAGATTGTGAAGTCCCTGGAGAGCTTGCCAGGTTACTGCAAGAGGAAAGGACTATACAGCCGCATGAAGAGTCCCTCGAAATTGTAAATCTGGGTACTGAGGTAGACAGAAAAGAAGTCAAAATAGGAGCAGGATTGGAAAGCAGTGTCAAGGAAAGATTGGTTCGGATGTTGCATGACTATGTAGAGGTTTTCGCCTGGTCTTATGAAGACATGCCTGGGTTGGATACTAATATAGTGGTGCATCGGCTGCCTACGAAGGAAGACTGCCGTCCTGTCAAGCAAAAGGTTCGCCGCATGCGTCCCGAAATGTCTGAGAAAATCAAAGCCGAGGTTATGAAACAATTCAATGTCGGTTTCCTAGCCGTTACTTCCTATCCTCAATGGGTTGCTAATGTGGTGCCAGTGCCAAAGAAGGATGGTAAGGTGCGAATGTGCGTAGATTACCGAGACCTGAATAAAGCAAGTCCCAAAGACGACTTTCTACTCCCGCACATTGATGTTCTGGTAGATAACACCGCTCAACACAAAGTATTCTCATTCATGGATGGATTCTCGGGTTATAATCAGATTAAGATGGCACCTGAGGACATGGAGAAAACTACGTTTGTGACGCAATGGGGCACTTTCTGTTACAAAGTAATGCCATTCGGTCTAAAGAACGCCGGGGCAACGTACCAGCGTGCTATGGTGGTTTTGTTCCATGACATGATTCATCATGAGATAGAAGTATATGTGGATGACATGATAGCCAGATCTCATACTGAAGAGGAACATCTCGATCATTTATACAAACTGTTCGAGAGGTTGAAGAAGTACAAGTTGAGATTGAATCCGAACAAATGCACCTTTGGGGTAAGATCCGGTAAACTCTTGGGCTTTATTGTCAGTGGTAAAGGAATTGAGGTTGACCCAGCTAAAGTAAGAGCTATTCAAGAAATGCCAGTTCCCCGTACGGAGAAGGAGGTCAGAGGTTTCTTGGGACGCTTGAACTACATTGCTCGATTTATCTCCCACTTGACCGCTACCTGCAAACCCATCTTCAAATTGCTGAGGAAAAATCAAGAAATGATATGGAATGACGAATGCCAAGAAGCTTTTGACAAAATCAAGAACTACCTCCAGGAACCTCCGATTCTGATACCACCAGTTGAAGGAAGACCTCTAATCATGTATTTGACCGTGTTAGAAAATTCAATGGGGTGCGTATTGGGGCAACATGACGAGTCTGGTCGAAAAGAGCATGCCATATACTACCTGAGCAAAAAGTTTACCGACTGTGAAACAAGATACTCACTGCTCGAGAGAACTTGCTGTGCTTTGGCCTGGGCTGCTCGCCGACTAAGACAGTATATGTTGAATCATACCACTTTGTTGATTTCTAGGATGGATCCCATCAAATACATGTTCGAGAAGCCTGCCCTCTCCGGAAGAATAGCGAGATGGCAGATGATCTTAACAGAGTACGATATCCAGTACACTACCCAGAAAGCAATCAAAGGAAGCGTGCTAGCTGATCATTTGGCTCATCAAGCGGTGGACGATTACCAATCTATGAATTTTGAGTTCCCAGATGAGGATGTCATGCTTGTTACTGATAATGGAAAACCTAAACCAGATGAAGGACCCGAATGGGGATCCCGATGGACTATGGTCTTTGATGGATCTTCTAATGCATTGGGCCATGGTGTTGGGGTTGTAATCATTTCTCCCGGAGGTTACCATACACCTCTCACTGCTAGACTATGTTTTCATTGTACCAATAATATGGCTGAGTATGAAGCATGTATTTTTGGACTCAAAGCTGCTATAGATCGGCGAATCAAGTTTTTGAGTGTGTACGGAGATTCGGCCTTGGTAATCAGTCAGATCAACGGAGAATGGGAGACTAAACATCCAAATCTCATCCCTTATCGAGAGCGGGTGATGACATTAATCCCATACTTTGAAGAGATAACATTTGAACATATTCCACGAGAGGAGAACCAGTTGGCAGACGCATTAGCTACCATGTCATCTATGTTCAGAGTCAGATGGGACAATGAAGCTCCCAGGATCACCATTGAGCGACTAGATGAACCAGCATACTGTTATGAACTTAACACCGAGGGAGTACAGGAAAAACCTTGGTTCCACGAAGTAAAAAGATATTTAGAAGCTCAGGAATACCCTGAAGGGGCATCCATCAATGACAGGAAATTCCTGAGGAAGTTCTCCGCTAAATTCTTTCTGAGTAATGGAGTGTTATACAAACGTAATCATGACTCGACTCTGCTTCGCTGTGTGGATAAAAAGGAAGCAGAAAAGATTATGGAAGACATGCATGACGGTATTTTTGGGACTCATTCTAATGGACATACAATGGCCAAGAAGATTCTGAGATCAGGGTATTATTGGTCTACCATGGAAGCTGATTGCCACCATCATTCCAGAACCTGTCATAAGTGTCAGATCTATGCGGACAAAGTACATATGCCTCCTGCTCCATTGAACGTGTTAACAGCTCCTTGGCCCTTTGCAATGTGGGGCATCGATATGATTGGAGAGATTAAACCTACGGCTTCTAATGGACATCGCTTCATTCTCGTCGCTATTGATTACTTCACAAAGTGGGTAGAGGCAGCCTCCTTCGCTTCTGTCACCAAGAATGTAGTGGCACGGTTCATCAAGAATAGTCTTATTTGTCGGTATGGCATCCCTGAGAGAATTATCACTGACAATGGTACTAATTTGAATAACAAGATGGTTACTGAGCTCTGCACGCAGTTCAAAATAAAGCATCATAATTCTTCTCCGTACCGGCCAAAGATGAATGGCGCCGTGGAGGCTGCTAATAAGAACATCAAGAAGATCATACAAAAGATGACAGTAACGTACAAAGACTGGCATGAGATGTTACCATTTGCTCTCCATGGTTATCGCACTTCAGTACGCACTTCGACAGGGGCAACTCCTTTCTCTTTAGTCTACGGAGCGGAAGTTGTTTTACCAGTGGAAGTCCAGATTCCTTCTCTAAGAATCATGAAAGAGGCGGGCTTAGACGAAGATGAATGGATTCAGACTCGACTTGATCAAATAAACTTGATTGACGAGAAGAGACTTGCGGCTGTTTGTCACGGGCAGATATATCAGAAGCGCATGACCCGGGCATTTAACAAAAGAGTCAAGAGACAGGTGTATCAAGTAGGCGACTTGGTGATCAAACGTATCATTCTACCACAAGGTGACCCCAGAGGCAAGTGGACTCCCACATACGAAGGGCCATTTGTAGTTAAGAAGGTATTCTCTGGTGGAGCCATGATACTTGCTACAATGGATGGCGAAGACTTCCCGCATCCTGTAAACGCGGACATAGTTAAAAAATACTACGCATAAAAGAGACCCGGTAGGTCGACGTACCTAGGCAAAAGTAAGGGCATCCCGGCGAACCAAAAGGGTTCGGGCAAAAATTAGGGATAAATATATAAAGACGTATACCCGGCAAGTCGAAAACCTGAGAAGGCGGCTTGGGCAAAAAGGGGTATCCCGGTGGACTGAAAACCTGAAAAGGCGGTCCAGGCAAAATTAGGGGTAAAAGCGTATGACTATGTCCCGTTCTCTGTCAGCTTCAACCAAGTTCCAGGGACTGAACAAGCCAATCACTTCTATCCGACAGCAGGAGATGAGATGCTTGAAGACATAATGACAGTGGTGGAATTAGAATCGATAGGACTTTTTCTGCATAGCTTTCTTTTTGTTGTCTTGACAATTTCCTCTTACTAGGATTTCTGTCTCCTTGTACACAAATTGCCTGTTTATAGGCCCTCTTTCAACATCAATACAATTTCATTTCCAAAAAGATGCTTTTGTTTTTACCTTTTCTGTTTTGTTTGCGTAAACGTCCATAGATTTAACTTGAATTGACTTATGCACTTGAATATGACCAATGTTTACAAAAATGCATGCCTAAAATAGCAATAGCAATTACTACACGACTTCAGGATCGAGGAGAAGGTCTAACCACGCTTTCCAAGGAGGCTGTTACTAATTCGATTCCCCGGCAACGCCAATTATTCCCCAGAAGAGGTCGACACCGCCATACCGGAAGGTCATCCCGTCTATCCCCAGCCAGGCCCCGTTGGACGGAACACATCCCCCAGCTAAGAAAGGGCCATCAATACCAATGTCTCCGACCAGTGTCCCCTGGAAGAACGTTTCAGACGCATAGTGCATTCATTACGTCATTTCACATCACATACCTACATACAATTTTCGTTCCGCATCATATACATTACATCATTTCATAACATATATATGCATACAATGCTCGCATTTATTCCAGATGCATAATTCACCCATCACATCATTTCACGGCACACGCATGCATACAACATTTGCCTCTCATGCATCATGACATGGCATGAAGCTAACTTTATTTTTCAGGTTAATTATCCTCTTGATACGACCAACACAAAGGTCCATTCAGACGGACATCTTTATCAATTACATTCAAGATTCAACTATATCCCTCAGATACTGCCTAGCATATGGTACATTCCGAGGTGTAGCCTAGCGTACGACTACTTTCTTCTTCAGATACATCTTCCAGATCTGCTCCATGTCAACATCCATTCTGACATCCTCCTAACGATGGCATCTATAAGCCCATCCCAAATATTCATTGCAAATACAACATATACAAATACTATCAGATATAGCCTAGCATACGGTTCATTCTGATTCAGCTCAACATATAACTCCTTCCACTCAGATACGATCTAACGGACGATCCATTCTGATCTTCAACTACTCCAACACGGTCTAATGTACGACCCAGTTGGACCTTCACTTCTCAGGTACTGCCTAGCATATGGTCCACCCTGATTCATCTCAACACATGGCTCCTTCAACTCAGATACGATCTAGCGTACGATCCATTCTGACCTTCATTAACTCAGATACAGTCTAATGTACGACCAAGTTAGACCTTCAAATCTTCAAATACCACTCAAATACAGTCTAATGTACGACCAAGTTAGACCTTCAAGTCAGATTCTGCAAATACAGTCTAATGTACGACCAAGTTAGACCTTCAAGTCAGATTCTGCAAATACAGTCTAATGTACGACCAAGTTAGACCTTTATCTCCTCAGATGCTACCTTCGGACAGGTACATTTCTGAATGGTAGTCTAGTATACGGCTACTCCCCTTGCTCAGGTGCTACCTTCGGACAGGTACATTCCTGAATGGTAGTCTGGTATACGGCTACTCCCTTTCTCAGGTGCTACCTTCGGACAGGTACATTCCTGAATGGTAGTCGAGTATACGGCTACTCCCTTTCTCAGGTGCTACCTTCGGACAGGTACATTCCTGAATGGTAGTCGAGTATACGGCTACTCCCTTTCTCAGGTGCTACCTTCGGACAGGTACATTCCTGAATGGTAGTCGAGTATACGGCTACTCCCTTTCTCAGGTGCTACCTTCGGACAGATACATTCCTGAATGGTAGTCGAGTATACGGCTACTCCCTTTCTCAGGTGCTACCTTCGGACAGGTACATTCCTGAATGGTAGTCGAGTATACGGCTACTCCCTTTCTCAGGTGCTACCTTCGGACAGGTACATTCCTGAATGGTAGTCTAGTATACGACTACTCCCTTTTCAGCAGCTTCAGCCTAACGTACGGCTCATTCTGCAACTCAGATACGATCTAGCGTACGATCCATTCTGATCTTTCATCCCCAGCAAAGTCATCCGCCTAATGAACAGCTCACTCTGGTATTCGGACACGGTCTAATATACGATCCATTCTGATCCCTTATCCCCAGCAGTGTATAACGTACTCTGACTCCCCAGCGAAGTCAACAGCATGATGGATGATTCACTATACGGTCTATGTACGACCCGGTGTGACACCCATGTCTCCAGATATCGTCTAACGTACGACACAATCGGGAAATCTCCTCATCAAGTTTCCTGGATGGCATCTCTAAGCCCATCTCCATCAAGACTAATGGACAAGCGCAAATTTTCGGGGCATTCTAGTGTTCAATAATCTTTCACCTCCAGACCACGAACGGCACATGCCATTCTAACTCTCTCGGTTCAAGAATATTGAACAGGGGCAGCTGTCATACCCCAAAATTTGCCCGTTGACATTACAAAGCATTTTCCAAGACCCTCTGACTTGTTCTGCAAGGCACTGATATCAAATGGACAAAAGCTCACTCATAACAGGCCCAACCCACAGGCGGCCCAAAACAGCTTGCTCGCTAAGCGAGCAACTCCTTCGCCTAGCGAGCATTTCATCATGCCACTCGCCCAGCGAAGCACCAGATCCAGCAAAAAAGCCCAGAACTAGTTTGCTCGCTAGGCGAGTGATTCCTTCGCCTAGCGAAGCTTGCGAGAATTTGAAAATTTGGACCTCATTTTAAGCCCATTAGGTCACCATTACCACTACTATAAATACATGCTCCTCTGCCACGAAAAAGAGACACAGAGACGGACTCACTCACCCGGAGACACTCACACAGAGATCCCGAGAAAACCCTAGCACCGAAACCCTGCTGGTCCAAAGAGTTCAGAAGGCGGAAACCCTGAAGGCCGCTTACCCGCTCCGAAGCTACCGTCGCCCAACTCAATCCGGCTCGCCAATTCAAGGTTGCAACTCGATTTGCAAACAGGTTTGCCTCACTATTATCGCTTTAGTTTCTTAATTGGCATATGATTATCACTTTGTGTCCTTATTTTGCATGTGGTACCACTTTAGTGTCTTAATTTGCATGTGATATCGTTTTGTACTCTCACTTGGCATATGGTATCACTTCATGTTCTTAATTCGTGGAGGATATTATAATTGAATTCATAAATATTTTGGAGTTTTGCATGAGAATTTAAATGTGCTTGAATATTGTGAAACTGAACCATCTAATTATGTGTTGGATGCCATAAGCCATGCTGCAGGTTGAGGTCCTAATGTTCTCAAATTTCAAATCCGTGGCCGCTCGCTAGCTCCTCGCTAGGCGAGCCCGCAGCGAGCCTTCGCTGAGCCTTCGCTAGGCGAAGCAGAGGCGACCGGGCCAGGGGCTGCTTTGCCTTCTTGCTGCCCATTTTATGTTTACCTAATGATGATTCTGCATTATTTGGCTTAAATTCCTGGCTGTTATATTTATCTTATGGTGCAATTTCCAATTATATTTTATCTCGATGCTTTAATCCGTGTGTTCATGGTGTAAAGGCTAGCATACTTCCGAAGAAATAACCGGCTAGGTACTCCGCTTTATGCATGGGAAGCTTTCATGGAGATGGATTCTAAATTGTTTCACTTTAATGTGAAGATTCATATTGATTGCCTAATTAATTTCAATGTAGTGATCCTTAATGGGTTGATTTTAATGTATCGATTTAATGCGGTATCACCATAATTACCTAATGAACGTAAAACATGGACTTTAAATAAATGATATCGGACCTCTCTTTATTACCCCACGATTACAATATTACGGTCATGCCCCGCGAATGTGGGATATCCTTAGCAAAGACCCTTCGGTTAAATCATCATAGTCCCTCGGATGTTGCCTTCGGAAATACGACTTTGTCCCTCGATGACCCTTCGGTGTAGCCTACGGTTAAATGATGATAGTCCCTTCGAATGCTAAGGTATCCTCACAACTGTTGCCTTCAATGACCAATCGATGACCCTACGATGACCCTTCTACATCCCAAGGATAAAACTACTTACTTCTCAATAGTAAGGACAGTTTTACCCTCATAAGGATAGGAAACGCCCGGAAAGACCTCGGACAGGTATAACCTTAATTGCTCATTCATAACCAAAAAATATACTTTTCACCTCACACCTTTCAAACATCTTTTTGGAAAATCACCACTTAGCATACATCCGCACTAGGATCATTGCCGAGTTATATTTTTCTAAACTATTTTCTAAATTAAAACGAGATAACCACTTTGTATACATTCATGCAAGAATCATTACAAAGTTAAATTCTCATTTTGCAAAACATTTTTCACACCTTTCTCAACCACCTTTTTCAAACTAGAAAACATAAATGATTGAGCAATTAAGAGCCCATGGATAACCATGGATACAAAGGGTGCTAATACCTTCCCTTTGTATAAAGTACCTCCCGAACCTAAGAATTTAAAATTAAGGTCTTTCCTGTTCTTTTCCGCCTTTCCTTATGGGATAAAAGAAAAGTCGGTGGCGACTCTTGCTAACCGCGACATTGCGATTACAAATCCAATAAGGTCCAGTTCACCGTATGACACAAGGCGAGCATTCTAGCAAGGCCAAGGCAAGATCTCCCCGAGCAAGCATCTAGCAAGTCTCATGCATGGAGAAACATAATCAAAACATCAGTATTCTCGTCAGGCGAGCCTTAAGTGAGCCATCTAGCCCAACGAAGCAACAACGAGAGCAAGGCAAGACAAGTCAGAAACTTTCCAGTAGTAAAATGCTCCATTATCGACAAGCGAGGTTGCAACGAGGAAGCTCGCCTAGCAAGAAATGAAGGTTTGAGATGCTGATCTGGTAAAGACTTCAAAGTGAAGAAATGTGGCTCTCTAGGCGAAGCCACAACTTTCCAGGCGTGAGCAGTATGGTAAGACCATTATATATATTTCAGAAACATTTCATTTTAGGGAGTTGGACATTTTTTAGATTGAAATAGATCAACAAGAGAGAAAGAGACAGAGAGAAAAGTAGACTTGAAGAATGCAAGTTGGATACGCATCAATCGTCATTGATGCTCATCCATATTCCTTTCTTATCATTTGTAATCAAAGCTACTATAAGTTGCTAAATCTCTTTCTTGTTGGGATTGGATGTAATTTATCGATACCATATGTATTTATTATTATCATGGCATTATATATGATATTGTCAGTTATTGATATTGATGTTATCCTTGTTTACTTGTTTTACTTCTAGATTCAAACTGTTATTGAGAAATACTCTTCTCGATCTAGGATAACCATCAGTTAGATGTTAAACTCTAGACATATATTTAAGTTTAACATTCACAAGACTATTGAATCTTAATGCTATTGTATTGTTTATAAGGCTGAGAGATCGTCGATTAAATAATACGGTTGAACTCTCATCAGGAGTTTAAACATAAATGTTGTCGACGAGCGATACGTGATAATATTAATTAAACGACTAATCTCTATATAATTGATTGGAAGAATACATGTGTTATTGGTGGATGAATCGAAATCTCAACAAGCTTTCTCATATTTGAAACATCACTTTTTATTTATCATTTTTACATTACATACTTTATGAAAACAAACAATTTGACAACTTCTCACTTAAACCTTATCAACTATTGAACGACATTTAATATCGCATTAGTCCATGTGGATACGATAAAACAAATACTTTCTTTTGATGTTGAATACTGCAAGCATCAAAATGGAACCGTTGTCGAGGACTGGAGTTTAGATACTAAAAGCATTGCGACAATTTTTATTCGTTTAAGCAATTTTTCACATTTCATATTATACATATATTTCTACCTATCTTGTTGGTCACTTGTGTGGTTAGGTTTTGAATTTTGTGTATTCGAGGTAAAACTCTAGAAGATCAACTTCTTTTTGATCCAGAGATTGAGAGGACGATCTGAAGGAACATCATTAAGAACAGAAGACGCTAACAATTATCCAAGCAACAAAAAGGAACTTCTACCTTAAACTCTTCTCAACAATAAAAGAAAGTCATGGTCGAGGGTGAAGAAAACAACATAAATACCGTCAACGAAAATTCTCCATTAGTTGGAAGTATGTCATGTCATAACAATCCAAGGCGACTAGCTCACATGGCCTTAACTCCTACAAATGATGGGCAAGCAAAGATGAAGATAAGACTACTTCCGATTATTTAGCCAGTCTTGATCATGAAGATGCTTAGACCCACATCACCAAATTCTATAAATTAGTCGGTGTCGTACCTCAAAAATATGATCCTTTGCGAAGAGCATCGCAAGCTCACGGAAAATGTGTTCGAATAGAGTCGCCACTGAAATTTATTTAATCCAATAAAGGAAAAGGAAAATATCGATTAAACATTCGAAAAGAACATGGTCGTCGCAACCATATTTGAGTTTGGGAGTCGACTACATAAGGGAGGGGTATTAATACCCCTCACGTCTGTTGTACTCAACGGGAACCTTTTAGTTAAACATGTGATTTAATGTTAGCTTATGTCATTTGTTTTCTTCGAGTGATAGAAAAGTTTAAAGGAAAAGAAAAGGGGTCGCAAAAAAGTATTTTATTAATGTGTCTGACAAGATTACGGGTCTTGCTCCTACGTATCTCCAGATGCGATGGAGAACTCAAGGCTACATAGTTTTAGATAGAAAATATTTATTTGTTGGTCGATTTTAGCGAAAGCTACTTTGTATCAATCGACAAAACAACATTGCTTAATACCCAAAACAAGTGGAGAAGGGAACGTTTACATCATGACAGAATGGATTTATAAATCAACATTCGCGGAAAACGTCGCTAGCTTACTCACACATTCAGGTGGACAAAGTGTTGTCTTACATCGTCTCGAGACTAAATACCTTTCATTTAAAAAAAAGTTTGATGATCATCGTGCGACGGCGAGAAAAAAGGATGACCAAGTTGATTTTGAAAATGATTGTGGAATGAGTTGATTTTATTTTATTTGTGAAGGCTAATGGATGTTAAGCGATTGATTTTGGTTTGAAAATGTTTTTGTGTGATTTTGAAAAATGCACTTGATGTTGATCAAGCACATTTGATTTTAGTATTTTTGAAAGGTTAATTTTAAAGATAATTTTATCTTTTTGAATTAACAATCATGCATTAATTAAAAGAAATAAAGTAAACTAAAATAAAGCAATAATAATAAAAGAAATAAAAATAATAATAAAAGGGAGATGACACATTATCAATACAAGAGGTAAAATAATTAAAAAAACTAAAGAAAATAAAAGGAAATATAAAAAGAAAATACAAAAATAAACAAATAAAGCAATAATAAAAAAATAAAAAAATAAAATAAAAAGACAAAAGACAAAAACAAACTGAAAATTAGGGATATAACTAGGAACATGCTTTAGGCCCAAGGGAAGGGGCTCCAACAGGGTACGCTGAGCAATCAGGGGGTGTGGGGAGACTTCATTTTTCCTAACCCCGCTTTTAGTTACTATTCTCGTAGCAACAAAAATAAAAGAAAAAAAATTTCAACGAAATCGTAAAAACATCATAGCTTTCACAATTTCTCATGGAATTAAGCAAATAAATAATGAAAATTTATCTATGTGATCTCACGTACACAATAACATGTTTAAAATCAACAAATAAATAATAACAAAATACAACAACATATATTTGCTTGATTCAGTCATTTTATCCACCATCATGACAAACAAATCATGGATTCATGCTTTGGGTGATGTTGGGAAGTTATCTGATACATTACTTATATAAAACAAGCATCAATTTGCATTTTACCATTTTTGTTCATGGAGGTTCAATAACACTTTAAACTCTTGATTTTGAATCAATGGAGTTTCCATGCAAATTGTTGATGATTAAGGTACCAATTAAGTGTAGCAAGAATAATAAATCAAAGAAAATTAAATAAACGAAAATTAAACCACATTTAATCACTTTTGCTCATGGAGGTTCAAGAAAACTTTAAACTCTTGATTTTGAATCAATGGAATTTTTATGCAAAATGGTGATGATTAAGGTACTAATTAAGTGTAGCAAGATTAATAATGCAAAGAAAATTAAATACACAAAAATTAAAAGTCTGCCTAAATAAAGAAGAATGAAAAAGTGACTTGAAAATTGAGAGAAATTTGTGCAAAACATTGACTTGTTCTTGTGAGTGATTATTGATGTCATTTGTGAATGAAATGAGGTTTCTTTATAGGCTCTAGAAATTATAGTTTAAGAATTATGCGAAGAGTGTGAGTGTCTTCTAGAAACTTTTTTAATTAAATAGGGAATAATGATGTAATATATGCATGTAATAATGATGTAATGTATGTATGGAATAATGATGTAATATGTTGGTTCTAAGTGTTGGCAGTAATTTTGGTAAAACAAAGAATGTTCACAAGATGTTACATGTAATGTCTTAACATAAGATATTATGTACCTGCTGGATATTTAAAATGGAATTATGCAGGATTGTTCTAGGATGTCAGACCCGATGTCATGACATCTGTACACAGAACATTCAGTCTGAATGTTATGTGTTATGTGATTGCGCTTTTAATGGCAATCTATGTTTGATTGATGAGTTAATTGCAAACGCAATCAATCAATGATTACAACAAGATTTAACTTATTTTCCAAAGAGATCTAACCAACTGCCGTGAGAAGATTTAAAAGGAACATAGTTTTAGGGTTTTATGATGTTCAAGCCCAGCCAAATGCTTCTATAAAAAGGACATGGAAAACCTGATTTGACACACAAGAAATACAAAGCGAAATATTGAGAGAGAATAAGGGTTTAAGTCTTGTGTGGTCGTGTGACTTGTAAGCCATTCAATTCATCCATTGATGATTGAATTGGTCTAATTTGTGAGTTGTAATTTGTCACTCAAAGCTTTTAAGCATGAGTGTGTGTCTACTTGATTGAAGATGCTAAGTAAGATCAAGTGTGTGTCTTTGAAGAGTGTCTTCTTTTCATAAGTAATTCTTGTTTAATATCACTGGTGTGATTGAGGGGGAGTGAGATGGGATCTCATATCTAAGAGTTCTTAGGTAGAAGTCACACGGGTAGAGATTAGGTGAAAAGACTGTAACTTGTGTTGTTTACTGAGAGTCTTTGAACTGATTCTATTTTAGTGGATTTCCTTCCTGGCTTGATAGCCCCCATACGTAGGTGAGTTGCACCGAACTGGGTTAACAATTGCTTGTGTCTCTTGCATTACTGTTCTTTATCTTTATTCTGTTTGTATTATTCAGATATTAGTGTCGTGACATTACCTTCAACATCTCATATTTGATACCAGAATTTCAATTAGTATCAGAGCAGGCATCCTGCTCTGGTTCTGGGTGAGATCTAGGGACGATACTTTCTGGTACTATGGAGAGAGATAGAGGATCTGTTCACAGGCCACCAATTCTGGATGGATCTAACTATGACTATTGGAAACCTCGAATGGTAGCCTTCCTAAATCTCTTGATAATAAGGCTTGGGAGACTGTGTTAACAGGCTGGGAACATCCAGTAGTTACTAAGGAAGGAGAAGCCACAACTGATAAGAAGCCTGAAGAACAATGATCCAAGGAGGAGGATGATCTAGCCCTTGGAAATTCTAAAGCATTGAATGCTATATTCAATGGAGTAGACAAGAACATCTTCAGATTGGTTAACAACTGTGAGGTAGCTAAAGATGCTTAGGACATTCTAAAGACCACTCATGAAGGCACCTCTAGAGTAAAGATGTCTAGATTGCAACTGCTCACTACCAAGTTTGAAAATTTAAGGATGAAAGAATATGAAAATATTCATGAATTTCACATGAATATCCTTAAAATTGCTAATGCCTCAGGAGCTCTGGGAGAGAAGATGTCAGATGAAAAGTTAGTAAGGAAAATACTCAGGTCACTCCCTAAGAGATTTGCTATGAAGGTGACAGCCATAGAAGAATCTCAAGACATCTCAAATATGAGAGTTGATAAGCTAATTGGATCCCTCCAAACATTTGAGATGGGAATGTGTGATGGATCTGAAAAGAAAGCCAAGAGCATAGCCTTCATGTCAAACACTAAAGGGGAAGATGAGGAAGGTGGTCAAGATAGTGATGAAGATTTGGCAAATGATGTAGCAATGCTGGGAAGACAGTTCAACAGACTTATGAAAAAGATCGATGTGAGATCTAAGACAAATGTAAAGAACATCGCATCTGACATCCGTAAATCCAACAATGTTGGAAGTAGAACAAGGTCAGATGAAAATCCCAAAGAAGGAACAGGAGTTTAGTGCCATGAATGTGATGGGTATGGTCACATTAGAACTGAATGTTGGACCTACCTCAAGAAACAGAAGAGGAGTCTTGCTGCCACTTGGTCTGATGAAAGTGAAATAGAAGAGGCTGCAAATCTTGTGACTGCCTTGACTGGAAGATGGGGTTCTGATAAAGATTCAAGTGATGATGAAGTAACCTTTGAAGAGCTGGCCACTACCTACAGAGAGTTGTGTCACAAAAGTGCAGAAGTGTGCAGACAAGTTGAAAGCCAGAAGAAATTGATAGCTCAGCTGGAAAATGAGAAGGCAGAACATGTGGAAACCATCTCCAAGTTGAAGTCTGAAGCTGTACTCTTGAATTCTAAACTGGATGAGATGACCAAGTATGTAAGAATGCTTAACAATGGATCTGACACCTTAGACAAGATTCTCCAGACTGGTCAAATAACAGGAGACAAATCTGGCATTGGGTTCAATGAATCTAAGGCTGAGTGCAGTTACAATGATGGCAAACCTGCAATGTCACATCACATGTCACAACATCATAAGGGAAAACAGCAGAAAGGGAAACACCAAAAATGGAGATGTTATTACTGTGGGAAGTTTGGCCACATAAAACCCTTCTGCTATAAGTTGTATGGTTACCCTCAGCCTGCTCATTTTCAACCTAGACCCAAACATCACAGACCTGTCAATAAAAAGCAATGGGTTCCTAGGACTAATGTTACAAGTCTGATAGCTCACACTTCCTTCAGAGTTTCAGCCAAAGAAGATTGGTATTTTGACAGTGGGTGCTCCAGACACATGACTGGAAACAAAAACCTGCTGACTGGCCTTCATCCTCATGCCACAAGTTATGTAACCTTTGGTGATGGAGCAAAGGATGAAATCAAGGGGATTGGTAAGCTTGATTGCTCTGGAGTTCCTGACCTTGACAATGTCCTACTTGTTAAGGGATTAACTGCTAATCTAATAAGCATCAGTCAACTGTGTGACCAGGGTCTAAATGTAAACTTCACTAGAACTGAATGTCTGATCACTAACAAAGAAAATGAAGTGATCATGAAAGGAGTTAGGTCTAAAGACAACTGCTATATGTGGAGTTCTCAAGAAACTAGTTACTCTTCAACGTGTACTTTGGCCAAAGAAGAAGTGAAAATTTGGAATCAAAGATTGGGCCATTTGCATCTTAAAGGTATGAAGAGGATTATATCTGTTGAAGCTGTTAGAGGAATTCCCAACTTGAAAATTGATGAAGGAAAAGTCCGTGGAGAATGTCAGATTGGAAAACAGACAAGGATGTCACACCAGAAGCTCAAACATGACACCACTACCAAAGTTTTGGAACTCCTCCATATGGATTTGATGGGACCCATGCAGGTAGAAATCCTTGGTGGGAAGAAGTATGCATATGTAGTGGTGGATGACTTCTCAAGATACACCTGTATCAATTTTATAAGAGAAAAGTCTGATGTTTTTGAAGTCTTCAAGGATCTTTGTCTAAAACTTCAAAGAGAAAAGGAAAGTTCAGTTATCAAAATTAGAAGTGATCATGGGAAGGAATTTGAGAACAACAAATTTGCTGAATTTTGTTATTCAGAAGGAATTCATCATAAGTTCTCATCTCCCATTACTCCCCAGCAAAATGGTGTGGTGGAAAGAAAAAATAGAACTCTTCAAGAATCAGCCAGAGCTATGATTCATGCTAAGAAATTGCCCTACCATTTTTGGGCTGAAGCCATGAACACATCCTGCTATGTTCACAACAGAGTGACATTGAAGAAAGGGACTCCTACAACCCTATATGAAGTCTGGAAAGGAAGAAGACCTACAGTCAAATACTTCCATGTATTTGGTAGTAAATGCTATATCTTGACTGATCATGAACAAAGAAGGAAGATGGATCCCAAAAGTGATGAGGGAATATTTATGGGCTACTCAACAAACAACAGAGCATACAAAGTCTTTAATTCCAGAACTCATGTAATGATGGAATCTATCAATGTTGTGGTTGATGACCAACAGACTGATGTCACGGACGATGTCGAGACACCTCTGAATGATTTCCCAGCTGACTTGTCAGACAAAAATAAGAGAGTGAACCTCCCCAAGCTAAACCTGAAGATGACAAAATCAACAAGGGACCCTCTATCATAGTTCATAAGGATCATCCCAAAGATCTCATTATAGGAGATCCAAATAAAGGGGTCACTACTAGATCAAGGGAAGTGATCTCACATGGCTGCTTTGTGTCCAAGATTGAACCTAGGAATGTCAAGGAAGCCTTGACTGATGAGTTATGGATCAATGCCATGCAGGAGGAGTTAGGTCAATTCAAGAGAAATGAAGTATGGGAACTGGTTCCTAGACCTGAAGGAGTAAATGTCATAGGTACAAAGTGGGTATATAAGAATAAATCTGATGAACAAGGGGTTGTTACTAAAAACAAAGCAAGATTAGTAGCACAAGGATATACTCAAGTTGAAGGAGTGGACTTTGATGAAACATTTGCTCATGTAGCTCTCCTTGAGTCCATTAGATTATTGCTTAGAGTGGCATGTATTCTGAAATTCAAACTGTTCCAAATGGATGTAAAAAGTGCCTTCTTGAATGGCTACTTAAATGAGGAAGTATATGTTGAACAACCTAAAGGATTCACAGATCCAAATCTTCCAAAGCATGTGTACAAATTGAAGAAAGCCCTCTATGGGTTGAAGCAAGCTCCTAGGGCCTGGTATGAGAGACTCACATTGTTCCTCACTAACAATGGATACAGGAAAGAAGGTATTGACAAGACCCTATTTGTGAAGAATGAAGGAGGGAAGCTCATGGTGGCACAAATATATGTAGATGACATTATGTTTGGTGGGATGTCGGATAAGATGGTTGAACATTTTGTTAGACAAATGCAGTCTGAGTTTGAGATGAGCCTTGTTGGAGAGCTGACCTACTTTCTTGGGCTACAAGTCAAGCAGATGGAAGATTCTATCTTTCTATCTCAAAGCAAATATGCCAAGAACATTGTGAAGAAGTTTGGCATGGAGAATGCAAGTCATAAAAGGACACCGGCTCTTACACATGTGAAAATCTCCAAAGATGAAAATGGTGTCAGTGTAGATCAAAGTTTATACAGAAGCATGATAGGTAGTCTGCTATATCTCACAGCAAGCAGACCTGACATTGCATTTGCTGTAGGGGTTTGTGCTAGATATCAAGCTGAACCAAAAGTCAGTCACATAAACCAAGTGAAGAGAATACTGAAATATGTCAATGGCACCAGTGACTTTGGAATGTTATATACTCATGGATCTGGATCTATGCTGATTGGTTACTGTGATGCTGACTGGGCTGGAAGTGCTGATGATAGGAAAAGCACATCAGGAGGATGTTTCTTCTTGGGGAACTATTTGATATCATGGTTTAGAAAGAAACAAAATTTTATGATACATGAAAATGATTAATAAAATTCAAATAGATTTTTGATGATAAATCAAATGATCATGAATTTATTTTTCAAAATGCATAATGAAAAAAAAATACAATTTTAGTCAATTTCTTCAACTTGTAAAATGTTGATTTTATGTTGACTTTTTTACTATAATGCATATATGCATGATTATGGTGACTTTATTTGATGATAAAAATGCATATGACTAAAAATGTAAAACTTGACAAATAGACATGTATCAGATGAATTTAAAATACACGGACAAATTTGGGGTATGACAACCGGTAATCTTGGAGCTTTTGAAGTAGAAGAGGAAGCCGTGTTTATGAGATTATTTCTTCATTATTTGATTGGTAAGGCTAAACATTGATATCTAGACCAACCAGTATAAATCATGACTAACAGGAATATTCTTGAAGAAAAAATCATGAATCTGTTTTTTCCGCATAACAAGTTCTTAGATGCAAATGATGCAATGTCCATCATTGATCAATGACACTCAATGTCCATCAAGTCCACTATAACAAAGGTGTTTTACAATGGAAAGCTGGTATTCTCGAGTTAGGAATGAATGATGCGATCCTGGCTCAGAATAAGTTACTAACTCAAATAGTGAAGAACTTACCAAGCAACTTTCAAAACTTCCATAACAATTTAAGCAGATGCATATGACACTGGCTAAACTGTAACGAATTTCATTTTATGACCTTTGCACTGGTGATCATCCTACAGGCATTTATCTCCCAACTATTGAAAAAGTGAATTACATGGGTAACCAACAATAAAGGCAAGCATCATATCAAGGAAATCAGAGATGGCAACATGGAAACAACACAAATTATGGTTAAGGTTGGAGACAAGATATAGGGTCATCAAAAGGCAGAATCCTTATCAAAATTTCAATCAAAATCCACCACAATTGGACAACACTTCAAAGATGGAAGACACTTTAACTCAGTTGATGCTGAAGCTAGCGGAAATATACCCAAACGTATCGCACGCTCGAACATACAACAGAGTCGCCATCGAACTTTATTTATCCCCAAAGGGATGGGAAAACATCAATAAAACCTGAGAGAAAGAGATATGTTGGGTAAGGAAGTCGGTTATGCAAGGGGAAGGTATTAGCACCCCAAACATCCATGGTACCCCATCGGAACCGTTTTGATTGTTCTAGCTCAAATAGGTGTGATATCTAAAGATTACTCATAAAAAGATGGGAAAGAAAGAGAAAAAGATAAAGTGTTCGGTGAGGATTGGGTCTCTCATGCCTACGTATCCTCATAGTGCAATGAGGAATTCAAAGCTTCGTAGTTCAAGGAACTAGAGGCGGGAGGTGAAAAGGAGTGTGATAAAGATATGGTATGAACCAAAGAATTGAGTGTTTTGAACTCCAACAAGGGCGAAAAGATGAACCCAAAAGTAAGGTGGTTGATACCAATACACGGGCTAGTAGGACCGTCGCCATAGGGTATAGCCAAAAAGACGATGAAATAGGTGTTTGGGCATAGTCCCAAACATCTCTTGGTTCACAAGGTGACGCAAGAAGGAGCACAAAGAGGTATTGTGTTTGGTTCAAAGATAAATGGTATATCACATGGGGTGAATGAATGTAGATTACGAAGGTATCATGGAGATGAACGGAATGAAGTGACCAAAGTCACAGAATTGAATATTAGGAAATAAGTGATTGAAGAAGTATTGTTTGAAACCGAAAGGTGAAAGTATATTGGAATCCATAAGAGAAATGAGATTTGTACCATAGAGGGAAAAAGCTTTAACCGATACGTGGACTAGTAGGACCGCCACTATTTCCTACTAGTTAAAAAAGAAGGAATTAAGTGTTCGAGCATAGTCCCAGACAACTCTAGGTAGAAATGTGGACTTTACGTTAGGCGTCCCAAAATGGTGTATATGGATATCCAAAAAAAGTGTATTTCGATGTCAAAGGAATAATATGTCACTAGGTGAATGATTTGTGATCGAAGGTAGATAATGGATAGTGAAGTATATGATTCATGCCCTAAGGTGGAAGAGGAATATATAGAAGTATGCTCATCAAGGATTCGCATCCTCGTGCCTGCGTATTCTCATTATGTAATGAGAAATTCAGAGCAATCGTAGTTCGTGGAACCACGAGAAAAGAGAGAGATACAGTGATGAAAAGTATGATTTGTACCCACAAAATGGTATCAAAAAGGTATTTGTCCAAGCAACTGGGACTCACAAGACAAACCTAATTTCAGAGATTAACTGCCATGAAACAATGAGAGAGAGATATTTGTCTAAGCAACAGGGACTCATAAGACAAACACCAATTTAAGGAATGATTGCAGTACTGTACAGTACAAGGAATAGTGTATCACTGGATGGGGAACAAACAGTTTGATATCAAATAAGAATCGTATCTTGAATCCAAGACGGAGATAGACTCTGAATCGAAGAGCAAGGTAGGTATTTACCAATATGTGGGCTAGTAAGATCACCACTATAGGGTAAAGCCAAAAAGAAAGACTGAATTAAGTGTTTGGGCATAATCCCAAACAACTCTCGATTGATGAGGTGGATTGTCGTTAAGACGTCCTAAAAAGATAAACAAGGAGTCCAAGGAGAAGTATGATTGATCTCAAAATGATGGTATAACTTGAATGAATGAAGAATGATTGATTGATAAATAGGGTAGCTCGCGAAGAATCAAGATTCTCCTGCCTACTTATCCTTATAGTGCAATAAGGAAATCAGAGCTTTCGTAGTTCAGCCCACTACGGCTGAAAACAAAGTGATTGAGGAGGCGAGAGAAGAGTGATTGGTATGATTGATTGAAGTGATTAGAATGAAGGATGAATTTATAAGAGACTTGACAGTCGATTGATAGGAATCACACTAAAGTCTATGAATAAGGGCGAACGCTTTGAATATTTGGGGCCTACGCCCCATACGCAAAGTCGCTCTATACGAGGATAGGAGAGACTCCGTCTCGTCATTCCATATTACTTAAGGCTCTTTCCGCATGATACTTCTCTTAACTGACAAGTTGTTGGTGAAGAATCTTCGTTGTCGATCCTTGTGTTGATGTTGATTTTGTATGAAGAAGACTTGGTAGTTTAATCGATTCGTATTGTACTAAAGTCTATGAATAAGGGAGAACGCTTTGAATATTTGGGGCCTACGCCCCATATGCAAAGTCGCTCTAGACGAGGATAGGAGAGACTCCGTCTCATCATTTCCTATTGCTTAAGGCTCGTTTCGTACAATTTGAATCGTATTTACCAAGTGTTGACCTTTGATTTATCTTGTATAATTCGTTGCTTGATGTGACTGAGGATGCCTTAATTGAGGATCTTGACTTGAGGCTTCGAGCTCCACAGCTTAGAATAAAAGTCTTATTAAGTGACCAAGGGTCTTTTGATCACTCAATTTAGACTGTGAGATTATACAAGTTCAAAGGATTTAATTGATCAAAATTGCTTTTGATCAATTTAAATCGGAGGGTTTGAAATGATTTAGAAAACTAGGTTGATCTTGATCTAAAGGTTAGAAATGAACAAACTATTCTAATGGATCATGTTATGATTTATTAAAGTTAATTAAAAAACCTATGTTAAAATCCTAGGGGAACATGCAATTATGGGTCAAAATGACAAAATAACCCCTAAGGGGTAAAATGGTCCATTCACAAAAATATCCAATTAGGAACAAAAGATTATTTCCAATTAAAGTCTAATTAGAAACTACAAGTTGATTAACTCCTAAAATTTACTTTAACTTAATGTTCAAGAATTAACTAACACCATGGGTCAACCATTTTGAAAGCTGGACTTCGCGCGTTCTACCTCACGGTCTCATCTGAATCGGAGTCCTATTATGGGCCACCGCGTCGGCCGACGCTCCCGGCGGCGGTGGCCACCAAAATCAACGATTGACCTATCAAAATGTTCCTTTTTTCATGCTCTGCCAGAATACTCGATTGATTTCACACAATCGGACCTCTAAATCCCTAACCGCAACCATTCAATCCAAGAACCCTAACACACTCAAACCTAAATTAAATATTGAACTCCATGATTCAAAGCATCAAGGATGAGGGCTTTGAATCCTCTCATTACCCTCTACATACTGGTAACCAAGAAATGAATAAATGTGAAGGTTCTCAGAATTACCTTGTCGGAGTTGGCGACGGTGACAATGAGCTTCCAGGTAATGTCTTTCAAAGCTTGTTCCTTGTATTGGTCACGCTTTCTTCTTTTCCTTGATTCTTCGTCTTATGGATTGAGAGTGAGAGAGTTTGAGGAGGTTTAAGCACGAACAGATTTGAAGCTCTAATGGTGAGCTTCAATTGTTTATAGAGAGTGTGTGTGGTGAGGGTGAGAGAGAGGTTCCAATTGCTTTCAATGGTTTTCAGAATGAGAACTGCCAAGGCCAATAAATGATGGAGGTGATGTTAATTTATAGGAGTTAGCTTTGGATTAGTGTAGGTTTGGAGTTAGTTGTGATTTAGGTTTGGAACTAGCTTAGGAAACAGTTAGAATGAACTCAGTGAGTTCAATTGGTTAACTCACTGAGTTAGAGGTTAGTTGGTGCAATTCAAGTTGGTTAGCTCATTGGTTAGTTGGTCGTTTTTGAGTGACTGGTTGTAGCAGGTTATACCTAAGTGACATTGGCCTTGAAAATTGATCTCTAACATGTTGAACAGGTTTCTTTCTATTTCCAATTGTTAGTGATTTGTGGGCAATGTTATGTTATGTTTACCAATGCTTTACAAGCTCAAACTTATGTATTCTGATTTCTCTTTGTCTTTCATACAACCCCACTGGTTTTACTGCAAAGTTGCTCATGTTGTCCATTGCAGGTTTTGGGCTTGAGTGGAGAAAAGCATAACAAGAAATTCATTGAACCAAAGTAGTTAACCTCCCGATGGTGCAACTTGGTCATGGCTTGTGATGTGTTTGCTTGGTCTCATTCTCCTGTTTTAATTCCTACTCCAAATTGGCTAGACATCTTAGCTGATAGTTGATGAATGCTTGGAACAGGTAATGTGAACTGAAGTGCATCATGTTCTTTTAGCCATTGATGGTGAATTGTTTTTGTTGGTTTATGCAGTAGTCACAGTTGTTGATAGATGAAACATCATGGTGGGATAGGGATCTTTGTTAGGCTGGTGATGTTGCTATTATGTATTGCTACGAATGTTGGCATTGTGTTGCAGGGCTGTTATGGTTTGCTGAACAGGGTGTTGGTGTTGGCATAGTTTTAACATTGCTTGGCACACTGCAAGGTTAGGCTTATGAATTGATGTTGTGAATGGTTGGTTCAACTCTGGTTTAGCTTTGCTCAGTCATAATGCTTTGGAAAATTAAGTTGAATTAATGATGTGTGGTTTAATTCCAATTTTATTGACTTGATGATCCTGTAGGCTTTTGTTTAGCTAGTGCAATGATGGTGCTTTTGCCTTTACCTTGTAGGATGTTTGGCCAATGTTTATGCTTGGTTGATGATGAACAAGGATGTTGGTTTTGTGTTTGCAGGTGTTGGTTGTGGTTGAGTTGCAGGGTAACAAGCATGCAGGTAACAGTTTAAATGCAAGCTCACTTTGTTAGTTTTAGGTTTTGTCCTGATAGGGTTTATCAAATGCGGGGCTAGTGAAAATTAGTGTAGTGCTTCTGGACTTAGCCTTATGGTGCTTTGAGCTGCAGGATTGATTTGACCTTTGGTGCAGCAAGGCAATGGGTTGACATGGAGTTCTCTGCAGGCCATTTGCTTGCATTTGTTGCATCTAACTTGGTCTAGTTGCACTACAGATCAGGCTCTCCCTTATTGAATGAAATGTGGTTGGCTTAATGGTTGTATGCAGGGTCTACTCCAGGCTTACCAGCTTACTGCAAAAGAGGATGTACAGGCATGCTGCAATTACATTCTGATACATCTCAGGTTTGGCCATACTGTTGCATTTGATTTGTAGATTTGTTATCAATCATGTTGGTGTTAGTGAACTGACATGTTTAACCGTTTGTTGGCATGTTCCATGACAGGTTCAAGGCTGGACTGGTGTGATGGAGTATTATGGTGCATCATTGTCCTGCTCCTATTTGAGAATATGCCAGTTGGTTTTTGTAGGATGCTATAGGATGATGACAGGATGCAAGTGTAAGGCTTGTCATGGTAAGTTCAAGACCGAATCCAAGTGCATTGTTTTGTCCATTTGGTCAATTTATGTGTAGTATTTGATTGTGTGATTATGATGCTTGGTTATGGTGAATGCAGGACCATGCTTATCAAGGTAGAGTTATGGTTGGCAAGGCAAAAATGACCAAGTCATGGCATGGTATGCATGATTTTAAAAATGGGCCAAGTTACTTGGAAATGAAGAAACAAGGAAAAAGCACATCAACATGATCTTTAGATGATGAATCAAGGCAAAGTGGGTTAGACTAGGTCTTAGGTGGTCAAAAAAGGGTGAGTTGACTTTGATCAAAGTTGACCAAAAGTCAACATTTGGTCAAAGTTGTCAAAAGTTGTATTTTTCCATGTAATGATTAATGTAGTGGATTGTAATGGTTTAAATGGTTTGAAATGGATTGAAAATGGTTTGAAAATGGTTTTCTCTTTGTACACGTATGCTTGATTTTGAAATGAAATGAACATGACTTGACTTGTAAAATGGAATGAACACATTACATGGTTTATGTACATAGCTATGACTTGATGAAACAAGGCTAAGGTTTGAATGATACATCATTCATGGGTTAGTAGACATAACCTTCAATTGGATTGTGATAATAGGTTTTAGTTGCTTGGGCAGACACAACCATGAATGCACCAATAATCCATGTATAAAACAACAAGACTTCGAGACTAAGATGGATTAGATTCAAGACCAATGACCAAGTGACACCAAACCAACATAGACCAAGTATTTGAAATGATCAGGTGGAATGACATGAATGGGGCCAAGCATGGAAGTTAAGGAACCATAGGCTTGAGCCAAGATGGAAGGTTATGGGGGATAAGGATCAAGGTGGTACCAATCAATCAATGAGTGACCAATGGATGAGATTAGGGTTTTAGATGGCACCAGATGGAAAGTCAGACTACAAATTCCATCAAGACCATTCTTTCCTTGATTAGGGTTACATGAAGCATGCTCTTCAACTAAGGTCTTTGAACCAATTAAGATGCTTCACAAACAAATCCTCAATGGATGAACCCTACCAATAAGGGTTTTAGATAGCCAAGAAAAAGCCCAGAGGAAACCTGTAAAGCTTCATGACCATATCATCAAGCATTAGGGTTGGAAGGCCTTAAGGATTACCTAGATACCCCCTTGTTGAATCCATACCTCCATCATTAAGAGATTAGGGTTTTGAAGGCCCCTGAGCTTTGATGAAAGTCTAAGTCACACCTTTTAAGTTAATACACAAGCAAACTCTGGATCCACAAGCCAAGAACTTTGAATCTATGGTGATCCCTTAATGGAGTGAATGATGCTTATGCATGAGTTATTAATGTATGCAATTGATCCCCAAGTCAAGTAGTTGGGTGGAAATATGAAAAGAGGGGGAGACAAATTTTGGGGTACAACAGATGCAAATGTATATTACAAATAAAAAAACACTGATGTTTTTATAAATAATCTTTAAATGCAAGTTGGGCAGATTGCAAAACAATTAGTTGATCAACAAGGAGGAACTTTCACAGCCAACACACAAACCAATCTAAGGGAGCATTGTAAAGCAATTACAACTCTGAGTGGTAGATTAATTGAAACTAGAGTTGGTGAGAATCAACAGAAATAGAGAATTATTGTTGAGACAGAAGAGAATCAAGAGGAAGAGCAAGAAGAAAATGAGAAGGATGTGAAAGAACAAAGTAAGGAGGAAAAATTTGTTGAAAATGAAAAGAATAAACGGAAAAATCAAAAGGAGGGAAAAGAAACAATGAAGGGTCGGCTAGTGAAAATTTATGTATCCCCAAACTCATGTAAAGAGAGACAAGGAAAGACAGTATTTGAGGTTTCTGGATGTCCTCAAACAATTGCAAATCAATATTTTGTTCGCACAAGCTTCGAAGCAGATGCCGACATACTCCAAGTTCATGAAAGAGATCCTTACAAAAAAGAAATGGTATACGGATGAGGAAACTATTAAGTTAAACACAAGCTATAATGCCATTATTTGAAGAACCCTTCTGCTAAAAGAGGCAGATCCTAAGAGAGTTATGTTACCTGTTACAATAGGCAACGTAAATAAGAGGTAGATCCAAATTATGATGTCGGGAAGTTAGTATGTTCCCCCAAGGCAAACCTAAAGCCCGACCTTGTTTGGCATCCCTCCAAAGCCCAATCGTTATTAGCACCTCAAATGAAAAATATTTACCATAAGGCTTAATCATACTTGGCACAATCCATAGACCACATACTTTCATATCCCCAACAACCCGAGCATACATCGACATTTTACATACATAACATTGCATCATAGTTTACTCTTTAAAATGGGGCATGTCCGTTTAGCATAAGCCACATTCAAGTCTTTCTCAAAAGCAAAGTTTCTTATGAATATCCTCAGGAGATACATCTGGCAGGATTCCCTCAAATTTTTTCTTCCCAGTCGTTTCTAGGGATTCTCATCGCCTTTTGCATGGGAAAAGTATGCCCATGTTTCCGCTTACCTTTTGTAACTTTCCTCTCCATCTTTTGCGTGAGGAAAAATCTTTTGTCGCTTCTGCATAAAGGATTATCTCACCATTTACACAATATTCCCAAACCTTCCCAGTCGTTGCTAGGGATTCTCATTACCTTTTGTATGAGAATTTTCCATCTTTCTTCTTAACCTTTTGTTAAGAAGTTCTCACTGCCTTTTCAGAGAAATTCAAATCTTCCCAACCGTTTCTAGGTAATCTCGTTACCTTTTGTATTGAGAAATATCCATTTTTCTTCTTAACCTTTTGTTAAGGAGTTCTCACCTCCTTTTGCATGAGAAATTCAAATCTTCCCAGTCGTTGCTAGGAATTCTCATTACCTTTTGTATGAGAAATTTATATCTTTCTTCTTGACCTTTTGCTAAGGAGTTCTCACTGCCTTTTGCATGAGAAATTCAAATCTTCCCAGTCATTGCTAGGGATTCTCATTACCTTTTGTATGAGAAATTTCCATCTTTATTCTTGACCTTTGGTTAAGAAGTTCTCATTACCTTTTGTATGAGAAGCTTATCCCCAACAAAGTCATTTCTCCCCCTCACCTTTTCTTTTTTACCTTTTGTCATTGAGTTTTCTCGTCGCCTTTTGCACAAGAAAAGATTATATCTTACCTTGCCTTTTGCAAGACTCCTCTACCTTTTGTAGCAAGAAATCATTTCAATCACCATAGCATTCTCGTTGCTTTGTGCACAAAGGACCTTGATCCTCATCCAAGTCGTGTTTTCCTTTTGTAAGATATCTCTCTGCCTTTTGCAGAAGATTCAAGTTACAATTGCACCTTTATTGTTTGCCTTTTGCAAATGAAATAAATCTTTGGGATCCTGCAGGGATGCATCAAGTACCAGTATCGGTAAGGCCCATCATTTGAAGAGATACTTATGTTGCACATCATTGCATATCCTTTCATATCATTGTATATTCTTTCATATCATTGCATATCATTGCCTCTCTTTCATAACTGCCCTGTTTCATGCAGCAGAATACCACATTCAACCCTCAGCAGATGGCTTCACATCAAAACCCATTTTCCATCCCATAAACACTTTCTCACAAATGCTCATCACCTCATATCACCTTCATTCACAATTGGGCAAATTTTTGGATATTTTTTGTATTTAATCCTCTCCTACCTCAGATGTGTGAAATTCGTTTCTATTCATACATTCATGTTCGAGAAGATTAAATAAGGGAAACTGTCATACCCCAAATTCACCATACCTTCTATACAACTTTCATGGTCCTAATTCACAGGCATACATTCCCCATCTTATCACCTCATTTGAATTTTGAATTCATAATTGAAATCACGTTACATGGACTCAAGGCATGATGTTCATATCCGAGGATCACTAGGGTTTTATTGATCATGTTGGGATGTGTCTAATCAACCCTAAAACCCAAATTTTAACTCCAAGTATTCATTGATCTTGTAAGATTGCACAAGGCTCCTCATTCATCTCTAAAACCCTAATTGGATGATGGATCTGGACTGGAATCATTGTTTGTTCATCTGGTCATCCATGGGCCATAACCCTAATTCCTTCATCCTTTGTGGCTTATCTAAGTAATCAGGTGACTTTGTGCTTTGTCCTTTGACCTTGGCCTCGAAGGAAACCCTAATCCCTAACCTTAGGAATGCTTTAATCTTATGGATCTACATCATGATATCTCATGCACACCTAAACCCTATTTTTTCTGGCCTTGGTTCTTGATTGACCCTTTTGACCCAAGAAACCCTAGTTATGGGTGCTCATCATTGGTGGCTCATCTGATCTTATATTGAGGCTTGAAACCCTAGCTTGGGAGGTCTTTCCTTAGGGGTTGCTTGTTGTTGTTTGCTTCTGCACCAAACCCTAGTCGCGCCCTTGTATCGTTATGCTTTGACTTAATAATTGAAACCCTACTTAATGGAGATTGCACTTGGTCATTTTCATCATGCATTTTCCATTAATCATCTGCTTAGGCTCCCTTGCTTAATTAGTTTGATTTTGGTTTATGCAAGTGTGTTCTTGACCCAATAGCTTGTGATGCACTTCATTGGCCATTTCATGATGCCTTGATTTATGTTGATTTCATTAACCCATTGGTCCATTTGCATTCATTTTAGTTCATTACATTCATAACCATATCATTTCATAACAAAACCAAGTAAAGATTGATTTGAACTTTGATCTTTGAATTAGAATATATTCTTACACTACAAGCATAACCATAAGTGTATAAGTATATTACATCATGATCTAATCCTAAATCACTACTTAGCATTACAATGTGTGCATCATTTGAGTCAAAGTGAAACAAAATGAGGAGTTCTCAAAGCAGCCCACATTTGTTCTTGTGCCATAACAATGTTCCATGTTTCCATGTGGCCAAACCATTTGAGGTGTCTTGGACTGCCATAGAAGCCATGTTAACTTGCAGCCATACCACCATGCCATGATGCCCCTAAGAAGGCCTCCCTATATGGTCCACCAATGTCATGACAACATGTTACAACATCACATAAGAAAACAACATCAAACATGCAACAACGTTTCAAACTCACCTTCAATGCATTCCAAAACCTGCAACAACCTACAATCCACTCAATGCATCCAACAACTACAGCAGGTCTGCATCAAGGCATTACCAACCTGCAAAACTCAAGTTGTAGCAGTCCTACACCTCATCCCCCCATATGCACCAAAACTCACATCAAACCTTGCATCTCATCCTTCCATAAGCCACCTGCAGCAGGCATGCATCAGGGCATTATCAATCCAAAAATTCAACCTACAATACACAACAAGCAGTCAACAATTTAACAACATCAGTCCAACAACAGTTGATGCAAACAAGCTCAAAAAATTCCAAACCCAACATCAATCCATAACAAGCCAGTCAATGTTCAATACATAAGCACCCATAACATTGCATACACATGACAGAAGGTTAACATGACATGGCAAACAAACATCAAGACCATCACAACAATACCTACATCAATGCATTCACACCGCATTCACATATTTGCAGCAGAACATATCAATGCACTAAATAACTATCATTCACATTAGTCCCATCAGTTCATTAACATTTCGCAAAAACGATGGCTCATGAGCATCCACATTCAAGCATAGGCATTCACATCAACAACAACAATGTTTAAAGTTCATTGCAGTAAAAAAACGAGCAAACAACAATAATAATTTCACTGTAGTAAAACAAACATTTTCAAACAAAGCCAAAAAGTATTTCATAAAAAATAAAGGTACATGGTACAATTGCTTTTCAGAATCAAGCACATATTTGGTCAACCATTTCTTTGCAGCAACCAAGTCCACTACCATCTTATCCTCATTGATTAGAAATCAAACCCAAAACCCCAATGCTTGCACTATAAGAACACGACAATATCAAAACAATGTGGGTTGAAGAATATCAGTGGTTGAAAAGATACAATATCAGAGCAACTCTAAAACCTAAACCCAAGTCAGCAATATCAAACACCATTCTCAAACCCTAAGTAGTTGAGTAACCCAAAATCTCCAACCATCACATTCGAGTAACTCCCCAACCTCTTGAAGCGCCGCGAAAAATACAGAGTCACCACCGGATTTTATTTATTCTAAAGGAAAGGGAAAATAGCGATAAAACCCCAAATGAGAGAAACAGTCTCGCAACCAAAAGCGGATTCAGAAGTCGGTTATGCAAGAGAAAGGTATTAGCACCCCTCACATCCATGGTACTCCATGGGAACCACTTCCTCGTATCAAATGTGTATGGATGTTTATTTATCTGTATGTTGCTTGCTATCGGGAATGAGATGAAAGATGAGATGGGAGAGAAAATAAGTTTTAATTTAGTGTGCTCGCCAAGGATTTGGGCCCTCGTGCCTACGTATCCCCATACGTGCAATAGGGAAGTTAGAGCTTCGTAGTTCGGCTCAAAAATGTTGTATTTGTTTGATTGTTTTTACTGAACAGTATTGACGTTCGCGCGCTACTGTTCACTTGCTTGTATACTCTGTCATGAGAGCAGAAAGTACTTGCTTGTTTATGATAAAGTGGATACTCTTGGTTCACACTCTAGCAGTTAAACATTACTTGCTCGCACATGGAGGCTTAAGCTCCGTTCATGGTAGAACGGAAGTAATACATCCTTATTGAAAGGTTTCTAATAGAGTGCACTAAGGCAAAAGATGATTTGATTTGTTGGGGTCGATTTTATGCATGGAGACAAGCATTAAACCATTGTCTAGATACAGTCCACGGTCCAATAACTCAGAAGTTGAGGGGACAACATTGTCCTAACCACTCTTTTTCATCCAGAAAAGAGATTTGATTATGAAAGGAGTTTGGCAAGTTTAATCGTTGGAACTTAGAGGGAGATAAGTCTCTAACCCTTGACTAAGTACAATCAACAATCAAAGTACTTGGGAATCGAGAGAACAATGAAGTTTTAACTATTCTTTTTCATCCTCATAGAACCTGGATCTAACTTGTTTGAATCATTAGATATTTTAAGGGGAAAAGTCAAGTGTCGGGTCCTCAGGCTAGGTACGGAAAACAACCCAATTACTTGAATGTTGTGTACAAACACGTACACCCCATTTGGCATTCCAATTTGTTATGAAAATGTTTTGAAAAAGGAACTTGACGTTGGATCAAGCGTTTGAATTTATTATGAAAAAGTAGTGAGTGAAGGAAGGGAGGTGAGAGATAGACTGAGGTCGAGAAGAGAATGAAGAAGATGTGAATGAATGGATCTTGGAGTGGAGGATACTTGATATTGGATCGAGTATTCGTGTTTCAATGGTGTGAGTTTTATTTGGAAAAACAACTTGACGTTGAATCAAGTACCTTTTGTTTCTTTTGAAATGCTTTGTTTATCGTTTTGTATTTTATCTTTGATTATTAACATGCATAGTAAACTATCTGGAAAACAATAAAACTAAGTTATTACATGACTAAGGGGAGGGGGAACATTTAACCCATAATTGGGGGATGGATCCACACAATACAATGTAAGGGGAATGGAAGGAAAATACAAGTTATACACTACTAAACTATGTACCATGCCTAAGGCATACAAGTGACATGGTACTTCAAACAATACAAAGTTATTGAATGAAAATGGAATGGTTAGGAGCATGGCTAGTTAAGGGTGAGCTTGAAACAAAACAACAAACGAGTTAGTATGGGATAAAGTTGAATGAATGAGAATGATGCAACAACATGTAACTATGTACAATGGTTAAAATCGATTCGAAAGGTAATGGATTAATCAATGAAAAGTAATCAAGGATCTATCCTATAATCAAGGCAAATGGAATTAGACATACAAAGTATTCATCACCTAAATTGAAATGGGATTTTCAATTTACAATATGATCATAAACCAACAAATCGATTAAATGGACAATTAAAGAATGAATATTAATTCTACAAAATAAAATCTACCTAAATACGAATTAGGACCAAAATTAATCAAATGGAAAATTCACAATCCAAATTCAAGAATTGAATCTAACCTACATGATCATGAACAATCACCATACAATTCCTATTGAAAGAAAATTTAATCTAAAATATAGTCATGGTAAAATCAACCATTAACCATATTATTCAATCATGAATCAACAAAGAAGAAATACCCAAACCTAATGACTAATATTCTAATCATGACAAAGTTAATCATATGAATATTAATTCTGGAAAATGAAGAGAAAATAAAATCTAATCTAAAACTTTGATTAAACCTAATTAAAACTAATTACTCTAATTAATCTAACTCACATCAATTCCCAACTAAACCTAATCATTCATATACACTATATTATATCCTAATTGTCAAACTAAAAAATCCTAATTAACAAAAATCAAGAAAAACTATCCTAATTTTATCAAGATAAAAAATAATAAGCACCAAGTATTAATCACAAAAGCTAGAATTAGCATAAATTAATTAAGATTAAGAAAGAAGGATTATGGCATAACATCAACATGGGCCAGGGGTTTGGAAATCTGATTGAGGAATATGAAGATCACAAATGATTGGGCCAAAAGGCCCAATCTCCAAATGCCAAACCCGGACTCAACAAGCACCCAGTATTCAAACGTCGAAATTTGATGTCACGAACACGGTTTCATTCTCCTAAATCAGTTAGAATGTTGTTGGAAGGTTTTTGAAAGTAAAGTTCTGGGCTGTTGAAGGGTGAGGTTGAAAGGAGGCTGAGTTCTTTGCGGGTTTGCTGCAAGGTTTTGAAGGTCTGATTGAAAGCAGGCTTGGTTCTGCTGCAGCTGGTGTTTTCAGTTGGAAGTTTGGAAGAATCACATTTGCAAATTCATGGCATAACCGTAACTGTTTCCGTGTTGTCCATAGTTATTTGCCTTAGGATATAGACAATGGGTGTAATAGGATGGAATTGTATTTATCATGCTAATGCTGAATGTATGTTGTAAAAATAATAGAATTCAATGTGAAGTTAGTACTGTATGTATATAATTGCTACTATTATGATGATTGGCTTGTGATTGAAATGGGTTGAAGAATTGGATTATGGATTAAAAAAATGGTTATGAGTTAAAATGGATTTGGTTAAGAAAATGGTTATGATAAAAAATGGATTTTGGATATGGATTTAGAAATTGTAAAAAAAATGGATTTGGGTTTTTAAAGTGGATTATAAAAGTTTGCTTTAAATTGTTAATGGGATTGTGAAATCTGGATATGGGCTTAAAAATAAAATTGGATTTTTGGATTATGTGTTAAAATGGATTTGGACTTAAAATATGGACAAAAATGGTTTATGGATATTTGGATTTAAAAATGGATTTAAAATATGGATTGGATAAGTGGATCAAAGATTGGATATTGAAAAATGAAAAGGTCCTTGGATTGGATTTGAAATGGGTTGAAATGTGATTATGAATGGTTTAAAAGATATGATGATTAAAATATGGAAATGATGAAAATGATTAAGAAATGGTTTTTCGTCAGAAGGTTGACTTTGGTCAATTGGTTGACCAAAAAGTCAACAGTTGATCAAAAGTCAACTTAGGCAAAAATGTTTGTTTTCTTGTGGAATGAATGTGGATTACCCGAAAAGCCCAATGCTCTTAAACCAAATAAAACATGTCAATCCAAGACTCAAAATCCAATCAATCAAAGTCAACCAAATGACATTTAATCAAGCAACCGATAGCAGCATCTTGAAAGAGTCTTAGCCAATGAATCAAAAACATCATTCTTAACCAAACAACTGAACCATTTAAAATGAACCAAACGAATCAGATGCAACTCCCCTGAATTAGGGTTTCCACCATGCTCGCTGGTGAATACCCTTGAACCCATGATTTTATATTTTTTTCAAATGCAAGTGGAATGTGTTATGATACAATGAATATGGAGATGAGATGAATGCTTATCAGGACATGCAAATGCTTAGGGTTAGTGACCTAGATGAACTTATGAAAGGTATGGTGAATTTTGGGGTATGACACCTCTCAACTCTCAAATCACACTCACATTTAGAACTTAGAGGAAGAAGAAAAATGTTTAGAAAAAGAAACAAAAAGAGCTTACGTGAATCGTTGCCCTTCTCCAGTCGTCTTCTCCGGCGAGTAGAGACCCGACTTCTTCATTTGACCACATTCTTGATACCACAGTGTAGAGCTTGCATCAGGGAGCCAAAGCCCTCTAGTTTGAGGCTTTGACTCCCTCCCATGTTCATTTAATTTGTCTTTTGGTTTCTAGGGTTCTTGCCTTCTTCCCTTCGATTCTGCCTTGTGTTTAGAAATCAAGTCATTTGACTTATGAGTTTAGGTTCAACAAGTTTAGATGAAGGGTGAGGTGTTTTTAATGTCAGTATAGGAACTCTGCCGCCGCCGAAAATGAGTTCTGGCACGGCGGAGCAGGAAAAATCTTAGTTAACCTTTGTTTGAAGTTTTGAATTTAGGAGTGGGAGTTCTTAGTGTGTTTCAGACTCTCATTTGTTTTGGGCTCAGTTTGTCAATGGGCATTTTTTTTTACTGATCATGCCTAAGTTTTACTTCATGCAACCCCTAGAACAAGCTGAAAATTAATGGGCCTCAATATTTAGGGCCTTGTACGTTTTTTTTTTCTTTTTCTTTTGTGCAGATCCTATTTGGATCTTACACCCTTTTTTTATTCATTTATTTTTATTTATTTTCTTTGACCATTTTATTTTACTATTTTTATTTTAACCACATTTTTGCTTTTGATTTTATTTTCTTCAATTAATTTTTACTTAATATAATTATGTTATTATTATTTATTATTACTTTTGACCATTTGACCCCTTTGTATTTGATTGAATGATTGATGACAATCTTAAATATCATTAATTATTTATCTTAAGGTTGATTGAACCTTCAACACTTCAAACATGTTGATGAATGATCATTTGATCATTCATGACACTTTGAGGTATTGATAGATTGCCCTTGGTTGATCATTTTTGAATCTCTTGATGATATATGAGACCTTTTGTTGCTTGAGCTTGTCTTTCCATTTTTATTGTGTTGCATTGTTTCAAGAGACTAATTTTGTGTTAGTTCTCTAACATGTTTAGCACATACATTGTTACTGACCGACCTCAGATAGGTGTGACTTCTACAAAAGTCCATTTATGATTGCTTAACATAGCTCTAAAGTGTTCTGACTCGATTAAATATTTCATTTGATCATTAACCACTAAACTTTTGGAATTTGGTGTTTAACTTTTATCTCATTTGACTTTAACTTGTGATTGCTTGGGTGATGAAATCTTTCACACTTCAAATTATTGATAGATGAACGTTTCGGTCGATTCAATCTTCTTTAATTCAAACATGTTGATAAATGATTATTGGATCATTTTTGACACTTTGAATCAATGATAGGTTATCCCTTAATGCGTCATATTTTAAATCCTTTGACTTGTGGACAAATGATCTATAGGTGACTAACCTTTACAATTTAATTCCTCATCACTATCTTTTGTCATTAATCATTGACTTGTTGACCTAATCTTATGTTGTCATTTATTTGTCATCATTTTTTTCTTATCATTTATTTTCTTGTTAATTTATTTTCTTGTTATTTATTTTCAAGCACTTTATTCTCATTTCCATCATCATTGTATCTATTCCATGCATTCTTATCTCATTGTCATTTATTTCTTATCATTTTCTTTCTTGCATTACATAATAAAAAGAATAAAAACATGATGAATTAAAAGTCCAAAAAGATACATTCAGCAGTGACCTTCTATTGGACTTAGAGGACTCATTAGGACCTTTGCACTTGGACCTTAGATCATGATTCTTGACCTATTGCTCTGACTTGGAATTTCATATGTGACTTGAAATATTTCATTGCAAGAATGACATTGATGACACTACCCTAGGGAGATATGTTCTTAAGTCCATTATCCTTTTATTAGTATATGTCACTTTGTAGACACAAGATTTTCTCTTGAACTACGTTACAATAAGACCATTTATTTCTCGCATTATTTTCCTTGTAAACATTCATGTGTATCTCACCATTTTAAAATTAATAGGCAATAAACCTTTGATCCAACGTCAAACGGAATTTTCTTAATCAAATTCAAAATACAATAAAAATATGAATAGAGTTGTGTGCCACGAGTCTTAAGTTATGGAGAATGAGTAAGAATGAAGCTTTCATACCCTTACTCTGGGTATTTTGAACACAAGACGCTTGTCTTGTTTGTCTGAAACATTCCCCTCTTCTCATAGTCTTTAGTGCAGTTCTAATAAAAAATAATCTCTTTTAAAAAACCTAAAACAAACCTCAACTCATCAAACCTTATTTTTGCGCCTTAGGGCATCACTCCGAAAACCTTTTTTTAAGGTAAAAACAACCAACAAACAATATTTTCTATTCCGAACTACGAAGCTTTGATTCTTCATTTCACGATGAATGATACCTAGGTCCAAGGGTCTCAATCCTTGGCGAGTACAATAATAAAAACCAATCATTTTCCTCTTTTAGCAAAATAAGCATTAAGGTAAGATCATCACTCATTTCACGTAGACAACTTAGATGATTCCGATCGAGTACGATGGATGTGAGGGGTGCTAATTTCCCCTTGCATAACTGACTTCTGAACCCTAGGTTTAAAAAACCTAAAACAAACCTCAACTCATCAAACCTTATTTTTGCGCCTTAGGGCATCACTCCGAAAACCTTTTTTTAAGGTAAAAACAACCAACAAACAATATTTTCTATTCCGAACTACGAAGCTTTGATTCTTCATTTCACGATGAATGATACCTAGGCCCAAGGGTCTCAATCCTTGGCGAGTACAATAATAAAAACCAATCATTTTCCTCTTTTAGCAAAATAAGCATTAAGGTAAGATCATCACTCATTTCACGTAGACAACTTAGATGATTCCGATCGAGTACGATGGATGTGAGGGGTGCTAATTTCCCCTTGCATAACTGACTTCTGAACCCTAGTTTGGTTGTGAGACCAATTTTCTTTTTTCTAGAGGGTTTATCGATTATTTTTCCTTTTTCTCTTTTTTCATGGAATAAGTAAAATCTGATGGCGACTCTGTGTTTTTTGAGCATTTTTCGCATAGCGACAGTATGCCTAACACGAAGATCCAGACCAGAATAGACATTTTCGTCACTCTCATCATAAAACAACTAACCTGTTGCAAGACGTTGATACAAGTAAAGTCTGTGACTTAGGGAACCTTATCCATTAATTTAGAAATTATCCTGTGAGTGGTCTATGGGTAGCAATCCTAAAACTATCCTTTGTAGGGAAACCTGCCTAATAGGATGTTCTGATTTACTCATGATATCTCGGATCCAAACACCATGCATTCATAAGCATTTGCATAAACATCATGAAACTCATGAAAGATTTTGTTTTCATGGGATATTTGTATACATTGTTGTTAGCATTCTGATTCGTGATGAGTTCAGATAAAAAGAAACCTTTGCACCTTAAAGTCAAGTTGTCTGACTTGAGCAAATTGTTGAAGCTCTAAGATAGACTTCCTCCTTGTTTCAGAGTTGTAATAGAAGGAAGATTTGGCAAGATACTAGAACTCCTGACAGTCAAAGTTCAGCCACCAGCTATCACTGCCTTAGCATAATTCTATGACTCTCTGCTACGCAATTTTCTGTTCAAAAACTTTCAATTGACTCCTACTTTGAAGGAATTTAAGGTACTCTTGGGGGTTCCCTATGAGAGGAAGGATGCCTTACACCAAGCCCTTGCCCTTTACTCTCTTCTATTTTTCTCATCTTAGACCAAATACTACTTTAAATTCTATTCTATTTAACTACTTAGAAGAATAGTCATTATTTTATTAGATAAAACATGAGTCATTCATTTTAAAAATGAATCTCATATAAAATAATAGAACCCTTCTAATACTCTCTTTTAACTTTCACTCTACAACCAGTCACACTCTGCTTTCTCTGACATTGATTTAAAATGTACTATACTAGCAGTATGTAGTATTCAAATTATTTGGTGGTATGTCTGTTATTAACTAATTACTCCGTGCAGTTGTTTTGTCCTTTGCAACATGACACATTGAGCCATAGCAGCAACTGGCAGAAGCTAATAAAGGTGTTTCTTGTGTTTTTCATTTCTAGTATTATTAATAGTCTATTCTAGAATAGAAAAGAGAAGAGAAAAGAAGATCATGTGGAAGTTGATGATAGCAGAAGGATGAGTGATTTCAGTGAATAACTTCATTGGTCATTACAACTGGGAATTTGATCCAAATGTAGAAACGCCGCAAGAACACCATGAGATTGACAAACTACGCAATCAATTCACAAAAAATCGATTTTCCATCAAACAAAGTGCTGATCTCTTCATGAGAATGCAGGTAACTCATTCATTATTAAGTCTACCTTTATAGTAATTAGTACATGGATAAATAGTATTGTATATATTACTTACCCAACTAAGGCATACAACATTTCATTTAATAGTATGTAGTTATAGTTGAGCCAGCACTTAACTAAAAGTAACAGTGTTAAATAAATGTATAAATAATAATGGATGCAGAGTTGTGGAAGTCAAATGTGGGATGCAGCATTTGCCATACAAGCAATACTTGCTTGTAACGTGAGTGAAGAGTATGGTCCTATGCTTCGAAAAGCACATGACTTCCTGAAGGCCTTGCAGGTAGTTGAAAATCCATCTGGTGAGTTCAAAGAAATGTACAGACACATATGCAAAGGATCGTGGACATTCTCAATGCATGACCAAGGCTGGCAGGTCTCGGACAGCACAGCAGAAGGACTCAAGGTTCTATTAATAATTTCATTGGTTTTTCGAAATATATACGCATGCATAATGTGATATTCATGACAACACACACACAACACATGCAGGCCACACTCCTACTGTTCAAAATGCCAAGTGCGCTCGTTGGAGAAAAATTGGAAACAAAGCGATTCAATGATGCTGTTAATGTTATCCTCTCTCTACAGAGCAGCAACGGCGGGTTCCCTGCTTGGGAGCCTCAAAATGCTTACAATTGGTTAGAGGTACGTTATGAAGTTACTCTTCATCATCAAGAAAAATTTATAAGAATGACTAACAACTAATTATATGCATGTCTGCTGCAGAAATTCAATCCAACTGAGTTTTTTGAAGACACACTGATTGAGAGGGAGTAAGATATATAGCAACATCAATCATAAAGAAACATTGTTGACGCGTATATAAATTTCTCACATACTGCATACTGTGTTCCTTGTTGTGAAATTAATAGGTATTTTGAGTGTACTGGTTCTGCAATGCAAGCCCTGGCTGTCTTCACAAAGCTACACCCGAATCATAGAACAAAGGAAATACAACATTGCCTTGCCAAAGCAATTCATTACATTGAAAACACTCAAAACCCTGATGGCTCCTGGTATTCTATCTTGTATTCTCACTGATAAATATAAACCACCTAATAATCTATTGTGTGTTAAACATGAGAGGCTTTCTTCAACAATCTCATTTGTGAATTAATTAATTAGTTAGTTAAGTTTGTTATGCTTAACTTTTATTAGCTATTAAAAAGTTCTAGTGATCACTTCCATTTCTTTATGAGAATATACGTGTTACAATTGAAGTCTGGGAATAAGTTAAGCCGTCCAACTGGGACCTAAAAGCTGGCCTATTTATAACTTGGCTCGGCCTGACTCTTTCAATAAAAAAATCGTGCGCTACAGCTCTTAAAAATGCAATGCACAGCATGGTAATATTTCTAATGAGCACCTTTACAAAGCCGTCAAAACAATTCAGTTATCATTTTGTACCAAAATTAGTAGTAATTCTTGTAAAAGATTACCATCAGAAAAATCCATAACATTTCCATCAGAAAAATTCACCTAACACAACGTTCACTTACTCATAAAATGCATACAACTAAAACCAGCTTCTAGAGTTCAACCAGGAGCGAGATGTGTCCCAACAGAAAATGGCTAGATACATGATTTTTATGTCAAATAACACAAATGTTATTAACTTTCAGTAATCGTACTCCACATATGATCTAATTTTATTGCTAATTCAGCAGCACGTCTCCTTTCTGCATGGCTGATAATATTCAAGTTCACAACCTCTTCAATTGCATATAAAAGCTGCTCCTTAACTTCAATAGAAAGAGCAATGTAATTTGGTCCATGGACAGTGCTCATTTCAACAACCTAAAACAAGAAAGACTAACATAAATGAACAGATATATTTCCTCAGGTTATTTAATCAAAATGGCTGACAAAATGATATCCTACATTGAACTATCAATGATCATTAAACAATTCAATAGCCCAAGCTTGTTTATCTGTACTGGTCAAGTCTCTGTACACCGTATTTTTCACATGGCATGGAAGAAAAAATAACAATCAGAAGACCATTAAAACCTGTAGTAGTTCTAAAACTATTTAAACTATAGCAGTTCTACCATTTCAAAAAGAAGTGGCATTCCATACTATTACTTTAAAAACTACTCAACGTATTTTGGTCCATGGACTAAATACATTTTGACTTCACTTATATTTAAAACCAGAGGGATTACCACTCAAGAATGAGAGAAAATCTCAGCATCTTCATTTCATGATTCTGCATTTGTAGTTTAAAATGCTATGAATTCCATTTAAGGTATGTCACAAAGACAGAACTTTTTGTGTTTTACTATTTCTTTAACCATTTTCAATTCTTATATATAATATATCCTACATTGCACTTCTAGTTTAAGGTATGCCACAAAGATTCCATAAATTTAAAAACTATAATAAAAAATTGGTAAGAGTGAGTGAACTTGCCTGCTGCAACCACAGGATTATGGTATTAAAAAACTTTCCTTGCAGAAGATATGGTGCTAAAGTACTAAGAAGAACATTGACAGTTTTCACTGACAAGCTTTCTATAACTGGACCAGTTTTATTCAGAAGCTCAACGAGAATAAGTTTATCACCGGAACACAACGCTTCCATATATGCAGAGTTTAGATCCCCTTCACATACAAGACGATTCACACATTTCCAGTAGTTTGCGTTACTCTCGGGACAAACATTTCTAGAATTGGTTCTGGCAGCAGAAGAAAAGACACTGCTGCCATTCTTACTAACTTGAGCAGAACTCATGCTCTGTCTATCCTCCCCTAAGCTGTTAATAATATCCTCTGTAAATTTTTGGGCAGTCCGTACTTTGTAACTTTTCCACTTATCCACACTATCTCTGGCATGAATCTTCGGTTGGCTCCTTGAAAATGATTTTTTTTCCAAACTTTCAGCACTCGTCGAAAACAAGCCTGATTGTTTAGTACTAGTTTCTGACGATGGCTTTGGAGTGCATACAGAGATCCTAGGAGAAGCCACATTTTGGCTCTGCCTCGCAAATTTGGAGTTTTCTGAAAAAGAATGTCTTCCTCCTTTTAAAGATTCTTGAGATAATCTATCAATTACATTCTCCAAGCCTACCATTCTTGATTGGATTGTAGAAAGGGTGTCCATTATGCCAGTTGTAAAAATCTGAAAAAAGAGTTGAAGTGTGCTGAGTAAAACATATGTACCACAAACCATGTGATACATAACAAGAACCTCTCAGAAAGCACTACAAATATGTGTGAGCTCTGAGCACGCTCGTGTGACAAAAGTTACAGTATTTAAATTTTATTGTGATAAATCAGATAAATGTTGAATACACTTTAGTGATTTTGTTATTAGACAGTGTTTGAGAAAATCATACAAAACTTACCCTGAAAGTACTTCAAGTGTTATCATGTTGTGAAAAGTAAACAAGGAAGCTAATGTTTATAAAACTACTGCATTTAGGAAAATGTCTAGCAGCTTTAGGACTCATAGATTTAGAAATAGACCAGTACGTATTTATATGTATATCCATATAGTATGTATAATATTAATACCTGTAATTGATGCATCATGTTTGCTTGTTTGATTTCAATATCTGAAAGCTGATTCCGAATACATGTCATTTCATTTGCCCTTTGTGCACAACATTCATGTGTAATTTGGGGACTTGGTTCGGTGACTGTAGAATCAGAACTTTTAGGATTCTCCATCTTTAGGGAGTACATTTGTTCATTACAACTTACTTCTTCACTGAACCGTTGGCTTCTCATAATTGGCTTTTGTAGTCCATTGTTTACAAAGCAATCATGGGAAGTTAAAAACTTGGTTTCATAGTTAGAAACAGAAGAGCACTCCTGCTTATCATCCATAGGCACATATTCATAACCCACATCCTGCATGCTTGTAACATCAGCACTCGTTGCTTCTAGTGGCTTGGTGACAGAACTAGTCTCAAATTCATCATTATGGAATTCCACTACAGTATGTGTTCTAGGGACTGCAACTTCAACATGCCAATCATCTGTTTTGGGATGCTGAAGATGTTCAACATCATTTTGGCATGCTTTTCTTGCAGACAAAGGAATCCTTCCCACAGTTAATTTCATATTACCTTTTTGGAGTCTAACATCTCTATGTCTAGATTCAGTAGTAGTACTACTGAGTTCGACAGAATCACCTCCACTAATATTTTCTGCAGAAAGCATAAGAAGAACTTAATAGCATGGCAATGAATACAAGAATAGCAATCAGACGGTCCTCATTTCACAATAAAAGATGATGATATTATCATATTACTATTGTATTCTTGTGCTCAAGGTTAATAAAGATGAATATAAACAAGATTAGTATCCGATTGGGACATAAAGTACTACCAAATCTACGTATCCTTATTCCAAGCAATAGCAATTTCAATATCAAAAATCAAAAAGAGAGAGAGCAAAGGTAAACCTTTTAAGGAGGATCCAGTTTCAGAAGGCTCGGTACTAATATGACCAGGAAGTATCTTCCAATATTTAAGAGCTTGCAAAACAGCATCCCTAACCGGTTTGACCTATAACCAATTATCAATATATAAGTTGACAAAGAAACATGGAAATTGAGAAACATATAAGTGCAAAACTTGAGAGTGAGAAATCACCTTGTCAAACCTTGAGGAATCAAGAGAATGAATACAAGAAAGCCTTAAAGATGACAAGAAAGAAGCACGACACAAAGCAATTTGTCCCAATGCTACAGAAGCCGCTTTCCGTGTTTTCCAGTCAGTATCTTTTAAGGCCTCCCTAATACCGGCAACAGCGGTGGTCAAAACAGTTTGTGTGGAAGCTCCCCCGGCCTGAATGATACTCCTATTCAACTCAATGAGAGCAGGTTTAGCCATAAAATGTGGATTTTTAAGCAACTTAAGAACCCTAACTAACATGTTATGCAATATCGAAATAGGAGGACTATGCGTGTTGTGAATAACAGTAGCAAGACAAAAAGCCGAAGCAGACTGAACATGCTTATTCTGTTCACCAACCAGAGCTTCGAAAATTGGACTAGCCAATAACACAAACACCTTATCTTCATTATTTTGATTACCCAATTTAGAAGCAACTACCGCAACCATTTCAACACAGGCTTCTCTCACCGAAGAATCCGAATCCCTAAAGCATTTAACAACTGTGGCAACCATTTTGGGAAGATGTGGAAGGACTAGAGCTTCGTAAACTTCGGCTAGTGTTCCCATGAGTTTGATACATTGTTTTCGGATCGAGGTTTTCTGTTCGGAGTGAATGTCTAGTATGCATGAGAGGAATGGGGATATAGATTGAGGAGTTAAAGAATTGAGGATAGTGTGAAGCTGATTGGTTCCGATTTGATGTGTATCGCGGTCGCCGACTTTGTTTAATGCGGTGAGTACTCTTTGTTTCATATCAAAATTACTCATTCCTTGTTGCTGTGAATGTGATTGTTGTGACTTCAACTTGTTCTTCATTTTCTGTGATTACTAAAATTGAATTTGCATATTATTCAAATAGATTTGATTTTTAAAATAAAGTAATTGAAGTTTGAAAATGGAAAGTGAGAGAAACTGAAAATTGACATCGGTTTCAGCAATGTTACTAATCATGATATCATTTATGAATTCAAATTTTGCGCGCCCACCGTGTCAATTCAAATTTCGCCTATTGTGGGCCCTTATCCTCATTTTTTGTTTAACTTGCATTATATTTTCGGTTTTATTTATCTCTCCTCTCAAGAAATTTCATTTACTAAGAAATATATTCATATCGTAATTTTTTAAATAAAATAAAATAAAGATTATAAAGAAATAGAAATATTTGTTGAATTGTATTGTAGACATCTGAGAATTGTATTGCAGACATTCAATGAGAATCAGTTGTGTGCAAAGTTTTTCAAGTGTGAGTTTTGGTTAAGAGAAATTAGTTTTCTTGGTCATGTGATTCTAGTGGTGGTATAGTTGTGGATCCGTCGAAGATAGATGTTGTGTTACAATGGGAGAATCCGAAGTCTGTCACTGAGATTAGAAGTTTTGTAGGATTGGTTGGTTACTACAGGAACTTCATTGAAGGTTTTTCAAAGTTAGCATTGTTGTTAACTCAGTTGACTCGAAAGGGTCAAGCCTATGTTTGGGATATGCAGTTGAAGAGAATTTCCAAGAACTCAAGAAAAAGTTGACGTCTGCTCCAATTTTGATTTTGCTGAATCCAATTGAGTCATTTATTGTATATTGTGATGCTTCGAAGATGGGTTTGGGAGATGTGTTAATTCAGAATGGTTAGGTTGTGACTTATGCTTCGAGGCAATTGAGAGTTCATGAAAGGAATTACCCTACGCATGATCTTGAGTTGACATAAGTGGTATTTGTGTTGAAGATTTAGAGGCAATGTCTGTTTGGCTCCAAATTTGAAGTGTTCAGTGATCAAAGAGTTTGAAATATTTATTTGATCAGAAGAGTTGAATATGAGGCAAAGGAGATGGCTTAAACTTCTGAAAGATTATGATTTTGATTTGAGTTACCATTCGGGTAAAGCTAATGTTGTAGCTGATGCGAGGAGTAAGAAGTCTTTAGACATGTCAATGTTTATGGTTCGAGAGTTAGAACTGATTGAGTAATTCAGAGATATGAGTTTAGTGTGTGAAGAACCTCCTAACAATGTGAAGTTTGGTATGTTGAAGCTGATGAGTGGTATTCTTGAAGATGTCAGAGAGGGTCAGATATCTGATTTGAGTTTAATAGATTGTCTCACGTTAATCAACCAAGGTAACATATGTGATTTTCGAGTCGAATAAAACAGTGTGATGAGGTTTAGAGATAGAGTTTGTGTTCCTGATGTACCCGAGCTTAAGAAGAGTATTCTTGAGGAGGGTCACAGAAGTGGAATGAGTATTCATCTTGGTGATACAAAGATGTATCAAGATTTAGATAGGCTATTTTGGTTTCCAGGAATGAAGGAAGATGTTGTTGAGTTGTATTTTTGTGTTTAATGTGCCAGAAGTCGGAGATTGAACATCAAAAGTCATTAGGTCTGATACAATCGCTGAATATTCCCGAGTGGAAATGAGATAGCATTTCTATGGACTTTGTGAGTCTGCATGGTATATCTTTAAGTATTGTGTCGAATAGAGATCCGAGATTTGCATCAAGATTCTGTGAGAGTTGCAAGTTGTGTTTTGAGTTCCACTTATCATCCACAGACAGACGGTCAAATAGAGAGGACCATCTAGTCTTTATAGTATTTTCTAAGGGATTGTGTGCTAGAACAAGGAGGTGCTTGGAGTAGTTATTTTCCGTTGATTGAGTGTACCTACAATAATAGTTTCCATGCTAGTATTGGGATAACACCGTACGAGGCATTGTATCATATGGGACGTATGACTCCTTTATGTTGGTATGAGTCAGATGAGACTGTTGTGCTCGGATCTGAGAATGTTCATTAGATGACTAAGCAGATCAAGATGATCCAAGAGAAGGAAAACACTTGAGTTCTAAGTGGAAGTCACGTGTTTTTTTAGAGTTACCCCAGTTACCAGTGTTGGTCGAGCCTCGAAATCTCGAAAGCTCACTCCGTGTTTCATTAGTCCTTACCAGATTTTGTAAAGGATATGAGGAGTAACCTCTCAGATTTCCTTGGTGAAGGTATGTGGGGAGGACCTGGTAATGGAAATGTAACTTGGGAGCTTGAAGAGCTAGATGTGGAATTAGTATCTAAATCTGTTCACATGAGGTAATTTTCGAGGGAAAAAATTCTTTAAAGTGGGGGAGAGTTGTAATACCCTAACTTTATTAATTGTTTTCTTTTGAATTATCGGTATTTTATGATGATTTTCGGTGTTTTATTTAATTATTGGATGTTGGTGCGATTTAAAATAAATTTTTTGAATATGTGTTGTTGGGGTGTGGTAGAAATAGTAGGGTGTGGTGAGATGGTAGAGTAAATTAGAAAATGATTATAATAATTAGAATTTTATTTATTATTATCGATAAAATAAGAAATTGGAGAAAATAAGAGTTTGGGTCAATTATGGGATTTTATGAGAGTTTGTGGTAAGAGAATGGAAGCTAGAGTTAAATTGGACAAAAATAATAATTAAGAAAAAGTAAGGAAGTTACTATATATTTTAAAAGTTGGGAGATAAGCTAGTTTTTTGGGAGATTTTGTTAGTACGTGAAATTGGAGCAAAAGAGGCAGAGAGAGAGAGAGAGAGAGAGAGAGAGAGAGAGAGAGAGAGAGAGAGAGAGAGAGAGAGAGAGAGAGAGAGAGAGAGAGAGAGAGAGAGAGAGAGAGAGAGCTTGAGGTTGAAGAAGAAGATCAAGGGATTTTGCTGGAGATCAGGTAAGGATGAGAACTTGTTTCAATTGAAAAAGGTGTGGTAGAAGGGTAGAATTAAGGAAACCTTAAACTCCTTAGGGTTGGGTGTTATAGATCTAAATTCTGGTTTCCATGTTATAATTGTTGATTGTATGATGAATTTGGTGTAAAGTCCATGTATCCTATGTATGCATACGCTTGTTTGATGTTGTTGGTGATGTTTGAAGGTTTTAACCTTGATTTGTATTATTTTGTGAATTAGAGATGATGAGTATGATGATATGTTGTAATATGATATTGATTCATGAAAATTATGGAGTAATCGATGAATTAGAAAGTTATAACCATGATAAGTTGGATTTTATTTGATGGGCTTTCGTAGCATAAGTTTCTGGCACATGAGGGGGTGTTTGGATGGTTAAAAAACTAATTTTTGGAAAATTTCCGCATTATATGTCAACCTATGAAGGTCATGTGCCGACCTGTATAGGTCATAGGTCGACACATGCAATCAGCACATAGGACAGAACATACAGGCTTTAAAAATGGAGTATATGTGTCGACCTATAGATGTTATATGTTGGCTTATCGGTGTTATATGTCGACACATAATTGCCAAAATGTTGTTTTGCACTGTTCGACGATTTTGGTCATAACTTTTGACCCGTATATCCAAATGATGGGTCGTTTGAAGTGTTAGAAGATAACACTTAGATCTACAACATGATAGTGATATGTGAATTGTTTGAGTATTTTTCATATGCCTATTGTGTCGGTGAAGTTTTTGATCATATGTTCGGTTAATGAATTGTTGACATATATCCCTACGATTTTGGTCATAACTTTCATTTTATAAGTCTGATTTTGATGCAGTTTGAAGTGTTAGAAAGCTAATGCTCAGAATTATAACATGGTAGTGATTGTTGAGATGTTTAAATATTATTCGCGTACCTACTATGTTAATAAATGTAATGGTTTATAAGTTTGGTTGATGAATCGTTGCATTATTGTAATATCCTGTTGTGATAATGATGTTGTTATGTCAATGATGTTATGATAATATTGTTAAGGTGTTGATTAGTTGCTGATATTCGTTGATGTTATTGATGTTGTCACATAAATTGATTGTTGCATGATGAATGATGTAATTTATAAATTGCGAGATGTGTATAAGGATATTTTCTGTGAACCTTGTTGAGTTAATGCATATTATTTGAGGGTCATGCATCAAGGTGTACATGATTTGATCTATTTTTGGCGAGCCTCGATCCTATGGTGATGGATCTGGTGCGATTAACTAATTCTCATTATGGGAGTTTAATGAAGTGTTACCTATGGTGATGGTAACGAGTTTTTGTGAGCCTCGATCCCATGGTGATGGATTGGGTGTGAATATCTAATTCCTATTATGGAGGATTAGTGAAGAGTTACATATGGCGATGATAGCGATTTGGTATGCTCCAGTTCCAAGAGGGAATCTGATCATATGGTGGTGATCAAGGAGTCAAATGAATCTGAGTGTTCATATTTGGTACCACATGCATGTCGATTCGATGTCGAGTATATTACATAAGTGTTGCATTTGTATTGATTATTGTTAATGTGTTTTTGGATGAGATATTTTTGCATATGATGCTAATGATACTTGAGATGTTGTTGTATATGATGTTAATGATAATTGAGATGTGGTTGTGTATGATGTTGATGATAATTGAAATGTCGTGTATGATGTTGATGATGAATTGAGTGTGAGAATGTGATACGTTGTTGTGCATGATTGTGTAGATGTTGTACTTTATTCTTCATGTTATACCGTTTATTATTGAAATGAATTTTTACCCCTTCTGTTTTAATGTTGCCTTTACAAGGGCATTGTGTAGTTACTCAGGAGTAGCATTGCTGAAGTAAGTGGAAACCATCTCATGGAGTTGCTTCTTCGTTTATCCTTTTATTATTAGAAGTGTCTTGCTTTGATTATGTAACATCGGGTTGGGAACACTTGTTTAGCTTCTTATGTCATGTTTATGTTGAAGTATTATAACTGATGTGGTTGTTGAGTTAATTTATACAACTTTTTTTATGCGTTTTGAAAGTTGAAATTAGTATGTTTTAATTGATTTGATAATGATTTTGTTGCGATGATACTTTAAAATAGAAGTGAGCATGAGATGACAGGTCTTATGTGATATTTTGTAACCCGTGTTACGGAGCAGGATATGTTTGATGTGAGTGACACCCTATGTGTTTGTGACTTTTATAAAATTATGCGTTAAAATTGTATGTGGGGTTTAGGGTGTTACAACACATGCCTTAGGAAAGATGGATTTGGAGATCCATTAATCCCAAAAGCTGATGCATCCACGTCAAATGAATTGGCATCGAACTGTGGTCGCGAGGGCCGTGCTCTTTTCCTACAAATAAATTCATGCTGGGACACTCTGCCGAGCCTCAATCGATCTTGATTGTCAACCATGTTGCCTATAATTAAATCAGACAAGCCATACAAAATATAAAAAAAATATCACACCTAGATGAAACACATTCAAAATTAAATCAAACAACACAGTCAGACAAAATACAAAAATGAACTTCCGTGTCTTTGAAAATCATAGGATAATGTATTTTTGTATTTACGTCAACTCAGAAAACACGCAAATGGCAGAAATGTAGAAAAACAAAATATGCTAAAAACACATTGCTTAGTTATACTACCTAACAATGACTATAACTACCTATATATTTATGTATATTACACAACCTAATATTCATATTTTTCAATGCATGTATAGAAAATCAAATGTGAAAAAAAATTGGATTAAAAAACCTATCAAATGTGTAGTTGATATTGAGCATTTCAATTTATTGAATGTTGTGAGTAGAAATTGACAATCCAATTGATTGGACGAAGTAGAGAGAAAACTTGGATTGATAATAAAGTTTGGAAGTGAGGAATGAAAATGAGAAAAGTTTTAAAGTGTTTTTGTTAGAAATGAAAAAAAAAAGGAGAGTTTGACGCGTATTTGATTAAAATCTTGTTCGGAGATGCAATTCTATAAGTTATACAAAAACAACCATATGTATTAGTTTTTGTCAAAAGTAAAAATACGCACCCTTAGGGTGGAACGTTAAGTAAGGGATTTTTTTTTAAATAACCATTAATTTTTATTTAAATCCCTAAATAACCTATTTTCCAGAAAGAATACCAAAATAACCATCTTTCTTAACTGATGCGCCAGTTGAACTAGCACATCCATTTAAGCTAGAAAAGAGGCGTCATTAGCCTTGGCGCATGCATGTAAAACCAATGCATTTCGGCGCCACATGCATTGGTGCATTCATGTGTGCATGAGTGCATGTGCCACATGCATTGACTCATGCTTGTGTGTGTGGAGCCTAATGCTTTGGCGCATGCATGGTTTGCTTCTTCTATAAATACCACCCTCACATCTCCATATTATTTCACACAACTTCTTACCCTCTTCCATTTTCCTTCAATTTCTTCAACCACCTTCAATTTTGTTTTCTTTAATCATGTATGAATACATTCACAAGAGAAATGCCGATTTAATCTTTTAAGTAGTCGCACCTCCGATAAAGATTCGACTTTGGAATATAAATTCGTTTGAACGTCTTAATCGAACGTTGGACTGTTGGTTAGATGGAGAAATTGTAGATGATGAAAGGATTAGAAGAATTAAATGGCTTGAATCCACATTCAACCAAAATGGAGAAGTGCGTGAATGGATGGATATTAAGACTGACAGAGACGTTCATAGGATGCTGCATAATATGTTCAAAATTGTTTTGATTGTTGTAATCGCTTAGTTATAGTAATGGTCTTTTAATTGTTATAGTTGTTTGTGTTGTTGTTTATGTGTTGCTTGTGTGTTGAATGTGTTGTATTTGTTTGTGATGGTATTTCCTCACAAAGTTATCATATGAAATAAATTTTGTTTTTAATATAAAGCAAAAGAGGTACAAGTAAAACTATCTTGTTGTGCTCGTTCCAACACTAGAACTGTTAGTACGATTATGACTTGGCTGACGACATGAACTACATAATCAAACCATTTGGTTCGCTATATCCATTTTGGTTCGAATACGGATGCTGTTTGGGAGGCCATTTTTCTTTCTTCGCATAAATTCTTTGTGCCAGAGAATGCCCTCTTTGAAGGTAGAGAAAAATAAGAAAGATGGTGTTTGAATTATTTTCATTGACAATAAAAACTTTTAGCAACACTACACACACAAAGATAATAACAAACAACACAAAAGTTTATCCTGGTTTATCGCTACCGAGATTTCACGATAACGAAACCGGGACTAAAGAGATGCCAAAGAGAGGAAAGATAAGAAGAGTCGCCACCGAATTTTATTTAGTTTACCTCCATCGGAGATGAGAGGGGAAATAGTCGATAAAATCCTCAGAAATGAGAAGTGCATGGGAAACGCTAAAGGAGAATAAGGAATCGGTCTCGCAACCGAGATTTGGGTTCGGATGTCAGTTACGCAAGGGGACGATATTAGCACCCCTCACGTCCACGATACTCCATGGGAACCATTTTGGTTGTTTTACATATATGGAGATTTATCTATCATTGTTTTATTTTCAAAAGAATATGTGTGAAAGAGGGGGTGTTTTTGTTATTATAGTGCTCTCCAAGGATTGGAGCCCTTGTGCATACGTATCACTCATTTGGGGATGAGGAATCAGAGCTCTGTAGTTCAGAGTAGAAAATGTTTGTGTGTTGGTTGATTTTATCTTTGAGAAAAGGGTTTTCGAGATGATGCCCTAAGGCACAAAAATGAGTTTGATGAGTTGTATTATTTTTACCTTGAATAAGGGTTTTATGAAATGAATGTTTGTGATTATATTGCACTAAAGTCAATGGGCGGAGGCGATTACTCTAAACAACAAGTCAAGCGTCTTGCGTCTAAAATAATCAGAGTAATGGTAGGAATGCTCAATTCTTACTCATTCTCCACCACTTAAGGCTCGTGGCGCACAATAATAATCGTAATTTTATTGTATTTTGAATTTGATTATGAAAATTCCACTTGACGTTGAATCAAGGGTTTGGTTTATTTGATTATGAAATTTGACTTATGCAACATGAATGCAAAGTAACCAACAAGAAACTAAAGGGTCTCATTGCAAGGTAGCCCAAGAGAAAACCTTGTGTGTGCAAAAGTGACCTAAGCTAAACAAAAGATAATGATCTTACAAACATGTCCCCCTAAAGTGGTGCCATGGTGTCATTCTTACAACATGCATGTAAGTTACAGATGAAAATCCAAGTGTTTACAAAGTATCACAAAGAATAATGAAAAGGCCTCCAAGCAAAGGTCCTAAGATGAAATCCTCTAAGTCAAAGTTGATTAAGAGTGAAGTGAATATTTTTGGTCTTATTATTTTATCATGTTTTTGTTGTTTTTAATGTTTGATGATAATAAAATAAATAACAAGTAAATAAACATGCATGATGAGTTTGTACAATGATGATGATAATGAGTACTTGAATGTAAATTAAAAGGTAATGACATAAAAGTAAGTTATAAGATAAAAAATGATAACATCACAATAATAATGGTTAGTGGATATAAATGACATTAAAATAAATAACAAGTTAGTAGTACCAAAATTACAATAACAAAGGTTAATGATAAACAAAGTTATTGAAATACAATTAGTGGTTAGTAATATGTATAAAATGAACATCTTGAGGACTATTTTCATAGGTCAAAAAGACTCAAAATATGAAACATTAAGGGATAGTTTATCATTGATGCAAAGTATTGAAGATGATTAAAAAATCAACTAACCATAGATTTATAACAAAGAAAGTTATACAACCCTAAGTCCATCTATCAATATTTTAACAAGTTATGATTTGTTGTCTTTCTTTTATTTTTTTACTTCTTTTTATTTAGAAAGGTAGTAAAGAGTAAATAAATTAGCATAATGTAAATGATATGGTTAGATAACAATAAACATAAATATAAAGTACTTGAAATAAAGGGAACAATAAAATAATTTACAAGGAAATAAAGTGCAATAATATAAAAGTTAGAAGTTAGTAGTTAGTGGTTAGTAGAATAATAATAAGAAAAAAACATAAAGTACTTGAAAATAAAATGAGCAATAAAATAAATTGCAAGGAAATAAAGTGCAATAATATAAATGTTAGGAGTTAGTAGTTAGTGGTTAGTAACAATAAGCAAATGGATTAGCAAGTTAATGTAAAGAACATGTTTTCATCTACGCATCAAATGACTCAAATATGGTTGAAATATAGGCAATTTATCAATGCCTCAAAGTATCATGAATGATCTATTGATCAACAATTAATAGGTTTGAAATATTGAAGATTTAAACAACTCTAAACAACAATGGCCATGATCTAATAGACCTCATCAACCAAACAAATGCAACAACAAGTCCACAATAAAAGAAAATGATAACAAACACAAATCAAGACTAGAAAAGGTGAATAAAATGGTAGTAAGAGCAAGAAATATTAAAAAAAAGTGTGTAAACCAAAGTTAATCATTTTTTGCAAACTTTAATATAACCCTCTCAAAAGATCAACCAAGAACAAACAACCATTTTTCAACACAAAACATAACCAAAAAGTTAACAAAGTTTAAGCTAAAATCATTACCCAAAAATGTGAAAAAGCTAGGTTGAAATGGTGTTGAGCTTGGATGTGAAGCAAGGGGTTTGAGATGAAAGTATTTATTGTGGAAGTTTAGTGAAGGGGATGAGTTGTGAGTGTTAGAGAGTGGGAAGTTTTAGAAAAAAAATGTGATGGGGAAAAAAAGTTTGGGGGGTAACTTTGGGGAGAGAAAGTTTTTTTTGTTTTGATCTAGATTTAGAGAGGAGAGTGAATGATGTTTGGACAGAACTTTTGGGGGCTAGATAGCATGGAAAATGAGGAGAAATATTACCCCTTTTTATAGGGAAGGCAAGTGGGTAATGGGGTGAAATAAAAGTCACTTTGTGTAAAAAACAGAGTTACTGCTGCTGTATACGCAGGTGTAATCTATTACCATGATTGGGGTAATCGATTACACACACCAAAATGGTCTGGGAGCCTGATTTTTTTCCAGGTAATAGATTACCATGATTAGGATAATCGATTACACAGTCCAAAAATTGAATTTTTCCTATTTTGTTGGTGTTTTCTCAGGTATGAACACCATGCCTTGAGCCCGTGCAACATGCCTTTGGTTATGGATGTTAATGCAATTATGGCGATGGAACAATGAATGTATGTAGGAGTAATAGGGACATGGATCAGATGAAAGTTGTATGGGGGTAAGGTGAATTTTGGGGTATGACAACTGCCCCTATTTAATTTTCTCGGATCTGAATATTTGGATAGCAACGACTTCCATACATTTAAGGCAAGAGAGGATTAAATACAAAAATTGTCCAAAAATTTTCCCTACTGGGAATGAATGAATATGATATGAAGTGATGAGTATTTGTGAAGGTTATTCATGGGATGGAAAATAAATTTGATATGAAGTCATCTGCTGAGGATTATTTATGGTATTATATGGGGAGAACATGAGTCAGCTATATGATGGTTATGTCATGATGTGTATGATATGCAATGCATGTTATGGTGTGTAACATAAGTATCTCTTCAAATGGAAAACAAAGAGAAAAGCTTCATGACAAAAAGGTCAAGAAGAAAGATGAGAGGGATCATGACTTTGTTGGGGATGAGTATCTTGTATAAAAGATTGTGAAAAATCCCTAGCAATGGCTGGGAAGATTTTAGTTCAGTGATGATTCCTAGCAACGGATGAGAAGGGTTTAGTTTAGTGACGCTTCCTAGCAACAGTTGGGAATACCTGAAATCTAAAGATGTAAATCCCTAGCAACGGTTGGGGGAGATTTTAGTTCAGTGACGCTTCCTAACAATAGTTGGGAATACCTGAAATCTAAAGATGTAATTCCATATCAACAGCTGGGGAGGTTTTAAATTTGAAAATGTCAACCCATAGCAACAACTAAGAAGGTTTTAGTTCAGTGACGCTTCCTAGCAACGATTGGAATACCTGAAATCTAAAGATGTAGATCCCTAACAACGGCTATGGAAATTTTAGTTCAGTGACGCTTCCTAACAATAGTTGTGAATACCTGAAATCTAATGATGTAAATCCCTAGAAATGACTGAGGAGTTTTTAGTTCAGTGACGCTTCCTAGCAATGGCTGGAATAGCTGAAATCTAAAGATGTTATTCCTTAGCAACGGCTGATGAGGTTTTAGTTCAGTGACGCTTCCTAGTGTAACACCCTTCTAAAATACCCCAATAATTAATTAATTCAACAAAATATAAATCAGAGTAGATATGCAATTTAAGGGTGTCACACTTGACACTTCACACCATTCACCATAATAACTTGTCATGCTCATTTATTAATCAAAATAAAACATTGCACAATTCGCAGCGGATAAAAATCTAATCAATCATGCAAACCATGTAACACATTACATGTAAAGTTGTTCAACAACCAAAATGAAAACAAAGTAAAACATCCCGTCCCGATGTTACATAGACCAGAGCATGACCCACTAAGGAACTACACTAGACTCCAAGCACTAGCTTCTACTCAATCACTGCTCGTTACCTGAAACATAGTTGTAAGGGTGAGTTCCTCAATCGATATAATAAGCATTATAAAATATCATGTAATGCTAAGTAATTTAACACATTTCATCACCCAAATCAGATCACACATTCAGCAACGGCAACATCAACTCAAAATCATAATCATACTCAACCCAACACAAAACACACGTATAATATTGGAATACATCCATTCATATTATACGCCATACATACATTATGCAATGAGACTCCATGCATGCGGTACCGACTATTCGTGAACACATAGTTCAACCTCACCGATCAAATCCAGATACGGCTACCAAGCTCACTAGTCCCACTCATTTGAGACCTAGTGACTCACTCACTAATTCCTCACCATGGGAATTAGCTACCACCCCAGGGGCTATGCTATGCACGCTAAATCACCTAGCATGCAAACATCAACAACAATCCACAATAACTCACTCACTAATTCCTCACCATGGGAATTAGCTACCACCATAAAGGCCATACTATGCACGCTAAATCACCTAGCATGCAACCATCAACAACAATCCACAATGAACATATGCTCACACTCTAAGCGATAAACAGTCCATCCACAATTGCATACATAACAGATACATTCACAGCATTATGCATACCATCATACATCATCAACATATTTATCACAGAATCATATTCATATCATGCCAAATAATAAATCACAGTATTAGCACACTCTACTAATACCTATACTGCTCAAAACAACGGGAAATGATCCCTACTATATCATACACCAATATAGGCCAAACGTAAAATATGTACACAATATTTGAATATCAATTTTCCACTTTCCAAACAGTGTTAACCGGTTAACGCCCTGGGTTAACCGGTTAACGCAACACAGAACACGCTTCCTGGCACATTTTATCAGTGTTAACCGGTTAACGCCCTGGGTTAACCGGTTAACGCAAGACAGACAGCAATTTCTCATAATTCATAACAGTGTTAACCGGTTAACACCCTGGGTTAACCGGTTAACGCAAGACAGAAAGCTGTTCCTGCGCTAACACGAACAGAATGCAGAATCCCCCGCATTTTTCGCCGTCGGAGGACTTCCGGACCTCCGATTTCAATTCCGTAAAAAGCTACACGTCCAGAAATTTACGATTCATCCACATATAGATTCAATTACAGTTTTAACATAACTTATTCATCATCATTTACAGCATTCCTCATCCCAATTAGGGTCAATTCAATGGCTTATTACTACCCATTACATGTTAACCCATAATACCCATTAAACGACGATAAACCCCCCTTACCTGAGTTAATCCGGCAATTGATTCTTTGACCTTCAACAATCGAGAATTCTCCTCCTGAGCCCTAGCCTCTTCTTCTCCCTTTCTCAGTTTCTTCTCTTTCTCTCAATGTTACGTGTTCTCTGCTTTCACGTGAAAACCCTTTTTACCAAATGGGACCTTTTTACTGATTTTAACTTTTATTATTCCAATAATAATAATCCAATAATATTCCAATTATTTAATTAAATTAATAAATATACTATTAACTTAATTTAAATAATTATCATATTTTATCGGGGTGTTACACCTAGCAATGGCTGGAATATATGAAATCTAAAGATGTAAATCCCTAGGAACGACTGGGAGGTTTTAGTTCAGTGAAGCTTCCTAGCAACGACTGGAATACCTAAAATCTAAAGATGTAAATCTCTAGTAACGGCTGGGGAGGTTTTAGTTCAGTGACGCTTCCTAACAATGGCTGGAATACCTGGAATCTAAAGATGTAAGTCCCTAACAACGGCTAGGGAGGTTTTAGTTCAGTGACGCTTCCTAGAAATGGTCGGAATACCTGAAATCTAAAGATGTAAATCCCTAGCAACGGCTGGGGAGGTTTTAAATTTGAAAATGTCAACCCCTAGCAACGACTGAGAGGGTTTGAATTTTTAAAGTGTCAATCCCTAGCAACAACTAGGAAGGTTTGAATTTTGAATTTGTCAATCCCTTGGAACGATTGGGAAGGTTTGAATTTTGAAACTGTCAATCCCTAGAAATGACTGAGAAGGTTTGAATGTTTAAAGTGTCAATCCCTAGCAACGACTGGGAAGGTTTGGATTTTGAAATTGTCAATCCCTAGCAACGGTTGGGAAGGTTTGAATTTTGAAACTATCAATCCCTAGCAACGGCTGGGAAGGTTTGAATTTATAAAGTGTCAATCCCTAGCAACGGTTGGGAATGTTTGAATTTTCAATGACCTACACAAGACAAAGGGGTACTTGCAAGAGGCAGGTGTAAAGATGACTTGATAATCCTCATACCAAAGGTAGATGGAACTTTGCAGTAGGTACGAAAACCTCATTATATCCCTCGGGCACAACAGCAGGGATGAAGTTTTCGGAAATATGGCTACCACTCGGGACTTGCCAAACCCACGTCCGGTGTTTTAAGACAAATGATAAGAGAAAAGGTCAATCGTCGAATCTCTCATTTTTGCTTAACATGCAAAGTTTTGATAAAGGTAAACTCTCTCGTGCAAAAGGAAACAAGGAGACTTGCAAAAGGCAAAATGGGGTTTTCCCATGCAAAGAGCAGAGGGGACTTGCAAAAGGCAATGTACTGACAAAGGGCCAACAATATTTGCAAAAGGCAAATAAAAAGAGATACTTTGGGGAATCCTGTTGGGGTTGTTCAAGGAGATCCTTGCACTTTCGAGAAAGGCTTGAATCCAACTTACGCTAAACATGCATGCCCCGTTATGAAGAGTATACTATGATGCAATATTATGTATGCAAAATGTTAATGTATGCAGAATGCCGATGTATGCTCGGGCTGCTAGGGTTATGCAAATGCGTGGTTTATGGATTGTGCCAAGTATGGTTGGGCTTAGTGGAACTTTCCATTTCGATGGGAAAATTATGCATGAAGTGATGCATGAAATGCGTGTGGGAGTGCAATTGGGCATTTGTTTTTTGTGTTGGGATTTATTTTTGTTTCCAATGAGAGATCGTTGGCGAATATCATCATCAAAGGGTTAATGGAAAAGGGTGTCGTCATCAAAGGGTCGATGGCATTACCAAAGGGTTGATGGAAATAAATGTCAACTATGGATTGATGGAAAAATGGTTTAGAACATTATCATCATGGGGTTGATGGAAAGAATTATCATGTATGGATTATGCCAAATATGGTTGGGCTTTATGTTTAATAATAGAGATTTGTTTTGGGAGCTGTCAATAATGAATGGGCTTTTGAAATTTGGTTTGGAAGAATTAAGTTGGACCTGATGGTGATTGGATTTTTGGGTTTGCCAAGTAGGCTTGGATTTTGGAAAGTATCAAGCGAGGCTTGGCTTCATTATTCTTGTCGAGGAAAGACTTAATGTTATGCATGTTGTATGATATGCATGAGCGAAGCGACAAAGTTGGTGTGTAATGATTGATGCAATTGTTTTGGATAGTTCAACAAATATCCTTGAGGCAGGTCAAGAATGGTTGGAACTGGGAAATATTTTTGCTTGGCTTCAAGGCTCATTGTTGACAAGTTATGGGATGTTGTGTTTAGCATGACTTCCCGGCATTTGCTTTAAACTTGGCTGACGTAGTGATCTTGGTCTAGATCTTATGATGCCTCGTGCTTGACCTGAGCAAGAAAATCGAAGATAATAAGAAAAGTCTCCTCTTTGTGGTCAGTCTTGCCCCAATTTGTTAGGTATTTGCATGGATTGCCCCAGTTATAAGCTATGAAGCAAGCCTTGCGATGGTGTGATCTTGACCTGATATGACCCAGTGTCTTGGGTCTTACTACCCCTATTTATCCATCTTTTAAAGTGTTTTGACTTTCTCATGCTTTTGAGGTGGTCTTCCCTGGTACGAACCTTGAATGGATTTTGCCCCTGACTGATTGATCTTTGAGGGAATGCCCCTGGCCAACTGCCTTTGGAGAGATTTGCCTAATCTCAATATGGTTGTCCCAGACTGACTAGATCTTGAAGTGGCTTACTGAATAGAGTTATCAAATGCCTTGCCCCCTGGTGAGATCAATCTAAGGGGGTGGCATTTGCTCATCAGAGTCCTCATGAAATTTGCCCCTTTTGGGTGACCAAAACTTCTCAAGTCATGTTCATTGTGAAAACGCTCTTGATGTCAATGCTCATTCACAAGTAAAACTATTTATGCTAATGTTATGTTTATGGTAGTTTTAGAAATCCAAGTTTGTCCATTGAAAAGATGACGTATAGTGAATGGATCACTAGTTACAAAAGTCCTACTGATACTTAGCAAAACAAATAGGAGTCAATTTTGACACAAGCTCTAATGCAATATGCTTTCAAAATGGACCTTGTTTCAATTAGGTCTTTTAAGGGTTGTAACGTGGGTTGGTTCACAGTTTAAGAAACAAAGGATTTATGACTCAAAAATTTATTTATCCCGCCCATTCTCCTTGATACCCTTCAGTCCCACGTTCAACTAGTTTGACACGGACGTTCATCTCTTAGAATGATGGGAGTGGTAGTAAAAGAACCCACAAGGTTTCAGGAGTGGCAGTCACTTACCTTCCTGTTTTTGTGTTTGCAGTCACACGACTTTGTTCTTGCTAAGGATTTTTTGTTTTCGATTCCTCTTCTGTTTTTTTTTGTTTTTTTAACTTCCCTAATTTTTCCCGGACTGATTTTTTTGCTTATAGTCCATCGGGATACCCTATTTTTTCCCCTAAGCCACTTGTTTTCAAGTTTCGACTTAGCGGGCTTGCTTCTTCTTTTTTTAGAGTTTTTTTTCTGGTGGAACAAATCGTGTGACATTTGTTCATTTGGTTTGAAAGGATTTGTGACTGTCTCACTTTTTTTTTGGCGAGGGATAACCATTGGGTTTGTGATTTTGACCTCTCTTGAGGGAATGATGTGTTTGTCCTTTAGACAAGACAATCCTTAGGATGTGGTTGATACTCGAATGGGACACTCCCTACTTTTTCCTTTTAAGAATTGAACGCATGGTCAAATTAGCTGAAGACTACCCTGCCTCGGGTTTAAGATGTGAGGTTTCTCCGACTTTAAAGAAAACTTCTACTTCTCGGCTCAAAGGGGTTAACTAGGGGTTATCATCCTCATATCTCCACTGTTTAGGGGATTTGAAGCAATGCCTTACATCATTAGTAAGGTGTTTATTCAAAAGCATACATGTAATGAGCTATTGTACCTTATATTCATCATTCTCCTTCTAAGTTTCGTTTTTAAACAAAAGTAAGATAAGAGTGAACACGATTGGATTGACTTAAAACATGCATATTCATTTCATTGTTGCAAAAACAAGTTTTTTTAAGAGTGAATATTACAATGACAAGCAAGAAAGTTACACATGAAAACAAATGAATGATAACATAATTGTTGGCGTGATTAGCCTTGTTTCAAATGTAGATCAATGTCATCATGCTTGCAGGAACTTATGTATGATAGTCCCCAAGGAGGCTCTTATTCAGCTTCTTGTTCCTCATCCATTGGCACTGGTTGTGGCATTGCAGAAGTGCCTTCATGTGGCAGCATGAGGTTGCTTAGTATATCCAGGCCATTTGGTGTGAACGCGATATCCTTTGAATTAATCAGTTCCTGAACCTTGTATTTGAAGCCCTTAAAACTCTCGATCGAATGTCCGGGTGCTCCTGAGTGGAACTCACACCTAGCATTCATGTTGTAGTTTAAGGGAAGAGATGTTGGAGGAGGCCCTAGTCCCCTTAACTGCACCAATGATCTGTTGAGCAAAAGAGGGAGAATTCGACCGTATGACATGGGAATCAGGTCAAACTGTTTCTCCGACCTCTTTGATTTTTTATGGCGTTTTTGAGCATAAGAGTTTTGCCTCCGACTTGAGTGCCAATTCTGATTCCGCATTTGGTTCCTCAGAGCTAGCTGAGGAACAAACAATGGTTGTTGATTAAGAAACCTCGGCAGTTCGGGTTGGGGACGGTATCCCTGAGGCATCTATTGACGTGAGGTGGAGCCGGACAGATGCATAGGGGAGACCATTTCCATCATGGCAGTTGGTGTGGGATTGCTTTCTTTTTTCAATAGTGTTTGCAAGATTTCCATAACTAAGCTCATCCGAGTCTTCAGTTGGCTGATCTCTTCCTTTAATGCAACTTGGCCTTGCTGAAGTTCTTCCACAATGGCTTGAGACATGCTTCTAGTTCTGAGTGTACGTCAGAAAATCAACTAGCGGGGTAGAAACAAAAGGTGGTATAAGGTTTTGTTTGTGAGATATAAATGATGCATGAATGCGGTGTTTGTTTATGAATGAATGAGTGAGTAGATTAATGGTTTTAACGAAACTCAGGCAAGAGTTCATAATCTAAGATCATCGTGACGAAGCGTGAGGTTCAATAATGACTGCTTTTCAAACCAGGGTTCTCACTTTGTATGATCTAAGGCTTTTGAAAAATGGGGTGTAAGACACTGCCCTTAGAGTCATGGACTCCCTTGACTGTCAACCGCTTATGTCAATTTACTTGCTAGGCGACTGCTCCATCAAGGTCATTTACTCTAAGTGAGATCTTCATATCGACCCTCACGAGGAAGGCACCTCGCGGGCCTATACTATGCGTCCATCAGTCTAGGTTGGCCATAGTTTAAAGGTTCTAAAATGGGTCTTAGGGTCATTGACTCTAGTAAAAGAAAAGATGCTTACGTCGAAAGCACGATGGTCATCAATCCCTTTAAGAGAATCTACCACTAAGTGAGGTTCTCGTACGATCCTAACGAGGAAGGCACCTCGTAGACCAATACTACTCAACCTCTCATATCTCAAGCAAAACTCTCAGACTCGGGTGGAGAGTCTTTCACACAAGGTTTTTTTCTTTGCAATCATTATTGCTTCAAAAAATTCTTCGCCATAGAGCCAAAGTTTCGGACCAACAGGCAAATAAAGAAAATATGTACAGGTTAGCAACAAAAGCAATATATATAGAAAAAATAGATAATAGATAAACCTCCAAGTACGTAAAAGAGAAACAACCCAAACTAGGCTAGAATTGCTTAGGGAATTTTGGTGTATCCCCAGCAGAGTCGCCAGTTGTCGCTACCGGGATTTCATGATAACGAAACCGGGACTAAAGATATGTCAAAGAGAGGCAAGATCAAAATAGTCACCGCTGAATTTTATTTAGTTTACCTCCATTGGAGAGGAGAGGGGAAATAATCGATAAAACCCTCGGAAAGGAGACACGCATGGGAAGCGCTAAAGGAGAATAAGGAATCAGTGTCACAACCGAGATTTGGGTTCAGAAATCGGTTACGCAAGGGGAAGGTATTAGCACCCCTCACATCCATGGTACTCCATGGGAACCATTTGGGTTGTTTTACATACATGGAGATTTATATATCATTGTTTAATTTTCAAAAGAATATGTGTGAAAGAGGAGGTATTTTTGTTATTATAGTGCTCGCCAAGGATTAGGGCCCTTGTGCCTACGTATCACTCATTCGGGGATGAGGAATCAGAGCTCCGTAGTTAGGAGTAGAAAATATTTGTGTGTTTGTTGATTTTACCTTTGAGAAAAGGGTTTTAGGGATGATGCCTTAAGGCACAAAAATGAGTTTGATGAGTTGTATTATTTTCACCTTGAATAAGGGTTTTATGAAATAAATGTTTATGATTATATTGCACTAAAGTCTATGGGCGGAGGCGATTACTCTAAACAACAAGCCAAGCGTCTTGCGTATAAAATAATCAGAGTAAGGGTATGAATTCTCCATTCTTACTCATTCTCCACCACTTAAGGCTCGTGGCGCACAATAATAATCGTAATTTTATTGTATTTTGAATTTGATTATGAAAATTCCACTTGACGTTGAATCAATGGTTTGGTTTATTTGATTATGAAATTTGGCTTATGCAACATGAATGCAAAGTAACCAACAAGAAACTAAAGGGTCTCATTGTAAGATAGCCCAAGAGAAAGCCTTGTGTGTGCAAAAGTGACCTAAGCTAAACAAAGGATAATGATCTTACAAACATGTCCCTCTAAGGTGGTGCCATGATGTCATTCTTACAACATGCATGTAAGTTACGGATGAAAATCCAAGTGTTTACAAAGTATCACAAAGAATAATGAAAATGCCTCCAAGCAAAGGTCCTAAGATGAAATCCTCTAAGTCAAAGTTGATTAAGAGTGAAAGGAATATTTTTGGTCTTATCATTTTATCATGTTTTTGTTGTATTTAATGTTTGATGATAATAAAATAAATAACAAGGAAATAAACATGCATGATGAGTTTGTACAATGATGATGATAATGAGTACTTGAATGTAAATTACAAGGTAATGACATAAAAGTAAATTACAAGATAAAAAATGACAATATCACAATAATAATGGTTACTGGATATAAATGATATTAAAATAAATAACAAGTTAGTAGTACCAAAATTACAATAACAAATGTTAATGATAAACAGAGTTATTGAAGTATAATTAGTGGTTAGTAATATGTACACAATGAACATCTTGAGGACTATTTCATAGGTCAAAAAGATTCAAAATATGAAACATTAAGGGATAGCTTATCATTGACGCAAAGTATTGAAGATGATTAAAAAATCAACTAACAATAGATTTGTAACAAAGAAAATTATACAACCCTAAGTCCATCTATCAATATTTTAACAAGTTATGATTTGTTCTATTTCTTTTGTTTTTTTTACTTCTTTTTATTTAGAAAGGTAGTAAAGAGTAAATAAGTTAGCATAATGTAAATGATATGCTTATATAACAATAAACATAAACATAAACATAAACATAAAGTACTTGAAATAAAGTTAACAATAAAATAAATTGCAAGGAAATAAAGTGCAATAATATAAATGTTAGAAGTTAGTAGTTAGTGGTTAGTAGAATAATAATAAGCAAAAAATATGAAGTACTTGAAAGTAAAATGAGCAATAAAATAAATTGCAAGGAAATAAAGTGTAATAATATAAATGTTAGGAGTTAGCAGTTAGTGGTTAGTAGCAATAAGCAAATGGATTAGAAAATTAATGTAAAGAACATGGTTTCATCTATGCATCAAATGACTCAAATATGGTTGAAATAGAGGCAATCTATCAATGCCTCAAAGTATCATGAATGATCTATTGATCAACCATTAATAGGTTTGAAACATTGAAGATTTAATCAACTCTAAACAACCATGACTATGATCTAATAGACCTCATCAACCAAACAAATGCAATAAGTCCACAATTAAAGAAAATGATGACAAACATAAAGCAAGACTAAAATAGGTGAATAAAAAGGTAGTAAGAGCAAGAAATATTTAAAAAAAGTGTGTAAACCAAAGTTAATAATTTTTTGCAAGCTTTAATCTAAACCCTCTCAAAAGATCAATCAAGAACAAACAACCATTTTTCAATACAAAACATAACCAAAAAGTTAACAAAGTTTAAGCTAAAATCATTACCCAAAAATGTGAAAAAGCTAGGTTGAAATGGTGTTGAGCTTGGATGTGAAGCGAAGGGTTTGTGATGAAAGTATTTATGGTGGAAGTTTAGTGAAGGGGTTGAGTTGTGAGTGTTAGAGAGTGAGAAATTTTGGAAAAAAAATGTGAAGGGGAAAAAAAGTTGGTGGGGGGTGACTTTTGGGAGAGAAAGATTTTTTTGTTTTGACCTAGGTTTAGAGAGGAGAGTGAATGATGTTTGGACATAACTTTTGGGGCCTAGAAAGTATGGAAAGTGAGGGGAAATAGTACCCCTATTTATAGGGAAGGCAAGTGGGTAAGGGGGTGAAATAAAAGTCACTCTGTGTAAAAAACAAAGTTACTGCTGCTGTCTTCACAAATGTAATCGATTACCATGATTGGGGTAATTGATTACACACACCAAAATGGTCTGGGAGCCTGATTTTTTGCCAGGTAATTGATTACCATGATTAGGGTAATCGATTACACAGTCCAAAAATTGAATTTTTTCTATTTTGTTGGTGTTTTCTCAGGTATGAACACCATGTTTTGAGCCCGTGCAACATGCCTTTGGTTATGAATGTTAATGCAATTATGGTGATGGAACGATGAATGTATGTAGGAGTAATATGGACATGGATCAGATGAAAGTTGTATGGGGGTAGGGTGAATTTTGGGGTATGACATGGTTCGCTTGAAAATCAAAGCTACTCCATTTCACCCGACCAAGGTGATTTCGCCTTCAATAAGAACTTAATCCAATAATCTAGAAAGATTACAACAATCGTCTAAGAGTACAACAATCTCTTAGCTCTCTCAAATCTACAAACATCACAAGTCACTTGAGGAATTTACAACAACTATTGAGAATTACAATAATGTGTTTGGTGCTTTTAGATAAGCAATATGAACACAATTGACAACAAATGATCAATAATCACACTAAGATCAACAACTCGTGTGTGATAAAAATGACAAGAATTTAATATATGATTCAAAGTGTATATGAAGAATTCTTGTGTGATAGCTTCATGTCCTTGGTATGAAGATAGTTTGGCCTTTTTATAGTACTTGGAGATGATACCGTTGGGGAGAATATTAATGGTGATATCTTGCCAATAATGGGAATTCATGACATTAATTTTCTTGTCCTTTCCATAACAGTCTTGGAGTGTATTCAATATTATCCATATAGAGATTCATACCATACTTGGAATACTTCTTTGTTAAGTTACTAGTTCTGATTGGTCAGATGATCTGTTGGGCGTGAATCAGAGTGAGCGGAAATCAGAGTCTTTTCTCAAATCTTGTATTCTTCAGATAGTTGTTTGTTGTATCTTCTTCATATAGATCTTTGACTGATCTTCAGATAGAGCGTCTTCAGAGTCTACAAATGTACATTTAATCAGAGTCTTTGGATTCTTCATAGTCTTCAGATTATGTATGTGATTTTCTTGGATATGCTTATGTTCAGTGTCAGATATGATTTATTTAATTTTGAGTCAGCTATTCTGGATTTTGTGTGATGTCAGATGTTATTTTATCAGATTCATTTTTCATTAGAGTCCTGCACACTTAGAAAATTTATTAGTGTACCAAATTGTTTCACTCTTTGTTATCATCAAAACTTAGAGATAAATTACAGAACCAACATCTTGTTCTAACACCCTTGATATTCAGGCCAGTAATCCTCTTTTGCAACAACTGAAAAACTAATTTTGTAAACATTGGATAGGCTTATGACTTTGTAAACGTTAGATAGTAAGTAGGATGAATCCCTTCGAACCTTTGAACATGCCGCAATGACATAGGAGCAGGGCATACGAAAGGCTTAGAGCTTTCCGCAGTCACACTAACCTCTATCTAGTTCCACTCTATATTGTCCCATCGACACACCTTCATTGTGATCCATGGGCTCAACAACATTTTACCAACCTTTAGTACGGTCAAACACCGTGACCACGTGTGTGTTAGCTTTGACAACTTCGTGTCTAATGAATTTCATTGAAGCATCATTGAACAACTACCCATATTGCAACACTGAACTCCATTTAGAACGTGTGTAGTTTTTTTCAGTATTTTTTAATATTTATTTATAAAATTAACATTTAAATTTAAAAAAATAAAAAATTAAAGGTGCATACACCACATCCATTGGCGCATACACTATGTAGTGTATGCATGCGCCAATGCACGTGACACCAAGGCATGCATGTGTCAAGAGGTATGACGTCTAGGTGCTACACTATTGCATACATGCGTCAAGGATAATGGCGTCTCCTTTGATGTTTAATTGGATGCGCCAGTTGAACTGGCGCATCAGTTAAGAATAATGGTTATTTTGATATTTTTTTAAAAAAAATTAGTTATTTAGGAATTAAATTTAAAAATAATGGTTATTTTAAAAAAAATTCTTAGGTAGGGCTCATAGAATTTGACCCATTTACCCCTTTAGCAATAGATCCGAGAGAGAACACCCAAAACCCATGTTTTTTCTTTCTTCATAAACGCACAAACTCTCCCTCTCACAGCCGATTTCTCTCCCTATCTCTGGCCCCGAAGACGAATTTCGTGCTTTTTCATTGGTTTTTCTTCTCTCTCAACTGAGAAATTCATTATCTTGGTAAATTAACTGTGAAAATGGGTGCGGTGGCAGAGAACAGTAAACCGCAGAGTACACCTGAAACTACGGCGGAGAACATCGAAGCCTTGCTCGAGGTAACAGTGAATGCTCCCATGGTTACACTGTTTAACCTAACATGCATATTCTAAGATTAGTTAACCTAATATGTTTTGACATTTGATAGGCTGCAAGATATGATGACATGGATGATGTTGTGAGCTTAATATCCAATGGTGTTCCTCTTCATTCCAAGGACGCTCAAGGAAGAACAGGTCTCTATGTGTATCCATACAACTTGTTTACTCATTATTTTCTGTGCCTTTTACTCTATAGTCTCGATTCATTATCGCTTAAGCAAATTTTATGAGGTTAGGGATTAGTATATTTGTTTTTCTGCTATGCTGAATCTGAATAAAAATAGGGCAGTGATTGTTTAAATTTCTAGTGTTATATAGAGACAAAACTCCAAGAGAAAGCTAAATGGCGCGGCCAAAGCATTTTGCCTTTGATGATTAGTAGTATGAGGCTTTACATTCTAATCTCAATTAACTGTACTTGTCATGCTTCATTGTTCTCCTACATTCTGTTGAACATTCCACTACAAAGTATTTGTAGTAAATGTGGAAAATAAGCTTGTAAAAAGGAGCATTTTGAAAAGGATAAAGTAGGTACAGTGTTGTAGGCATTGTTCCCGCAGTTCTCTCTACCTAAAAGTATAACTGTTCCCAACAATTTTGAAAATGTGTGAAAAAACAGTCTCTTTGTGAGAGGACTGTGTAAGCGCTTGACTTATGGTACTGCGTCTAATTTTAACCAACTGGAAAAATATGATTACAGAAGAGTAATATAGATGGTTCATGACCAAGTAGCATTGAATTCTTACACCTCTTAATTTTTGTGGCTTGTGAACAAGAAGACATACTTCTTGGAAACCAAAGTAAATGGATTTTCAACAGCAATAGTAGAGGTAGTAGCCTTGCTTTTACCCTTAGCATCACTATTGGACTTAGAAATCTTTGAAGCCATGGAAAATGTTACTATTATTGATTTAATCAATTTTCTGTGAAGTGCAACATCCTTTGCTATTTGGTCCAATTTCCAAACTACAGCATGCAAGCAGGTGGCTAGTGTTTCTTGTGTACTGCATGTTGCTGAAAATAATAAGTTTAGAGAACTTTGTTACACAAAATTTGCCTCAATAAAGCCTTAATATGGAAAAGTTTGTTGCCATAGTTCTTAGTCTCAATTCAAGTAGAACTGAAACCTAAAATTTAGAAGATAATAGTCACACTCACATGTTATTTGCTCTATAGCTTCCATTCTATAAATTTGTTCCAAAGTTTTAGTCCATGCAAGGAAGTTCATTGTAAATATGAAAAATTATCTCAATTTATTATATACTAGGTGGAGGCACATCATTGGTTTATTGTATCTCTATTCTTCTAACAAGTTTTGAAATCTATGCTTTTTAATTATACTTTTTTATTTAAGTGTTGATCATAAGCTATGCTATTTGAAAACTCATATTCTCCTCTATGATCTTAAGAAAACACATTATAAGACATGAGTCACGAGACGTCAATTAACTTCCATTCTCAGTTAACGACACATGTAATGGTACTGAGAATCTGTATCACTTCCTAGCTACATTCATCATTTCCTTTCAGAGGAAGGAATCAAGGTCCAGTGTTTGAGTAATCAATTCAAACCAAACTGTTATGTATTGTAACTTCTTGACAAATTAGAAACCTTTCGAAGTTCCTCAAATATAATCAATGAAAGCATTTGAACTTCCCAGGTCATTTAGGAACCATTATCCAATACCCCTAATTCTGTTGGACATGAATTATTCATATTTGCTACAAGCTCCATCAAGAATAAAATTGACCCACCTTTCTACTGGAAAGATCTGCATCAATTCATCATATTTTAGAAATTTGTTCATATAATGGAATCGGAGATACCGTTTACTCCCATACCAAGGACTTAAATATGTTGGAGTGAAGTATCACTCTTCTAGTCTACTTTGGTCATACTGATTTTGGGTATAACATTTTACTTCTTTCTAGAACACACTCTATGCACTTAAATATGTTGAAGAGTGGTAAGATGAGTTTTGATATAAAGTTAGTTTTTTAGCTTGTCATTGACAAGATTGTGAATATAGGGGCTTTTAGAGAAATAACTCATTTCATAAGGGCTTGTTGATTGAGCTGTTTAGTTTGATTTAAAAGGAAGAAAATTAAGATGCTGACATAGATAACTACGATTTTGGAAGGAAAAGATAATTTCATCTTAATCTTATGATCAATTATAAAAAATAAAATAGCTTTCACCCATTGCTACTTCGTTTGTGCTTGACTTTTCTCTTCTAATTTGTGTATACAGCTCTTCATATGGCTGCAGCAAATGGACATGTTGATATTGTGGAGTATTTAATCAGTAGAGGAGTGGTGGGTAGCTTTTTTATCACATTTTTTTATTTCTATAAAACTTTTCTGCACATGCTATTGGATAATACTAGAAGATATTTCTCGTCTGATACTTAATCACTTTGTTGAATAAAAGATGGTGATATACTTATACATCTTTTTTTCTCCATCTCATGCCTTCTGAAAAATTATAACTTCATAACTGATTCACAGTCCAAAACTTGATAAATGATGCTCAAGCCATAGTTCGTAATTTGGGACTTGTGTATGCTCTTTGCAGGGGAGAATATGGAGAACTTAAAAAAATAGTAAAACTTCAAATTCACAATAATACATGCATGTCTTTTAGTAGGTTACAAAGTCATGTTGCATGAATTTCTTTAGCATGTTGGCAAATTCATATCACTGACTGATCCTTCATAAACTAGAAAAGTGAAATGTGTTGGACTGAATGCTTCTGAAAAAAAACATCTTAACTGTTTTGAAGGTCAATATTCTTGCTATAGAAGTTATCAAGATTAACCATTATTACTAAAATTGCTTGAAAAATTATATTTAATACCAAAGTACCAAATTGAGTATTTGAAATAAACTCGGACCAAAACCTGTTGAAAAGATGATGGAAATTCACTTGAGCTGGTTCAGTCAAGTTAGAAGAAGAATAACAATGGTCCTATTGCAAAAAGTAAATCAAATTAGCAGATAAGGTAGGAGAGTTACTTTATTTTAAACTAATATAGGAATATATCTCTCATTCACCCCTTCCTTTGTTAAAATTAATCATGAAAACATACTGAAATAAGTACCCTCAATCTCATTCCTCCGATTTCCTTCCCGTCCCTTTCCCCCATCCCATTCACTGTCACTTTCCCTTGAAATGCATATTATTAAGCTTGCACATGTCTGAGCAGGATCTTAATTCAGAAAACGAGGAAAAGAATACACCACTTCATTGGGCGTGCCTCAATGGGCATGTTGAGGTAACTACTGTGCTCTTTTAAGGACTTTCCTCCTTATTTTACATATCATGGTTTGCCTTAACAAATAACTGCTGATCTGTTCAGGTTGTGAAGAAATTAATCATGGCTGGAGCTAATGTTAGCGTTCTAAACAGGTCTGTTATATCAACTGACCTGAGTCTCGAGTATTTTAAAATGTGTTCAAAGTTTCTTACTATTTTTCGATTTTAACAATGCAACTTTTCAGTCATGAGAGGACTCCGGTGGACGAAGCTGTGACAGGAGGAAAACTTGAAGTGATGGATGCTATTAATGAAGCAGAGGCACTAGTTGAACTACGTGGTGCTTTGGTTTCTTCAAAGGAAACTTAAAAGTTTATGGTACTTTAGCTTGTAATATGAAGCTTTTAGTTATACCTGTCTTTTTTGTGGTGTTTTCTTACTCAGTATGACAGGATCACAAACTTAAAAGTGAAGTTGATAATTATTATTGAAAGTATTCACACAATCAGAAGGAGTAACATAATTATTATTGAAAGTATTCATACAATCAGAAGGAGTAACACCAATTCTCTAAATGGTCATTTTAAAGGTTAAAATATTATTCATTCAAAAATCATTTTATCATTTATTTTGAGATTCATTTTAGTCTTTTAGGCTTTGTTGAATGTTTGGAGGGAAAGGGAGGGGGAGAGCTTTAGAAAAATGAAAGTATTGGGTGAAAGTGAAAAAAAAAGAAAGATTTTGGGAGAGCAATTTTACCGTTTGAATGAATTTCAGAAATTTTATAAATTTATAGGGTTTTACCGGATATTTTACAAATTTAAAGTTTTTTATAAAAAGTAATGGAAAAAGAAATTTCCGAAAATTTTGACAATTTCTAATATGGGTTTAAGATTTCGCAGAAAAATAATGGATTTTTTTTAATTTCTGGTATTTTTTAGCCAGTTTTTTTTTTTAAAATTTCAGGTATTTTTTATCAAAATTTTTCAAATTTTCAATTTCTGATATTTTTTATTAGGAAATTTTAAATTTTTGATATAAATTCAAGAATTTTCAGAAATACGAAAAAAAAATACATATTGAAAATTTTGATTGTATTATTGAAAAATTTGGTTTTAATTGTTTTTAATATATTAATAAGAGTGAAAATTGGAAAAAAGATAAACTTTAATTGATAAATAATAATAAAAATATTTTTTGAATTATGGAAAGTCAGATATTAAGTGAAGATGGTAAGTTAAATATTCAACATGAGTATTTGACTCTAGGGCCGCGGATTCAAACATTTATTTACAGTAGAATTCTTATCATTAAATAGAAAATGTCATAAGTAAAAAAAAGTCAACCATCTTATAGAAATTTAAATAAAGAAACAATGTTAATTAAACTAAAAGTAATGCTAATTTGTGTCCTAAGTGTATAAGTTAAGAACTGAACATAGAAATGATATTTTGAAAATTATGTATTTATTTTAATAAAAATATATAATTAAATTTTTTATTGATTTTTTTAATACAAATTTTCTATAAATAAATTTCTTAATTATACCATTAGAGCACAAGTTAACATTAACTTAAAGTAAATACATATTTTTGTTAAGTTAACTCAATTAATATTTATTTAAAGATATGGTTGTGGATTCAAACTTAACATCCCATTTATTAGGTACAAATCTTATTATTAAACTATTAGATAAATAGTCACAATATAATAAAGTGATTGATTTAGAAATTGATTTTAAAACCAAATTGCCATGCCAACTTATATAAATCAGTTGCTAAATAGTGAATATTCAGTAGTGGTTTGACCACCATCCTAAACATAATTGACAAAATAACATGAGTAACATCTGCGATATTTATTATAAGAAAAAATGTGTATTTTAAATATATTGAATAATCATTATTTTATTCATATTTTTTATAATAAGAAAAAATAAGTGGACATTGCTCAATGCACTTTTAGTGATATTCACACCTTAATAAAAAATCATAAATGTATTTTAAATTTGGAGATGCAATTTTGAACACACTCAAAAGTCTCACCTACAATAAACATAAAGTGTGTCACCTCCTCAATCACAGAGTAGTGCATTCAGCTACATCAAATGATATTTTAGAATATCACATCCTTACATGACACCGGATGTTCAAGGAGAGCCACTTAAGTTAGCTCATCAAAAGATATTAGAACAAGAATATGTTATGACAAATCATGTCGTTGATGTGTTATCTTTATGTCATCGTATTATGGCTATTGAAAGTGTAAGAAACACAAGAAATTGTGGTTTGAATTGAGTTTCTAGAATTCCAGGACAAGAGAAATCATGTGAAATGTTCATCAAAGAATTTTTCAAAATCTTTATTTTCAAATTCTCAACCATGATCACTTATGATTTTAACAATTTTAAAGTGTTCTCATTTTGTACTTGGGAGCAGAAGGTAGCAAACACAACATGTGACTCATCCTTGTGTTTAAGAAACTTGACCTATGCCCACCTGTTGTAGTCATTAACAATGACTAAGCCATATTTTTTTACCATCGACAGAGGTTGTTTTCACAGGCTCAAACAAGTCAATGTGTAAAAGCTCAAAAGACCTTGAGGTTGAAACACCATTTTTGTTTATGAAAGAATTTTTAGAAAACATGCCTTTTTGACATGCTTCACAAAGAGCATATGAAGCAAATTTCAGATTTGGAAGACCTCTAACTAATATTAGCTTGTTACACATTGAGATCATTCTCATCCTAACATGGTCTAACCGTCTATGCCAAGTTCATTGCTTTTCGTTCATACACATGAGACACTTAACATTCTAATTTTCTAAATCAGAAAGTCTTATCTTATAAATATTGTTTTTCCTCTTGCCATTGAAGAGTACAAAGCCATCTTCCTGACTAACAACTTTGTAGGATTTTTGATTAAAGATAATGTCATAACCATTGTCACTTAATTGACTTATGGACAATACTTTATGCATTAAACCCTTAACAAGTAAAATATTATTTATAGAAGGGAGAGAGTCATTACCAATAGTTTTAGAGCAAATAATTTTACCATTTTTATTTCCTCCAAAACCTAAATTGCCTTCTGGCTTAAGTTCCAGACTTTGGAACACATGTCTTCGTCCCGTCATGTTCCGTGAGCATCCAGAGTCAAGGTACCATGACTGTTGTTTCAACTTTGTTGCTAAGAATGTCTGCAACATAGATTATTTTATCTTTAGGTACCCATATCTTTTTGGGTTCTTTTTTGTTAGTTTTCCCAAAGTTTTTCTTAATCTGGGGTTTTTGTGCAACATACACTACTACAAAATATACCTTTTGGAACACTAATTTTACAACGGTCTACCTGTTAATCGTTGTAATAATTCTTTTTTGGGCATTTTTTTTTGTATTTACTAAAAGATATTGCACAATGATCATAGGTACTAACTGTAGTGAAAGATACCTGGAGTGAAATGATTTGAATTCCAACACCAATAATTTTTCATTTATCGTGACATAATGGGTTTGACCTTTTATATCACCACGCTTGTTATAATTAACTGCGGTGTAAGTTTCAATCATTTCATCACGCTTCTTACTTTCAACTGTGGTGAAATATTACTTATTTATATATAAGAGAAATTATCTCTGGTTTCAGTACATTACATTCGTTTCTCTCAAAACAAAACCCTAACATCTCTTTCACCCGCCTCTCTCAAAGCAAAATCCTAACACCTCTCTCACTTGTCTCTCTCATATGAAAACCCCAAACGTATCCAGCCAATTGGTCTTCTTCGAATTATTTCTTTATTTTATCAAATCTTAGCAAATGACTATTTTACAAGTTCATCTTCATTATAGTTTATGTTATAAAATTTGTTTATCTATTATTGTTTTTTGTTTCAATAGTTTGTTTCATGATGTTTGAACTTTCTGCTTGTTTTGACTTGTAGGTATGAATGTTGTTTTCAATAATGAGGATGAAGCTAAAGTGAGTGTTACAAATTTGTGCGGAAGATCCAAAATGATATCCATTCAAAATAGACACAAGCTTTCAACTCTAACTTCAGCTTCATTCTTATTTTATTGTGGATGCCATTATGGGACATGTAAATTTCTGAAACATTCTTCGTGTATTTTGTTTATGGTATGTTGTTGTTAATTTTTGTTTAAAATATGAGTTTATTATATATTATGTGGTTTGAGTGTTTTTTCAATCCCTTATCGAATATATAACTTTTCATATTGCATTAGAAATTATAATATGATAGATAAAATTATATTGGAAAACAAGTACACTTTCAATTCTTGACAAGAATTCTTTAATTTGTTATCTGTGTGTTGTTCTTTAACGGTTATAACTTTATTTAATGATTGTAGATCTTCAACGTCCCCCTCTCCACCTCTAATTTTGTTTACAAAGTAAATAATATTTTTCAAAATGAATTAGAGGTGTAGGAAAGGACGGTTGAAGATCTACAATCATTAAACAAAGTTCTAACTGTTAAAGAGCAAAATATGGATAAGAAGTTGAAGAAATTTTATCAAGTATTGAAAGTGAATCTGTTCTTCTAATATAACTTAATTTATCGTATTATAATGTTCAAGATCAGATTGAAAGGTTATATGTTTAATGAGCATTGGCGGAATACACACTCCATATAATTTATAATAAACTCAGTTGTATATATTACAACGGTTGTTTATACCAATCGTTGCTAAATAATATGCATTATAGAGTACCACAATGGTTGTTTAAAGTAACCGTTGTGGTAGGTAGCACACTACATAGCTTATAATCACGGACGCACAACCTTGGTGAGAAACATCATACATACAATCACACCTTACCTCACAACGGTTGGATTAGCATGATGGTGTCCCTTTACCAACTGTTATGATGAGTGTTTTTCACAGTAGTGATAATCATGTGTGTATCCATAAGTGAAATGAGAGTATAAAGCTTTTGGTTTTGTAGCCTATTCTTTAGATATAGGTTTTTCCCTAGAGCGTTTGGGTGACACATAACCAAGACCTTATTTCCCATTTCTACTTACTCCATAGGTCATGGAAGCCATTTTGCTTTTGTCTATGTTTCGTGCAAGAAATTTCTGAAAAGCCATGCCATATTTCTTTATGGGATCATTAGATTCCATATGAGCTTCTGAAAGAATTTCATTTTCAAGTTCTTTACTCTTGATTTTTTTTCAAAGTTATCTTTTTCAAGGACATAAGACTTTTCTTTCAGACTAGAATTTTCTTTCTTCAACTCGTTAAAGGATTTAGAGTCATCTACATGGATTCTTTTCAGATCCTTGTGTTTGTTTTGTAAACTGAAACTTTTCAAGAATTTCAATGATATAGGACTCGACTTCAGAACGAATAAGATTAAAGATACCTCATTTGATTTTGAATCTGATTATGATCTAGAGGCAGATGCTTCTGAACTAGCCATCAGTGCCATGTATGTCTGCTCTTCTTCAAAGTCATCTTTTAAACCTTCTGAGTCATCCCAGGTATCCATACGAACCTTCTTATTTTCTCTAGAGAAATTCTTTTTAGGCATGATTTTGGGACACTCATTTTTGTAATGCCTAGGTTGTTTGCACTTAAAACAAGTGACTTCTTTGTCAGTTACAAACTTCTTCTGCCCATAGGTTGACTCAGCATGTCCACCTGTTCTTCTACGACCTCTGAACTTCGTATGTATTTTCTTCTAGATATGGTTGACCCTTCTAGAGAGTAGAGACAACTTACCTTCTTCTTCTGAACTTTCTTCAGACTCTTCTTCTCCAGTTTGAAGATCTTTGGCCTTCTCAATTTACCTTTGAATTTTAGAGCCACAAATTTAATATTTTTCTAAGGCTTATCCTCCTCAAGTTCAATCTCATGACTCCTCAGAGAACTTATAAGTTCCTCCAGAGTAGTTTTGCTCAGATCTTTTGACACCTTTAATGCTGTCACCATTGGTCACCATGTTTTATGCCAACTTCTGATGATTTTCTTTACATGATCTAAAGTGGTATAGTCCTTGTTCAGGACTTTCAATCCAACTACAAGAGTTTGAAATCTTGAGAACATTTACTCAATCATTTCATCCTCTTCCATTTTGAAAGATCATATTTCTGGATCAAAGCCAAGACTTTAGTTTCTTTAACTTGCTCATTTCCTTCATGAGTCATTTTTAAAGAATAAAATATAGACTTAACAACATAGTCTCTATTTGTCATGTTTTCATACTCAGAGTAGGAAATGTTAGACGAGGGAAACGATCTAGAGGATGGGGGGGGGGGGGGGGGGGGGGATAAATCGCAAATAAATTTTTGAATAAAAATCTAATTTTTGAAAATATTTTCTATCGAAAGTGAAAGCGGTTCTGGATCAACATTCGTCTATTCCAAACCGTTATTGGAAGAATCATATATGCGTATTAAACCATAACAAAATGAAATTAATGTATCACAATGATGAAAAAACAAATTAATGTTTTTTTCAATATAACGTTTGAATAATTTTACACTTTGATAATTAATTTTCAATGAAATTAAGAAACAAAACTGACTAATATAATTTGTCAAATACTTGGTGTGCAATAAACATCAAGCTGATTTTTCCTTTGCGTTGTTGTTATGAAAATCTAATTACAAGTATATGGACTGCAATTATCTTAACAAAGATTGTTTGTGATATTTCAACACAAAAGGAATTATCAATATGTGAAAATTTACACACTAAATGAGCTCACAAATTTTAAAAAAAGTATGAGAAAAAATAATGAGAGAGAGAGAGAGAGAGAGAGAGAGAGAGAGAGAGAAAGATTTTTTAGGCAGTTCCCCAATTGTCCTCACTATGGGTACGTCTTCCCCCAATTTCAAATGGAATTGAGATATTCAATAACCCTTGCAAATGTTGAATACAAGAGAGAAATAGAAATTCAAACCCCCAAATCCTAAATTTAGTGTTGATATAATCTTCTTCTCTTCCCTTGATCTTAAGCAAGATCAAGTATTCCAAGATTTCCAATTGATCCTTCGGTTCTTCTACTTCTTTGATAAAAACTTCTTTCTTCAAAGCTTAGACTCAGCTGAATCCAAATTGCAAAATCTTGTGCCAAAAATCCTCAAATCACCTTTGATCTTGGAGGGAAAACCTAATTGATTTTATCAATGAAACCCTCAAAGTAAACTCAATCCAATTTGATTTTACAAATTCTAAATTGAAACTTATCAAGCTTGTATCTAGATGGCACCCAACAAAAATGATTATGTATAATTATTGTGTGCATGCATAAAAAAGGTTGAAGATGATGAGAATTACTTTATATATTCTTTGGTTTCAATATTTTGAAAAGGATGCATGAATGTGCGCGCACACGCACACACACACACACACACACACACGAACACACATACACTTATATATATATATATATATATATATATATATATATATATATATGTGTGTGTGTGTGTGTGTGTGTGTGTGTGTGTGTGCGTGTGTGCGTGTGTGCGTGTGCGTGTGCGTGTGCGTGTGCGTGTGCGTGTGCGTGTGCGTGTGCGTGTGCGTGTGCGTGTGTGTGTGTGTGTGTGTGTGTGTGTGTGTGTGTGTGTGTGTGTGTGTGTGTGTGTGAGCATGTGTGTACGCGCGCGTGTAATAAAAAAATAACAGGAAAAACATAATTTAGAAAATTTACAAGTTTGGAGTTTTAATGCAACACGTGTCGACCTCAAAAGTGAATGTGTCGACCCATGGAAGCATTTTTGCTTCTATGCGTCGACCTCGAATAGGCATAAATTTTGAGAGTGTAAGCGTCGATATATGTTCAGTGCTTCTTCTCTCTCTCTCTCTCTCTCTCTCTCTCTCTCTATATATATATATATATATATATATATATATATATATATATATATATATATATATATATATATCCACTTCTTTTTTATCTTCAAAGACCTCTTTATATAGATGCAAATAGATCTGTTGGAGGGTGAATTTGGAGTTATCCTCAAAGTATTCGTTGTATGAAGGTCACTTCAAATGACGCTAGCAGTAGAAAGTTAGTGAGGATGATACGACGTGAGAAGCTTCTTTAGTACAACGTGCATTACTTTACATTGAAAGTAGCTTTAATTATGTACCTCTGTCACATCAATCATCATTGACCTTTTGATACAAATCTTCTAGTTCATAGGCTTCTTATGCAAGTGGATTGAAGCTTGAGTAGATATCAGAGGGAGCCTTTAGAACTTAGTGAGACATCAGAAGCCGGTAGTCATAAACTGCATCAGAGTTTGTTTGGATAGTTTGTGATCAGGAACATTGACTTGGGACTTTAGAGTTGACTTATTTGTAAACACGCTTTCATTCTTTGGATCGGAGTCTGGACAACTTCAGAGTCATAGTCTGTTTCTTATTTTCTACACACTTAGCAAAATAGTTAGAGTACAAAATTGATCTTTACACTTTATTATCATAAAACTCAAGGATAGTTGTAGAAGCAAACTTGTTCCAACAACTATTGTGTGAGCGGGTACCGAGGGACGAGATTTTTCGGAAGGCACTCCCGTGAGAGCCGCTATAGAGGCTATACTAGCCAAAGAAAGTGAACAAGGGGATGGCAAACAAGATACCTCAACAAAGTTTTCCCAGAGTTGGATTGTTGCAAAAGATCATCTGTGGGACCATATTCTTTGAGACATCAAAAGAGAGAATTGTATACCATCATGTAAGGTAAGTTTGAGATGTCCCTAATTGGAGAATTGAATTATTTCTCCGACTTACAAATCAAGAAAATGAATAAAGGCATGTTTATTATCCAGACATAGTATTGTTTGAAGGTGCTCAAAAAGTGTGTCATGAAAGCATCTAAAATCAAATCTACACCAATGACTTTAAACCTTATCAATGATAAAGATGAACAAAGATTGGAGATCGAGATTACGAAATCTATAGGTATTATAAAATATCTGTTTTATTTAACTGAAAGTCATCCTGAAATCAAGTTTAATGTATGTATGTGTGCTAAATTCCATGCTTCCCTCACGGGAATCCCACTTTAGGACTGTTGAACTAAATTTAAGGTACCTTAACAAAACCTAAAACCATGCTCTTTGGTTTCCCAAAGGAAGTGAATGTAGCTTTGTAGACTTCTCTGATTCTGATTTCACAGGGTACAAATTAGATAGGAAGAGTATTAGCGGTACTTTTCACCTATTTAAAAATTGTTTGATTTTTTGACACGACAAAAAGCAACACAACATTATTCTTTCTAAGGTCAAAGTCGAATATATAGTCACTGAAAATTGTTGTGAACAAGTCTTTTGACTAAAGCAACCACTATTACATTATGATTTAAATCTTGGTTGCAATTCAATTAAGTGCGATTAATCTCACTAAGAATTCAATTTTACGTTCACACATTAATCATATTAGATTATGAGGATTTAACTTGTCACCCCTCAGTTATACCTCACACCCTCACACATTTCTTTAATTCCAAAACTACCCCTGGTCAAAATTTCATGGAAATCTCTGAACTAAATTTATGGTAAGTGTTTTGTACCGAGAATTTTATAATTTCCAGTATATGTGATACGTTATCAAGATTTTTGCAATTTGCCATACCAGATCAAAAAATTTAATAATAAAATTGCTGCTACTTGTAGGCTCCCTAACCTCTGCATCAACAACAACAATAGCAGTAGGCTCGACCTCAGGAATGGAATCACATCCGTCTCACCACCACAAATGGGTCAGTAACAACCTACACATCCTCATGAGCCGACTCAGCAACCTGAATATCCTCAGTATGAACAGACTCAACAACATGTACATCTGCGAGATGCTCAACAATAATAGCTTGGCCTTTGGTGGTACGTGGTCCGTGAAACTGACCAGCCATTTGTTTCCGTCGAGAATCAGTCGGAACTGGTCTCCCTGTCTGTTCAGCCTCCTCCTCAGCTACCCTAACACAGGTCATAGTTGCGCCACTATTAGTGGTCATGCCTGCGATGGTGTTGTCCCTTCCTTTGATGCTCGATGAAGGGAAAAAAAATTGAACTAACTACCAAAAAAATTCAAAGTTTTAGAAAAAATTGAATTTCTTTTGGGAATTTCAAGATTTTCGGTAATATTTGTAAATTTTCGATAGAATGTTGAAATTTTCAATATATATCTTATAAATATACCGGGAATTATAAAATCCACGGTACAAATATATTAGAAATTTCTGAATTTGAAAAACTCATACAATTTATGATATTTTATCGGAAATTCCAATATGCCGGTAAAAACACATGATAAACAAAAAAAAAAAAAATCACCTTTTAAAAGTTTCCGATACACTTGTGATTTACGATATCGCCTTGGTGGGTTCACATTTTGCATAAATGATTTTAAAGTTGTATAAGAGATAATATGATAAATATAATTGGGAGTGACAATGAAATTACACACCATTTTCTAATGGATAATGTTGAAAAGGGTGGTGTGAAAAAACACAATTTATGAGGATATAAATTCAAATTATAGATGATTGATTTCATAATCCCTACTTTTTTTAATAAAAATAAATTATAGCAATCCTTTTTTAGGAATTAAACACTTAACTTTTAATAAATTATAAACTAACAATAGTTATACTTTTTATTACAATTTACCTTTTTTTTAAATAACTACAAATTCTATAACTTATTCCATGCAATCGTGTACACCGCACATAAAATTGAAGATAAACGATAAATTTAAGTAAAGTAGAAAGAAACATATAAAAAAATATTAGTTTAAACGATACTTCAACTAACAAAAGAACATTATAAGCCAATTTGAAAACATTGCGAGGCAATAAGAAAATATTAGTTCCAATCACATCAATATATGTATCTAATATGGTATAAAGCTTATTCGCTATCAAAGGGGCGGTTTGTTCTGTTCTGTGATACAGAGTTGGTCTTATAAACGACTCACGGAACTACTCATAAAAATATCTAGTGTTCAATGATATAATAGTCCCAAATTAACTTTATTTTTTCTTACGTTCTTCTTACATATACCAACCACGTTAAAATCTCTTCCCAATTGGAATGAACTCAAACTATTTGAACATGACTAAAAACGCACAACCGTGCTCCTTGTGCTACAAAAAGGGCAACACAACAAATTCCTGTAAATTTAGTTTCACTAGGTTTAGCAGGATGCCAAACTCATAAGCTATAAACCTTTTCAAGAATAAAACCGTGGAGCCTAATAAAAGGTCGAAATAATTTGAATGGTGGCCTAAATAAAGCGATATTAGCAGGCCTGCAATACACGGCGGTATTCTCCCAACGCCCATATGGGGAATATGCATCTGTATGCAGCATAAGTGATCATGCAATTCTTGTTGAAGACTCCCATTATTTCCTGAAATGATAAAATAGTAACATGATTTAAAATACATGCATTCGTAAAGAGGGAGTAAAAGCAGAGTTATATGGTCTTCAACAATACCTCTTGCGGAAAGTCACCATTCTCCAATTGGGAATTTATCAAGCATACAGCTGCACGGTGCAGTGGTGTTGGATCTCTCTTTGCCTGTTTCATTTTATCGAAATGGATATCATTTTTATTCTTCTTCAACAGAATTATGATTAGATGTACGGGTGTAATCAAATGCAATGTGTTGGCTAAGTATTCAATCATTTGGGAAAACGACTAATCATTTGAAAGGTATAGAAACCCAGAATGTAGTGGCAAACAGCAAAGCACTCGTCGTCATTCATGGTGGCAAGCTCGACAGAAAAGTAAAAATGCCTTTGATTATCATATACTAAGTTACTATCATGAATTAACCAACACTTGTATCATGTTCGAAGTTTAAAGATAGACGATTCACCTCTAATCTCCCCGAATTATTTAGCCTATAGACTTTTGGTCTCTCTATATCTATAAATATTTTACTATCATGTATCTGGTCAACCCTCTGCACAATTGTTTTATTGATTTTTCTCAAAACATGCCCAAATCACCTAAGACGAGACTCTACCAACTTTTACAATAGGAGCCAGTGTTATCGAATATCAGCCATGGCGGCACCATGAGGGATACAATAGTGATCTTTGGGCTGGCCACAATGGACTGCCATCTGTCATCAACAACAATGATAGGTGCTACCCTAGTTTTCTCTCAAATGATTGTATTCCTAATCCAAAATGTCTTGCGTAATATTCTTCTCTATGCCAAGCTTACTTGTTAGCTTTTTGCTGCTCAATATTCATACTATTACAAGTCTTATGGCTGAGAAGAAGTTTGAGTTGTATTTCTCTACCGCTAACTATACCCAAACATGGCTCCATCTCATTAACCCTACTATTGTCGTCTAGCTGACATCTCCTATCTCCGCAACATTTTGTCCGGTAAGTTCAAGGTACTCTAAAAATGATATTTGTGGTATTATAGGCCAGAACTTTTCTAATTATTCTTAAATCAATAAAAGTCATGCCGATCCCACTTAGATCTCTCCACCAGTCCTCGTATCACATATATAGCTTCCATTGTTGATCTACTGGCCAAATAGATTTATGTGATGTTGATCTACTGGCCAAATAGATTAATGTGATGTTGCTCTCCTCTTAATCTAGGTTCAATCTACCAAAGTTCCACAGGTGACTCATGACATGAGTTTCATTCATCAATAGTTTCATCCAACAAATTATTATCAGTCACACCTCTCATAAAGGATTTGAAATCTGTAAAACTAAATAGCATCCTAAAACAAATGAAAAATGTTGGAAATATTAGTACAATTAATCATATCACTAATACCAATTTATTTAGCCAGAAACATCGGCACATCTAAGCTATTTCATTAAGTCGCAGAATGGTCCTTTGATTTAACCAGACTGTCAATATGACTAACTATCCTTAAAAAATAAAAAATGCTTTTGTGCAACAATAAACTAAATCAATATAGGGGCAGCACTACAAAAGTCGCAAAGTTTGCTTTATACCTGTTCAGCCTCAATGAGAGCCAGCATAGCCCACCCAGTGTTTACTACATGGGACCTGTTGCCTTCCAAATTTGAATACACCTGAACAGAGACATTGCTAAATAAATGACTGAAGATAGCATTTACATAGTCAAATGTAATCAGATATTCTAACTCAAGTGTTATTTTAAAGATTTGGTGCAAAAGTACATTTCCTAGAACCAATTTCCTAAATACTCTTGGGTGTAGAGTGCTCGTTTAAATCAAACTGATATTCTATCAAAACAGTATAATTAATTAATCATTAAAAAGATAACAAAATACTAAATGAACTAAAATTCTAGACAAATAATTAGATGCATAATCTTAAAATATATACCTTTCTTAAACTAGGTGTCTTATCAAAAGTAAAATTCCTAAATGAAAGATATCAATGTCCTACACCACATAACTATCAACATACTCATCATCCATTAAGTAGGATATATAATGGTGGCAACCATGCGGGACAAAGGGAGTAGAAGAGTACAAAGAGGGATCGATTGTGATTATTTTAAGAAAAGAGAAACCAGAAGCTGACAAAAATTTAGAAGCCTTAAGCAATAACTTCCCAATTCTGTGAGACTAAATATATTTAACCCAACTATGAAATTCAACTGCATAGGTATGAATGTCACTGGTTGACATCTGTCTTCATGCCAAACATTCACTTGATGCAAAACTAGAAACAGTGGAGATACAATGCTGTTGCTCAAGAAGAATCTTGACTTTCTAATTCTCCACTTATAGATGACTCCCAAAGGGAGTGCCAAGCAAGGCAAATTCAAATGTGGACACTTTATGGGATACACACAGATATGTTAAAATCTCTACTGCAACATATCCACATATCCAATACACTGATGTGTCAAAGGAGTATCCAATTTTTTCTTATTTAAAAAAAAAATCCGAAACGTCGCGATACGGCGTCGACACGCCGCCGACACATACCCGAGACGGGGAGACCCCATGAATAAGGCTAGTTTATCTCATGACTCTCATTTTTCCCGTGCATGAATCAAACTTTCCCCTGCTCAATTACTTCTCTCAATTTTAGTTACTTTTTTTCTCTGTCTCTCTCTCCTATGTAATTTTTAATGCACCCATTTAATATTCTCTCACTTACCATTTTTCAAGATTGGTTTCTTTTTCGCATAATTTCTTTACGAACTATCAGTTGCTGCAAATTCAATTTCACATGTTAGTGGGTTACTTATTAATATTATCAATTTTCAAGATTGTGACCCATCAACTAAGAGTGCATATATTACTGAGTGCATATATGATTGTTAAGAGTATCACATCGTACAATCGCACAATCAACATGGCCTGAACATATGCTTATAAGTTTGACAATCACCACCTTACAAGCTGTTTTAGTAGCCATGAGTTAGGCCCAAGACAAATTCTAAGTTGTCAGAATATTATAAGATATTTATACAACAACAAAGCCTTATTCCATTAGGGGGGGTCGATTACATGGATCAACTCTCATCATAATGTTCTATCCAAGACCATGCTTCTATCCAAATCATTAATCTCAAGATTTTTCTTAATAACTTCTCTTGTAGAAGTACCCATGCTTCAGAGCTAAAAATAATATCCCACACCAGACCACTTTTGAACAAAAGGTTAGTAGACAATTTAGAGAAACTCACTTAAACGTATAGTATCTTAAATGTATCGTATCCTACTTTTTCAATGAGTGACAAATTGCAATATCAGATATGTATCGTATTCGACACCCATTTCGTGCTTCATTAAGTCTTCCTATTCTTACTTGTGCATACAATAGATTCTTGATTTAAATCCATTTTATATTTTGCATTCGTCTTTACACCCATATGCTTCAAATCATTGCAACTATGCTTGCATGTCCGAGAGGCCATGAGAACATACAAGTCCCAAGGTATTAATTTTTTAGAAAAAAACTTCGGTTAAAATAGATCAACAAACAGTTGCTTATTTATAGCTTCTGCGATATAAAAGGGTGATATTGACATTCGGAACGGAAATTTGACCTTGTTTTGACATGACAGATAACTTTCTGCCCAACCACCAGATGGGAGCTGCTTAGACAGCAGAAACTCACAAGCTTTACGGATGCTTAAACAATTACTGAAATTCTTTCCAGCAGCAATCAGCCCTTTTATCCCAAACCAAGTGCCATATGTAAAGCAAACTCCCCAAGAACCATACCTGTTAAGCAGTTTGAGTAGTTAGTGGTCAACTAAACCAAGTTCAATTCCAATCCGAAATTGAAACTGACAAAAATATGCTTTACACATAACATTAATAGAAATTATTATTAGAAAAGTGGTTTCCCAAAAGGGGGAGCAAACCATGAACCATCTGAAGCTTGAATTTTTTCAATAAAGGCAACAGCTTTTTCTATACAACATTGTATTTCTTCTCGACGATGCCCGGGATATAGTTTCCCAAATGTTGCTAAAGCTTGAATTGCTGCTGAGGTACATTCCACGTAACTATAGAGCAAAGAATAAGGAAATACAAAAACTTGAAATGTTGGAGTGGATGAATGGAAGAGGTTAAACAACTGATATTCAACAAGTACTTGATAGCTTACGGATAATCAATAACAATGTCACCAAATGTTTCAGCAGGATTGATTATCTGACAATAGGGAAGGCATTACCAACATCAATATTGTGTATTAATGAATTAAGTTTAATACAAAAACACCTTGACAATTATCAGGATCAATAAGAACCCTAGTCTGAAATGTAATGAAACCATAAAAGATTCGTTCTTAAATAGTGATTCAACATGTAGCCACTTTTGTAGCATCAATCCAAAACTCGTGCTTGACAAACTGACAAATGAATGAATAAAAGTAGTTGTGGTCTAATCAAAGTTAGTTCATTTCCACATTTTAATGATAATTGATTTGTATATAAATAGATTATAGCCAAACTTCAAGTGAAATCAAAGGAAGGTAGATTATACTTGAAACTTATCTACGAGGTAAGACATTTCATGACATATAAAGGGAGCTCAAGGAGCATTGCTTTTAAAAACAAAGTATATATTTTGTTCTTTCTAAAACATGTGCCCTATGCCATCACATGCTTCACATTTCAAATCAGATAAACTAAAACAAATGAAAACAGGCCTATTAATGAGAGAAGGCTACCTCCAACCAGGTATAAGATCGTGTGAGCTCATATGTTGCAAGGCCACCATTTTCATTCTGCAATGATTGGAAAAGACAAATACATTTTACACATAAACTTAGTATTATGCAAATCAAATTGATAATCATCTCAAGTTGCAGTTAAAATCAATTAACTTTTTTATAAGAATTAACACTATACTTTTAATATTTTATAGGAAAAATTGTTCCTGCAGTCCTTTAACTTATTTTATCGTTCTGGATTAGTCTTTCATGTTTTTTTCTCAAGTAGGTTCTTTAACTATGTGAATGCCAGACTCTTTTTTTTTCAATTGTTTCTCCATTAAAAAAAGCTTATGTGGCTGTAGTTGTGCTCGCGTATCTGTTAGAATTGCTTATGCGGAGACATATACTTGTTTGGTCATTTTTTAAATTAATTTTTCATTTAAAAGAAAGAAGCAAAAGACATGAAACCTCCTTAACAGAAAATCAAGGTTCTTCAAAAAGCCTGGAAATTCCATCCATCAGAATATTAAAGGAAGCGTCTAGTGATTTTAGCGATGAGAAAGATGAAGGCGGTGATAAAAAGAAGGCTGAGGTTCCACCATAAGGAAACTGTTCGGGTAAAAAGGATTCAAATGACAATGAGGGGAGGCCTTTAAAAAATAGAGGTGGGTGCATTCTTGGTCTTTTCTATTCAAAGATACTGCAAACAAAGAAAAAGCTGAATCATTTTATGCTTTTTCCTGTGGTTGAACAGAGTAGCTTGGTTTGTTATATAAAAAAAAGAGTTGTTTGGTTTGTTCTATAATGACAAATATCTAGTTTAAAGGTTGAGATATACCCGCAAACGTTTTTCTGGATTTACAAATTCGTATTTATAGGTTTCTTGAAGAACACTAATTCATGATAAGTACGGAGGGAACCAATAGCATAAGTAATCACCGTGATTTATTTCCTAGGTCAAGCATTCAGATAATATGATTTGAATCATGAGGAATCTAGCTACCTGTAATGAGAGAATAACATTTACAGCATCATATAATCTCTTTGAGTCCAATGGTTCACCAACAATCTCAGGTGCAATTTTAGATAGCAATAGAACAGCCTGAAAAATGAAAATTGAAGTTAAAATAAAATAAAGAATCAAATAAGTCTAGTTTTTTCAGAAATAATTACTTTCAGTCCTTCTGCCGTGCAGTCAGATATTGGCCATCCATGGTCTGCAGTTGAAAAAGGCCAAGCACCTTTTGAAATGTGACGGTACCATTTACTAAGATCCCCCGGACAATCTTCCGAAACCTTTTAAGAAAGAGAAGAGGAGATTCTGGTCAACACAGGCAAACTGATGCAACTTTTAATGATAAATAAAAGCAATTACCTGTGAATTCTTAATGAATGCATGAGCCTTTTTTAGAGTTGGACCAAATTCGTCAATTAGGTTAGTTGAAATAATTGCTTGTGCAGCAAATGCAGTATCCCATAGTTGACTTCCATTGTAGCCCTGCAAACAGAAGTGGTTATGCATAAATTTGTAATATTAATTTATTTTATTAGACTTTAACTTAGAAAAGCTTGATTATGCTGTGACACTGGTTCCACATAATCATAACAAGACAACAGTTATGTTCAATTAAATAAAAAAATCACTAGATAACTCCAGCAAAGGGAACATAAGTTGACTTGTATGTTGACCTGCATTTTCATGCCATCTTCAGCAACCCATAGATAATCATAGATCCTGGGAAGATGCAACTTGAAAGCCTCTGAATTTGGATCTTCTACCCAGCAGCAAAGCATATTTAACACCTAATAATAAACATTGGGAATAACAATAACTAATCAGTATTAGTATTTCTTAGCATCCTAATGGTTTGGCTGGAAACATAAAAAATATAAGTGAAACATCATGTAAGGGAAGCTCAAACATCCAAATAAAAAGTACAATTAATACAGTAAAAGTAAATAAAGGAGGCCAAGTAAATAAATGGTCAGCACTCAATGAAGGAAAACTAGCAACCATTGAACAGTAATGTTAATTTTCTCATTCTCCTTCTCAAAGAGTGAAAAGTAATAGACAATGAATAGTTGAAGGGACTTCCATAGAAGCTTGCCCCCTCTCAAGAATTACCTTATTTACAGGACCTATGCAAATATAACGAGTGTTCTCATCTTCATAATGTATATGCTCAATTGCAGTCTTGATAGCCTTTTCTCTCAACTTTTTGCCAGGCCAATTCATGAAAACAGGCTCAACAAACTTGTGTAGAGTTGCCCAAAGAATATCTTGCACAAGCGGATGAGGATAATATAAGTCTTCCTGCACAAAAACAAAGGTAATTCTTTTGTAACTCTTACTTAACTCTAGCTCAACTAAATAGATACTTGAATAGTAAAGAAATTTAATGCCAAGTCCAATTTGTTAGAGGTGTGAAATTATTCACGGGTCTTCACTTAATAGCTCAAGCTTTTGAAGAGTTAGTCCATGACATTGAATCAAAGCCCAAATGAACAAGTGATCAACGCTTTAATCATGAATGCCCCAATTATTCTAAATAAATGTCATTATTAAGTGTATGTACTGTCCGACTTGCAAGCTTAAAGGGCTCTTCATAAGAGAGCGAATTAGAGATATATAAAATCATTTGTGAGTGTTTTCACTAAAAGCTTAAGCTTTAGGGCAAGTTGGTCAATAACACTAGATATAATTGTTTAGAGTGATGGATGGTTACAGAGGGAGCAACTTTGTACCAAGGATAAGACTGACATTGCAATGAAATAGAAATCTTAGTAATGAGTTGGTTGTGCAGTAGCAAAACAAAGTAATGTATGAGAATGTGGTAATAGCAACAACATTCAGGTTCAGCCTATTCTAGTTGTCCCTCATAAATTATAAAATCCAGGTGAAACTATATATATTTAAGGTTTTCATTGGACCAGTTAAGCAGTTTCACTAACCTTTGCACACAAATTGCGAGCCTGGTTCCAGTCTATATCATGGTATGGAACGGTAAAAAGCTCTTTTCTCAAAGATAATACTGTTGGTGTGATTGGACCAACAAACCTCTTGCCATACAAGTAGGACATTGGCAAATAGACCATCCGGCAGTGACACCACATCCTTCCTGTAATGCGTAAAATGTCATTTATTTGCTGTTGTAAGTAAAGAATGAAAGGTATAGCAACCAATGTTTAAGACGAATAAAGACAACCAATTTAACAGTAAATTAGTTTATATGAATATCAAGTAAAATCATATGCTATATATGAAGTCACAAACATACGATGCACTCTTTCAAAAAAATGTATATAATACTCTTATGAAGACAGAATTTCTTGTTTCCCTACAAAATAAAATTACACATCAAATGATAAAAGGTTCCCTCAATGATTGAATAACAAAAAATTATTTTGCATCTTAGTTTGGTTTGGTACATAGAGCAAACAGTGGTGGTATAATTTCCTGCCAAGGCACAAAAGTTAATTTAATAAATCCTTGCAGTTTGCACACATTTAAGTAAGCCACCTTGATAGGCCTAAAATCGACATAATCTTTCATCACCAACGCACTTGAGTTTCTTTATTAAGTTGACAGAACTTTATCACCGTCCTTATTCCATAAAAGAATCATTCTTTTAAACATGCCTGATTTGGGAGGGAAATGTTTCAAACAATGATGCATAAGCTGATCTTGTTGATCAGAACACTTACCCAATTGTAGAAATATTAACAAGAAAGTAGAAGCACCCAAATGTAAAGGATGGAAGTTTCTTTTGAACAGAATAAATAATTAAAAAAATTGCAATAAAAAAAGTTCTTGAAAAAAAATAATTTATAGCTCAAGAAACAACTCTAAATGATCTGACAAATTTTATAAACCCCCTGGATCTCTTATTTTACCCAACCTTGTAAGAACAACTTTTGTTGCTAGCGGTGCAGTATGTATGACTCATTTACCATTATTAACCACTGAAGTGGCTAGTATTTCGAACTCTAGAAAAAAATTTTTACCAAAAGATTCCTTCTATTTAGTAAATGTACTGTAACTAGATATATTCTCTCTAAGCAAGTTGAAATGGAAGGAGCAAGAACCTGGATGAACAGGAAGCGCGTATGGAAGGAGCCATATTTCAGGAGGCATGGGATTATTTCCAGACCACTCAAACACTCCAAGTACCTACCAACAATGAGATTAGAAATAAATAAACATAACACCATATCTATTAATAAAACCATCAAAGTAAGGCTATGATCTTAACTGATAGCCACATTTTCCCCCAGGATGTTATATAAGTAGCACCACCATGCTCAAGAATCCAATCACGCCCCCTCTCCATATCCCCTTCTCCATCATTAGGTCCCTCCCCTAGCAATCTTAGAGTAACATAACACAAGACAGAGCCAAACATTGTGCTTGGACCTTCAATATGCAAACCCCACCCACCATCCTTGTTCTGCAATTACATTTAACTAGTTAGAAGAACGGTAGATTAGTGTGAGAGATAGAGTGAACCTCTTACCTGATGATTATAAAGGTAACGACGCATTTCCTTTCTATGCTCGTCTGTTAAGACTGCATTCAAAGCCCCGGTGACAGACAGAGTAATAACCTGTTTAATCATAGAGCTCTTGTCATTATCAATGAAAAGTGAAAACAAAAACTATATGAAAACACCCAAATTTTGAAGGCAATTGTTGTGATAGGAGAGGATTGTAAAAATATTACCAATCCAGGCATAAGAAACATGGGACCTCCATAATCTCCTGGCCAGTGTCCATCATGACTCTGGATAGTTGAATAGAAATTCAATCCCCTTCTTAATGTCGTTGCAACAGCCTCTTCCGTTACATCCTCGACATCTTTGACTTTCACTTTAGGTAAAACTTCGTTCATAGGGTTCTCTTTCGCAAACTACATTGTTTTAAACCGGAAAAAAAAAACCACCAAACTTAGAAATCCCTAGTAAAACACTCAACATGAACGGAATTGAAGAACTGAAAGTAAGGAAATGAAATATGAAAACCTGAAGGCGCATAAGTAGATCATCACTGTGTTTGTGAGTGAAGCGATTATCGTGGAAATTGCGGCGAGCGGTTTCGATATCGTCGAGATCTTGTGGCGATCCGGAATGAGGATCGAACTCCCATACCTGTCTTCCGACGTGGTTGTTCAATGTCCGAAGCCATGGAGTACCTCCTTCCGCAACCTTGAGCTTCCACATTTTTCTAAACAAACTGTATTGCGGTGGGGGTTCAATGAAAAATGAGGATTAAATAAAGTGAGGATTAATCATGAGGAGTAACAAAACCTGTGTGTATGTGTGTAGCGTGATTTGGAATGGAGAAGTAGATTTAGTTGTTATATGAGAGGAGAGTTGAGTTGAGGGAGTGTGTGGATTGAGCAGTGCCAGATGGAATGGTGCGTTCATTCATTACACATATGGGGACGGACAGACGGAGCTCGCCAAGTGCCTAGCTGGCTCAAAAACATTCACATTTATTACGGATCAAAATACTCGTGACATGTCAGGACTCAGGAGTCAGGATTCATGGTAAATATATTTTCTGAAAAAGATAATTCAGTTTTATGACATTAGCATAAAGTACACCTCTAAAAGTACAACCTAAGAAAACTAAACTATTTATAGAAAATTTATATCCAAAAAAACAATTAAAAAACTAATGGTTATACTAACTTGTCTTTTAAGGATACAAATTAAAGTTAAGAAAATTGAAAGTATAATAGACAGAAATACTAGATATAAATCTGAATTTAAATCGGGACATCTCACTTATTTTCTTAAAAATAAATTTAAATTATTTGAACTTAAAAGTAAATTCAATATTTTTTTCTATTCCAATAATATTAAGTTTAATGTTTTTGATATAATAAATTATATTTCTTATTTGATATTTGTTGTGTGATATCCTAAAATTTCTTCTATTCCAAATGAGTATAATGGATTTGTTTTTGGTGTGTCAGCTGCAAAGCGCTTCTACGACTGCCTCCCCAGCCGTTGCAAAGACTGAGCGAGAACGGTAAGGGGCGGAATGTCGTTACGCGGGGATGCGATTAGCCAAGCTGGGGCAAACAAAGTCGTCCGGCCCCCTACCGGATTAGGAATGCGAAGGCCTTTCCTTCGAAAGGAGACCGGGGAAATAAAGAGTTATGCTATTGACCGACCCTTTCGTAGTGACTTCGAATCAATAGTCCTGTCCTTTTTTATCATTTTGTTTGAGGCGGGCCAAATAGAGAATGAAATGCAGAAATACGGGAAGAGTTCCAAACCGGTTTAAGGGTTGCTCGCCGGCAAAGACGGTGAGAAGGGTGGTCGAATTTTTTTTGGATTTCGATTTTGTCTCATTAGTGAGGGGAATACACTAAGAGGCAAGTGCTCGAAAAATCTAAGACGTCCTAGCAAGATGTGAGACAATTAATCTTAAAGATAAAAGGAGAGGACTTTTAGCACTTAAAGTTAAGTGTTCAGTAGGAATGACAATTGTACCCATTTTTAGTGAATATTTGCAAAAATTACTCATAATAGGTAGGATAAAGACCCTCAAAATGGGTACATGCATGTGAATAGACAATTACCCATTAAAACTGTAACACCCACATATAATATAAGCCTAGAATACACATTATACATAGTGTAAAACTGGTACTGAAATACATAAGCACCTAGCAGCACAGTGTACATATACAAATACATGCCCAAAATAAATACAACATGGCACAAAATATACACAAAAGTGCCCAAAACAAAACTACTAATCTAGATCATTAGACAATGATCTCAAAAGTATCTACACAGCGGAAAGAAAAGCCGTCAGTCATCAGGTAAGCAAGACATCACTCTATCTTGCCCTTACCCTTCTCCTGCTCAAAACCACCTGAAAAATAATCAACAACATGGGGTGAGATAATAATCTCAGTGGGTTCCCTATCTTATGGGTCCACTCGGCTCTACAAGGTTTTCTAATCAATATTCAACTCATATCCAACTCAAGTCAACAAGGGAACGAAGACTTGGACGATGGGGAAACTAACTCGCAACGTATGGCAACATGCATCTGAGTTCTCATAACTCAACCACGATCATTATTCAGATCACGACGCATCAATTCTCGAACGGACTTACATCTAAGCCAGGCCCGGTTCATGCATGCTCGTATGATTCGACTTTCGCGGCGGATATCGGGTCCTCTATGAGGCTTAATCCCCAGTTCAAGCGACTGTCACCCGTATGGGACTCTAACCCACCTAGGTGTCCACCTTTCCCCCATGTCTGCATGGTTGGGGCTCAAACCCAATTGAGGTTCGAATCATCGGTCTCACATCTCAATGTTTACTCATCTAAGCATACCAAATAGAGATGTGCATCGTCACAAAAAATACACATTTTGAATACATGATCGGTTTCACAATTCATCGGTTCCATGAACCATAACAAAATCCATCAATCACAAGTGACTTCATTCACCACAATACACAATTAATAACATGGCATATTTCATACAATGTGTCTCATTCTCAATCAAGGCAACGATTCGTACACAACCTCCACATAAGCGTCGTACGGATGAATATCGTCATTCAATGTTATCTAAGTCATAAACCTCACTCATGACCTAATACCAATCCTAGGTTAACTTATTATATTCATCATGTAATTCTCACCATTAACATGTATTCAACATAAGCATAGCATCATAATTGATTAATGGTTGGAAGAATGCATTTAAAAATACTTAAGAAATGAATTTTGAAGTTTTTAACTTAAGTCAATCGATTGGTTGGGGAAGCCCAATCGATCGGTTTCTCTCACATTTCTGTTTTTCAAAGTTTGTTGAGTGTCAATCGATTGGTCCTGCTAAAATTTTCCACTGTTCATATACAACAAGTTTGTGTAATCGATTGTAATGCAGTTTCAATCGATTGGTCCTGTAAAAATCTCATTTTTTCTGCAAAACAAAGGGTTGTCAATCGATTGATGACAGAGACCAATCGATTTGTCCACTCACATTTTCACATTCCACTTCACAGACACCATTTTCCTCTATTATACCATTTCTAACAAAATACCCCTTCTTATTCCAACAAAACCCATCATGCTACATGTTCTTATACACATATAAATCAAGGATTCCAAGGTCATAATCACAACCAATCATTTTATCATAACCATAACAAATCATGTTATCACAATAATCACAAATAACATATCAAGCACATGTTCATAAAACAACAACATCAAGAGAAGTATTCATCACATAGGATGGATTGTTCACGATTTATCTATGATTCTACAACCCTAATCTTCTAGAAATCTAGGGGTTCTAACTAAAATCCACCTCAAGAAATTAAAGAGGAGAAGTTGGGGAAGATGATATGAGGATGAACATGATGGTGTTGGTTCCAAACTCTTGATCTTTCCAAGCTTCCCTTCTTCTTCTTCTTCTTCACTAGCCTTGTTTTTCTCTTCTTCTATCTTTCCCTTTCTCTCTACTTATCCTTTTTGATGCATTGAGAAATGAAGTGGCTTATGGTAGGTAGTATGAGATACAAACATGTGGTGGTGAGTGGGTCAAAGGTCATGAACAAGTGGCCATGATTAATATATGTGGTTAGTAAGTGATTACAGGTAGTAACAAATATCTCAAGCAGCACCATACCTGTAATATTTGTTCTACCATAGCTATTGACCCATTATTAGTGTTACCAAAATGTCCCAATTAATAAAAGGTCAGTCCCAATTAATATTAATTAAGTCAACCTGAACTCACTACTTACTCTATTTATCTCAATAGGCAACTTTTAGAGCACATAGGAACTTAGTCGGTCTCAATTAATAGGAATTTAGGTATTTAAGGAAATATGGGGTATTACATCCTCCCCCCCTTAAATAAAAATTCGTCCTCGAATTTAAATATTACTTGAAAGAGATGAGGATAAGCTTCTCGCATTTCTGACTCCAGTTCCCAGGTAGCATCGCCCAGATGTGATTCATCCCATTGAAACTTAACAAGAGGAATCTCCTTATTCCTTAATACCTTAACTTCTCTTCCTGCAATGCAACTTGGTAGAGGTTCGAAAGTCAGATCTGCTTCTACTTCTATTGAATCTGGAAGAATAGGCTGAAGAGAATCTGGAATGAACTTCCGGAGTTGAGATACATGAAAAACATCATGCATTTTTGATAGAGAAGGTGATAAAGATAATTTGTAGGCTACTTTTCCAATCCTCTTTATAATCTAGTATGGCCCTATGTATCTCGGACTTAGCCTCCATGACTTAAACGGTCCTTTCAGTCTCAACCTCGGAGTCACCTTCAAAAATACATGGTCACCTTCATCAAATTCCAATGGTCTTCTCCTGTGGTCCGCATAGCTCTTTTGGCGATCTTGCGCTTTCTTCATCTTGTCACGAACCATCCTTATCCTTTCCGTAGCCTCTTGAATAATCTCTGGTCCTAAGATCCTTACTTCACCAACTTCCGTCCAACATAAAGGTGTTTTACATTTTCGTCCATACAAGGCTTCATAAGGAGCCATCGCAATACTTGCATGATAACTATTGTTATATGCGAATTCAATCAATGGTAAAAGCTCCTTTCAATTTCCTCCATTTTCAAGTACACAAGCTCTTAACCTATCTTCTAGTGTTTGTATCGTCCGTTCAGTCTGACCATCCATCTGAGGATGATTAGAAGTACTCAAACACAATCTCGATCCCATAGCTTGTTGGAATGATTTCCAAAACCTCGAAGTAAACTTTGGGTCATTATCGGACACAATGCTAGTTGGAACACCATGCAACCTAACAATTTCTGAAATAAACAACCGTGCAAGATGACTTGCCTTGTAAGTAGTCTTCACGGCCAAGAAGTGCGCGGACTTAGTCAACTGATCCACAATCACCCAAATTGAATCATAACCACCTTGGGTCCGAGGTAACCCTACTGCAAAATCCATTGAAATACTATCCCATTTCCAAACTGGAATCTCTAAGGGTCGTAACAAATCACAGGGCTTCTGATGTTCAATCTTTACCTGCTGGCATACAATGCATTCCGACACATACTCTATAATATCCCTTTTCATTCCAGGCCACCAATAGTTCTTCTTCAAGTCTTGATACATCTTCTATGAACCTAGATGTATAGTAAACTCCCCTTTGAGAGCTTCCTCCAAAACTTTTCTTTTCAGCTCGGCATCATTCGGAACACAAACCCTTTGATTAAACAGAATGACTTTATCCGGTGACTGAGTGAAACCTGGTTGAATTGACATCTCTTGTAGATTTTCATTTATCATTTGTCCTTGTCGGATCTATTCTCTTAGGTTAGAAGTAACATTTAAATTTCCCATTACCACACCATCCTGTGTCCAACTAAACTGAAGATTAAGATCTCAGAACTTTTCCAACAATGCGTATTCTAACATCATCAACTCAACTTTATGTATCTCTTTTCGACTTAAGGCATCTGCAACCTTATTCCTTTCCCTGGGTGGTACTTACGCTCAAAATCAAAATCCTTCAAATACTCCCTCCATCTCCTCTATCTCATGTTTAACTCTTTCTGGTCAAATAAGTATTTCAAACTCTTGTGATCACTAAACATCTCAAAATGCACTCCATACAAGTAATGTCGCCAAACTTTTAATGCAAAGACAACAAAAGCCAGTTCAAGATCGTGAGTCAGGTAGTTCTCTTCATGAGGTTTCAACTGACGAGAGGCATATGCTACAATCTGACCACTCTGCATTAACACCCATCCCAATCCTTTCTTAAAGGTATCACAAAATACTTCATAAGATTTACTAGGATCGGGGATGACTAAGACAAGAGCAGTTGTTAGCTTCTCCTTCAAGCTCATAAAACTCTTCTCACACTTCGAATCCCATTTGAAAGAAATCTTCTTTCGGGTAAGTCTAGTCATTGGTAAAGCTATCTGTGGAAATCCCTTTATAAACCTTCGATAGTAACCTGCCAAACCTAAGAAACTTCTGACTTCGGAAGCATTTTTCCGTCTTTCCCAATTAATAACTGCTTCAACTTTAGATGGATCCACTGATACTCCTGTTGGAGAATTGCCATCCAAGGCGCAGCGGAATTTAAAAATTTCTCCATTTAGTGATCCTTACGAATGGGCATGATAAGTGATAGAATCGTTACCTCTTGTGGCGATTCAAACCTTTGGTGCAGATCTCTGATAATTATCAAAACCTTTGATACAGATCCACGGGGCGATCACGAACGTTGAACGATGACAACGTCTCTACTCAGTCCACATGAACGGATTCCTTCAATCGCAGTGCTAGCTGTTTGTGAATGAAGGATTTGAGTGAGAGAAAGAGAGATACGAAATTCCAACTCTTCAGTTGTGTTGTATTCCCATACAAAGCTTCTGCACAAGAGCTCTATTTATAGAACCACTTGTGTGGGCTTCAAGCCAAAAAGCCCACTTAAGTGCATTTTGGCCTATATCTCATAATATGCCAAAATCACTTAAGTACTTGGTACCTTACCATATTTCGTATTCTACTTAAGTACACCGTACCTTACGATGTTCCTTAATTATTCTATCTCTCATCAATCCGTCCTTTGTGTGTGACCCTATAGGTTTTTGCAGCGTTGGCAATTATATTAAATCACACATTTAACATAATAAACAGTGAGCGGTATCTAGCAACACATCACTGCTATCCAAGTCACGAAAATGTCATGTGATCTGACAAAACCTCCTGTGATAATAATTATATGTATAATTACCCCTTTGCCCTTATGTCTATATTGAACACAAGGTATAGACCGTGTCACCCTTGTCCAGTTCAATATTGGGCCCATAGACATTTATCCTGTTACGCAGGATTGGCAAATTCCATCTAGGACACTCATGTCCCTCAGCATGCTTCGTGGAGTACCCATCAACTGTCTTTATGGTCATCCAGTTACGGATAACGTTGGATCAGTAATAAAGCACTCAACTCTACATCTAGGATCCATAGTGGTTTCAGGTCGAAGAGTGGTATACACTATTATCACCATGAGAATAACTTATGACACTTTGCATAACTTTCTATATAGTATTCTCATAGCGGGTCAATCCGGTATAAATATTACTCCTAATATTCATACCTATGTTTAAGACTTGATAACTCTTTATCCATGATCCATGAGATGTGATCATCAGTCTACAAACATAATAGTCTTAATGCTTTAATGTTATCCCACTTCACATTAAAGCTCGACTACGGATACTTTAAGAACAGTGCCCTTATGTTTAATGTGTTCTCATGATTAAGTCACACTTAATACATTAAACGGACTATCTATTCTAGGGACTTTATTAATCAACCATAATAAAGAAAATTCCTTTTATTATTAATAAATAATTCGATACAAGTACCAAAAATATTGGCCTCTAGGGCTTACACCAACAATCTCCCACTAGCACTAGAGCCAATCAGACATACCCCGTATGCCCATTGATCTAGTATGGCCATCATGCTTCTGCTGCGCAAGAGGCTTTGTTAGTGGGTCAGCTATATTGTCAAGTGTAGGTACTTTACATATTTTCACACAACGCCTAAGTATGTGTTTGGATCGTTGGTGAGATCTAGGCTCCTTAGCTTGTGCGATAACACCATTGTTATCATAATAGAGACCAATGGGATCCACAATGCTAGGGACTATGCCAAGTTTATTGATCCAAACAGCTTCCTTTGCTGCACTTAAGGCAGCAATATACTCGACCTCAATTGTAGAATCAGCAACTGCATCTTGCGTTGAACTCTTCAAGCTCACAGTGCCACCATTTAAGCAAAACACATAACCAGATTGGAATCATTCATTTTAAAGCGTCTCAACACTTTGTCTATGTACTCTGACTTAGGCCAAGCATTTCATGATCTATCTCTATAGATTCTGATAGGCTGCTTCACCCAGGTCCTTCATAGAAAAGCATTTCCCCAACCAAGACTTTACTTGTTGCAGGGTAGGGATATCGATTCCAATGAGTAATATGTCATCTACATATAATACCAGGAATACGATCATGCTCCCACTAACCTTCTTGTAGACACAAGTCTCATCTTCGTTCTTGATGAATCCATACAGTTTTATTGTTTCATCAAGGCGGAGATTCCATGAGTAGGTCACAGGCTCATCTTGATCCATGAGTAATACATCACCTTGATCAGATATCCATATATCTCAGGTAGGTGACGTATCCTGCCTGACCTACGTTGGTCTTGTTCTACTTGAGCAGGTTGCTCTTACACAACTACTTGTGTTTCCTGCTCTAATTCCTCCATAGGTGTATCGATACTTTGTGATTCTTGAATTTCTTCAAGTTCTACTTTCCTCCCACTGATTCCTTTGGAAATAAAATCCCTTTCTAGGAAAACTCAAGTTCGAGCGACAAACACTTTGCCCTCAGAAGGATTGTAGAAATAATATCCTCTTGTTTCTTTAGGATACCCCATAAATAAGCATTTGTCAGATTTGGGCTCAAGCTTAGTTGAAATTTGTCGTTTCACATAAACTTCGCAACCCCAAATCTTCATGTAAGACATATGTGGTCTCTTACCACTCCATATCTCATATGGTGTCTTTTCAACCTTTTGGATGGAACACGGTTAAGTGTGTAAGCTAATGTCAATGGTGTATGTCCTCAAAAGGAGTTTGGAAGATTGGTGTGACTCATCATGGATCGGACCATGTCCAACAGGGTTCGATTTCTTCTCTCAGATACACCCTTCTATTGGGATGTTCCAGGAGGAGTAAGTTGGGATAGGATCCCACACTCTTTCAGATGGTCATCAAACTCTAGGATTAAATACTCATCATTTCGATCTGATCGAAGAGTTTTAATATTCTTACCTAGTTGGTTTTAACTCGTTAGGTTTCACCCTTTTGTATTAATGTTATTAATAGGCATTTCAAGATCAAGGACATATAGTCCATTGATCATTTGTGCAGTAGCATAGAATATATCATTCAAATAAATTGAGCAACAATTGTTCTTTATTATAAATGAAAAACCAAACTTGTCCAAACAAGAAATGGAAATAATATTCCTGCTAATTGCAGGTACATAATAACAGTTCTCTAACTGAATTATTAAACCACTAGGTAAAGTCAATACAAAAGTTCCTACGGCTAAAGCAACAACCTTTGCTCCATAGCCAACTCGTAGGTCGACTTCACCTTTTGCCAAATCTCTACTCCTTTTTAGTTCCTGCACATTTGTACAAATGTGAGAACCGCATCCAGTATCTAATACTCATGATGTAGAAGTAGATAAATTAATAACAAAAATACCTGAAGTTGAAGTCTCTACTCCATTCTTCTTATCTTCCAGGTACTTTGGGCAGTTCCTCTTCCAGTGTCCGGTCTTACCGCAATGGAAGCAGGTGCCTTCTTTTGCTATGCCTCCACTAGGCTTCAAAGCAGCAGTGGGTATGGGATTGGCAACTTCCTTGCCCTTCCCCTTATCACTATGCTTAGTGGGCCTTTTGTTCTGTCTCTTTCCATTTCCGATCATCAGAATGGACTTCCCTTTTGACTTCAGATTCTGCTCGGCAGTTCTTAACATGGCGAGCAGTTCAGGAAGAGATTTGTCCATATCAATCATATTGAAATTTAGGACAAATTGACTGAAACTATCTGGCAACGATTGCAAGATCAAATCAGTTGCAAGTTCCTTTTCGAGGGGAAAACCCAATCTCTCAAGGTTTTCCACATACCCAATCATCTTGAGTACATGGGGACCTACAGGGGCTCCCTCAGCTAACTTGCTTTGAAAAAGGGATTTTGAAACTTCAAACCTCTCATGCCTTGCTTGCTCTTGATAGAGCAACTTCAGGTGTTCGATCATATCGAACGCTGACATGTTCTCATGTTGCTTTTGCAATTCTGAGTTCATGGTAGCCAGCATGAGACAAGCAGTTTCATTGGCATCATCGACATGCTTCTTATAAGCATCTCTTTCTGCCTTAGGTGCAAAACTAGGAGGTTCCTCTTCAGGAACAGGTGTCTCCAAGACATACAACTTTTTATCATGTTTGAGGACAATCCTCAGGTTTCGGTGCCAATCCAGAAAATTTGTCCCAGACAATTTTTCCTTATCAAGGATTGATCGCAGGATATTGTTAAAGGTGTTTGTTGTCATGGTAATCTACATAAGGATTAATGAAAATATAAGTATCATTGACATATTCAATTAGGCCTTTAATTAAACATGCTCCCACTATTTTATTCAAAACAGATGACCCTCATCATTTGATTCGGAAAATCCCGTTGGAAGATTTTCTAGTGGGTCGAGATCCATATTTCACTTCGTTCTAAGTCCGCGTAGGCGGATTACACAAAACTAGGTTATTTTAGGTAAGAACTCCTTCCAATTGTATCTCATACAACTCTTGAAAATTTCAGTTGGGTGAATAACTCCTTATTCCAATCCATCATATGGATCATTCCCAACTCTTGCTTCTAAACATATATATAATCTTATTATAATTTGTTTAGTTAAGTTTGACCCATTGTTTTAACAGTTGGATATTACAATTATCCCATCGCACCTTACTAATATAGAACATGCACCTCGCGTAGGCGAAACCTACATTATTCGATACTAGTCTTGATGAGTGTTAAAACTTGGAAAGCTTAAAACTTAATATTTAGTTTTGAGGGAATTGCAATTTTCTGATCTCACCGGCTTGTTTATCATATAAATCGTCTCTCACATGCATCAGCATACATTCACATGCATCAACATACATACAAACAAAATGAAACAGTTATGGCCCCTAGCGCAATTGTTCTCCCAAGCCAATGAGAGAACCTAAGCTAACCTACAACGATCTAAGCTTCTCCAAGCAAGATCTTCAAGGTTGTCCTCCTTTGGCACTGACTTCTTTGCTTTCTTCATATCATTACATTACATGAAAGAAACTCGTTTTACATACGAGGGAGTGAGATGAGAAAAGAAGTTACATTTGGGAGATTGAGAGAGAGGCACGACACGCAGGTCGTATTTTAAAAACCCAAAACAAAACAAAGGAAAACTAAGGCCATAACCGATCACCACAAGGCAATAATAAACACTTTATTATTATTATTAATTCCTTTAATTAATTAAAATCAAATTAAATTTCTACGACCGATCATCACATTTTAATGAACAATTCATTTAAATCGATGTCGCTTTTCGTATCAACACTTGACACTTTTAAAGCACTGAGTTAGCCGAATGGGTGAAAAATTCCTTGCGTTAACCGGTTAACCATATGCGTTAACCGGTTAACACTGTTTTGAAATCTGAAAAATTGTTTTCTGCCTTGCGTTAACCGGTTAACCAAATGCGTTAACCGGTTAACACTGTTTGAAAATGTCTTGGAAAACTGTTTTCCGCCTTGCGTTAACCAGTTAACCATATGCGTTAACCGGTTAACACTGTTAAAAAATCTCAAAAATTTTATTTCGCATTCCGTTAACCGGTTAACCATACGCGTTAACCGGTCAACACTGTTCCAAAAAGTGTTTAGGAAGCACAACTCTTGTGCGTTCAAACCCCAATCGCATAACTCTCTGACAACACAACCCTTGTGCCGTCACTAACCCTACTGCACCAATTTCAGACCGTCAAACACGTCTCGATTGTTAATTCAGTATGATTGATCAACACGTCATTGCTTCACCATACTAATGTCGGATCAAGAAGCAAACGACTATTGATCGCTCAAAGGAAAACAACCATCGAGGTTTTTGAATGAACGAAACAAGAACATTATATCATATATAATGTATTTTGCATCAGGGTTACATATATCACATATATGTAACTTGATCGATCTCAATTTAACCTTTGATTCATTCTGTTTTAATCATATTATTACATAACAAAAACAGATATCAGATTCATGGTTTCGTAAGTGGCTCTGATACCACTGTTGGAGAATTGCCATCCAAGGCGCAGCGGAATTTAAAAATTTCTCCATTTAGTGATCCTTACGAATGGGCATGATAAGTGATAGAATCGTTACCTCTTGTGGCGATTCAAACCTTTGGTGCAGATCTCTGATAATTATCAAAACCTTTGATACAGATCCACGGGGCGATCACGAACGTTGAACGATGACAACATCTCTACTCAGTCCACACGAACGGATTCCTTCAATCGCAGTGCTAGCTGTTTGTGAATGAAGGCTTTGAGTGAGAGAAAGAGAGATACGAAATTCCAACTCTTCAGTTGTGTTGTATTCCCATACAAAGCTTCTGCACAAGAGCTCTATTTATAGAACCACTTGTGTGGGCTTCAAGCCAAAAAGCCCACTTAAGTGCATTTTGGCTTATATCTCATAATATGCCAAAATCACTTAAGTACTTGGTACCTTACCATATTTCGTATTCTACTTAAGTACATCGTACCTTACGATGTTCCTTAATTATTCTATCTCTCATCAATCCGTCCTTTGTGTGTGACCCTATAGGTTTTCGCGGCGTTGGCAATTATATTAAATTACACATTTAACATAATAAACAGTGAGCGGTATCTAGCAACACATCACTGCTATCCAAGTCACGAAAATGTCATGTGATCTGACAAAACCTCCTGTGATAATAATTATGTGTATAATTACCTCTTTGCCCTTATGTCTATATTGAACACAAGGTATAGACCGTGTCACCCTTGTCCAGTTCAATATTGGGCCCATAGACATTTATCCTGTTACGCAGGATTGACAAATTCCATCTAGGACACTCATGTCCCTCAGCATGCTTCGTGGAGTACCCATCAACTGTCTTTATGGTCATCCAGTTACGGATAACGTTGGATCAGTAATAAAGCACTCAACTCTACATCTAGGATCCATAGTGGTTTCAGGTCGAAGAGTGGTATACACTATTATCACCATGAGAATAACTTATGACACTTTGCATAACTTTCTATATAGTATTCTCATAGCGGGTCAATCCGGTATAAATATTACTCCTAATATTCATACCTATGTTTAAGACTTGATAACTCTTTATCCATGATCCATGAGATGTGATCATCAGTCTACAAACATAATAGTCTTAATGCTTTAATGTTATCCCACTTCACATTAAAGCTCTACTACGGATACTTTAAGAACAATGCCCTTATGTTTAATGTGTTCTCATGATTAAGTCACACTTAATACATTAAACGGACTATCTATTCTAGGGACTTTATTAATCAACCATAATAAAGAAAATGCCTTTTATTATTAATAAATAATTCGATACAAGTACCAAAAATATTGGCCTCTAGGGCTTACACCAACAACTCCTCCTTGTGATATTACATGACCAAGAAACTTCACTTCGTTCATCCAAAATTCACACTTACTTAACTTGGCAAAAAGTTGTTTCTCTTGCAGTACAGTTAGAACAATCCTTAGGTGGTCTCCGTGCTCTTGAGGAGTACGAGAATAAATAAGAATGTCATCAATAAAGATCACCACGAACTGGTCCAAGTAAGGTTGAAATATCCGATTCATATAGTCCATGAAAACAACTGGGGAATTTGTTACACCAAACGGCATTACAAGAAACTCATAATGGCCATATCGGGTTCTAAATACGGTCTTTGGTACATCCGAACTCTTAACTCTTATTTGATGATAGCCCGATCGTAAATCAATCTTCAAAAACATACAGGCTCCTTTCAACTGATCTAACAAATCGTCTATCCTTGGCAGAGGATACTTGTTCTTAATGGTGACTTTATTCAACTGGCAATAATCAACGCATAATCGCATACTACCGTCCTTCTTCTTTACTAATAATACTGAAGCTCCCCACGGTGAGACACTAGGTCAGATGAAATGCTTGGTTAACAACTCTTCCAATTGATTCTTCAACTCTCTCAACTCGAGTGGCGCCCTGCGATACAGAGAAATAGAGATTGGAGTCGTCCCAGGTATCAAATCAATAGAGAATTCCACTTCCCTTTCAGGAGGAAGAGAGGTGACATCCTCAGGAAAAACTTCTGGAAATTCACAAACAATAGGGATTTGGGTAACACTCAGATTATCGCTAGATTCCTTGGTAAGAACCAAGAGAGCTGACTTTTCATTCTCAAATAAGAAATTAACCATGCCAATCGTACCTTCCAAGATAGTAGTCAGGACATCCTTTGGAGTAGCTTCACTAGATGGAATGATAATCAACTTCTCTTCACATCCAATAAACACCGAATTGGCGGAAATCCAATCTATCCCCAAAACCACATCAACCTTCTTAAGTGGTAAACAAATAAGATCAATCCAGAAAATTCTACCATTCACCGAGAGCGAACAATTTTCACAAATCAACGATGTCTCAACCACATCATCCACGGCGGTAGTAACCACCATAGGAGGAGACAAGGGAATTGCTTGCAAGCCAAGACGCTTCAAGCACTGAATTGATATAAAAGAGTGTGTCGGCCCACAATCAAACAATACAAAACAAGGATGATTATTGACGAGACAAGTACCAACAATTAAGGCACTGTTTCTTTTAGCCTCCTTTGTGCCCAACATATAAACCTGATCGATACTCTTTCCCTGCATCTGGGCCTTATTCTGAGGACATTCCCTAGACATGTGTCCCTCCCTCTAACAAGTAAAACACCTAATTCCACTTCTAGCACATCTTCCAGAATGAGACTTCCTACATATTTGACATTTCAGAGGATGGTTAGATTTTGCAAGTTGCACCTACCTTCTTTTGAAGGGTCGAGGTCCAGGCCTAAACTGATGACTTGGTCCTCCCTGGTTCATCTGGCCAACTCCATACTAATCAACCTCTTCTTAAACCCTTCTCAAATTATTCTCAGTCACACTACATTGTCTTTGCACCCCTACATAGGCTGGGAACGCTCTTTCCATGTTAGGTGTCCCCCCATAAGCCTCATTTAACCCACCATGAAACCCAGGAGGATTCATGCGAAAGAAATCTCAGAAACTACCACCTGCAACTTCTTGTGCAACCCCTTGAGGTTGCAAACCACCATTCGACTGCTGCATCATCTGTTGCATGAATTGATTATGTTGCTGTTACATCTGTTGGACAAACTAAGGCCATTGAAAACCTTCACTACCACTTGGTGGTTCGGAGTATGAATTTCGAGTTCTGGGTCTACCGTGACCTCTGCATCTACCAGTCATGATCCCTAATGTCATACAAATAGGATTAAGTTGATCAGGCTCAATACTATGAATATAACACCAAGGACAATGATGACAACCCACATATGAGGCAGAGAGAAATACTTATAATATTTCATGGCTAGGTCGAGGATACAACCTGCTCTGATACCAACTGTAACACCCACATATAATATATGCCTATAATACATATTATACATAGTGTAAAACTGGTACTGAAATACATAAGCACCCAGCAACACAATGTACATATTCAAATACATGCCCAAAATAAATACAACATGGCACAAAATGTACACAAAAGTGCCCAAAATAAAACTACTGATCTAAATTATTAGACAATGATCTCAAAAGTATCTACACAGTAGAAAGAAAAGCCATTAGTCATCAGGTAAGCAAGACATCACTCTATCTTGCCATTACCCTTCTCCTGCTCAGAACCACCTGAAAAATAATCAACAACATGGGGTGAGATAATAATCGCATGGGTTCCCTATCTTATGGGTCCACTCAGCTCTACAGGGTTTTCAAATCAATATTCAACTCATATCCAACTCAAGTCAACAAGGTAACAAATACGTGAGCGATGGGGAAACTAACTCGCAATGTATGGCAACATGCATCTGAGTTCTCATAACTCAATCATGATCATTATTCATGTCACGACGCATCAATTCCCGAACGGATTTACGTCTAAGCCAGGCCCGGTTCATGCATGCTCGTATGATTCAACTTTCGCAGTGGATATCGGGTCCTCTATGAGGGTTAATCCCCAGTTCAAGCGACCATCACCCGTATGGGACTCTAACCCACCTAGGATATCTTTCACCGTATGAGACTTTAACCCACTTAGGTGTCCACCTTTTCTCCATGTCCGCCATGGTTGGGGCTCAAACCCAATTGAGGCTCGAATCATCGGTCTCACATCCCAATGCTTATTCATCTAAGCATACCAAATAGAGATGTGCACCGTCACAGAAAATACACATTCCGAATACATGACCGGTTTCACAATTCATTGGTTCCACGAACCATAACAAAATCCATTAATCATAGGTGACTTCATTCACCATAATACACAATTAATAACATGGCATGTTCCATACAATGCGTCTCATTCTCAATCAAGGCAACAATTCGTACACAGCCTCCACATAAGCGTCGTACGAATGAATATCGCCATTCAATGTTATCTAAGTCATAAACCTCCCTCGTGACCTAATACCAATCCTAGGTTAACTTATTATATTCATCATGTAATTCTCACCATTAACATGTATTTAACATAAGCATAGCATCACAATTGATTAATGGTTGGAAGAATGCATTTAAAAACACTTAAGAAATGGATTTTGAAGTTTCTAACTTAAGTCAATCGATTGGTTCCTCTCATATTTATGTTTTTCAAAGTTTGTTGAGTGTCATTCGATTGATCCTGAGTGTCAATCGATTGGTCCTGCTAAAATTTTCCACTGTTCATATACAACAAGTTTGTACAATCGATTGTAATACAGTGTCAATCAATTGGTCCTGTAAAAATCTCATTTTTATGCAAAACAAAGGGCTGTCAATCAATTGATGGCATAGACCAATCGATTTGTCCACTCACATTTTCACATTTCATTTCACAAACACCATTTTCCTCTATTATATCATTTCTAACAAAATACCCCTTCTTCTTCCAACAAAACCCATCATGCTACATGTTCTTATACACATATAAATCAAGTATTCCAAGGTCATAATCACAACCAATCATTTTACCATAACCATAACAAATCATGTTATCACAACAATCATAAAGAACATATCAAGCACATGTTCATAAAACAACAACATCAAGAGAAATATTCATCATGTAGCATGGATTGTTCACGATTTATCTATGATTCTACAACCCTAATCTTCTAGAAATCTAGGGGTTCTAACTAGAACCCACCTCAAGAAATTGAAGAGGATAAGTTGTGGAAGATGATATGAGGATGAAGATGATGGTGTTGGTTCCAAACTCTTGATCTTTCCAAGTTTTCCTTCTTCTTCTTCTTCACTATCCTTGTTTTTCTCTTCTTCTATCTTTCCCTTTCTCTCTACTTATCCTTTCTGATGCATTGAGAAATGAAGTGGCTTATTGTAGGTAGTATGAGATACAAACATGTGGTGGTGAGTGGGTCAAGGGTCATAAGCAAGTGGCCATGATTAATATATGTGGTTAGTAAGTGGTTATAAATAGTAACAAATATCCCAAGCATCACCATACCTGTTGTTGGTGTAAGCCCTAGAGGCCAATACATTTTGGTACTTGTATCGAATAATAAAAGGCATTCTCTTTATTATGGTTGATTAATAAAGTCCCTGGAATAGATAGTCTGTTTAATGTATTAAGTGTGACTTAATCATGAGAACACATTAAACATAAGGACACTATTCCTAAAGTATCCGTAGTCGAGCTTTAGTGTGAAGTGGGATAACATTAAAGCATTAAGACTATTATGTTTGTAGACTGATGATCACATCTCATGGATCATGGATAAAGAGTTATCAAGTCTTAAACATAGGTATGAATATTAAGAGTAATATTTATACCGGATTGACCCGCTATGAGAATACTATATAGAAAGTTATGCAAGGTGTCATAAGTTATTCTTATGGTGATAATAGTGTATTCCACTCTTCGACCTGAAACCACTATGGATCCTAGATGTAGAGTCGAGTGCTTTATTGCTGATCCAACGTTGTCCGTAACTGGATAACCATAAAGACAGTTGATGGGTACTCCACAAAGCATGCTGAGGGACATGAGTGACCTAGATGGAATTTGCCCATCCTGCATAACAGGATAAATGTCTATGGGCCCAATATTGAACTGGACAAGGATGACACGGTCTATGCCTTGTGTTCAATATAGACATAAGGGCAAAAGGGTAATTATACACATAAGTATTATCACAGAAGGAATTGTCAGATCACTTGACATTTTCGTGTCTTGAGTAGCAGTGATGTGTTGCTAGATACCGCTCACTGTTTATTATGTTAAATGCGTGATTTAATATAATTGCCAACGTCACGAAAACCTACAGGGTCACACACAAAGGACGGATTGATGAGAGATAGAGTAACTAAGGAATAACGTAAGGTACGGTGCCCTTAAGTGAATTATAGAACATCGTAAGGTACGATGTACTTGAGTAGAATACGAAATATGGTAAGGTACCATGGGCTTAAGTGATTTTGGGCATATTATAAGATATGGGCCAAAATACACTTAAGTGGGCTTTTTAGCTTGAAGCCCACACAAGTGGTTCTATAAATAGAACCCTTGTGCAGAAGCAAAAATTTGCGGTTGCATTCTTTTCGTTTTCACTCTCTCTCTCTCTCTCACTCAAAGCCTTCATTCGTACCAGCTAGCACTGAGATTGAAGGAACCCGTTCGTGTGGACTGAGTAGAGACGTTGTCATCGTTCAACGTTCGTGATCGCTTCGTGGATTTGCATCAAAGGTTTTGATCGTCACAAGAGATCCGCACCAAAGGTTTCAACCGTCACAAGAGGTAAATATTCTATCACTGATCATGACCATTCGTAAGGATCTCTAAAGGAGAAATTTTAATTTCCGCTGCGCTTTGGGTCGCAATTCTCCTTCACCTGTAATATTTGTTCTACCTGAGTTATTGACCCATTATTAGTGTTACCAAAATATCCCAATTAATAAAAGTTCAGTCCCAATTAATATTAATTAAGTAAACCTGAACTCACTACTTACTCTATTTATCCCAATCGGCAACTTTTAGAGCACATAGGAACTCAGCTAGTCTCAATTAATAGGAATTTAGGTATTTAAGGAAATATGGGGTATTACAAAATTAAGCGGGAGTGGATGCAGATACGGGTACCTTAGTACCCATCTCACCCCATATATCCATATAATATTTATTTATATATATTTTTACTATTATATACACATGTATTTTTATCAATCTTCTTAAATACATCACTATTAAACGTGTACACATTTTAATATAATAATTTGTTTATTTCTTAACTCAATCATTATTGCGTCCGAGAACCAGAAATTGGTGCTCTGGCTCCGTTTAGGAACCATATCTATAGTTAGTTGGATAACTAGTGATCTTGAACGATGGTTTTGATCTCCTTTACGGTGGCGTAGAGTGGACATGCATGGTTAGCACTTCAACACCCAAGTTAGCTCAAGATTCAAGATGAGTATAATAAAAGTGAAGATCATAGATTGTACCTTGTTCTTAGCATCTGAATTGTTTTTATATTTTGGGTTAAGTAGAGTGGATTTGAGATGGATTGAGCCTTAGTCAATTAGATCTTTGGTCGGTATAAAATAGTTGCCCTCGAGGCTTTGTCGGGCATTGAAGGAGTCGGGGAAGCCTTAAGTATCATTCACCGACCTTCATGTCATGGTCCGATGTGGAATGGAATTGAAACACTTAGGACCAGTTTTGAAAAAGTAATGGAGAACAAGCACATTTAATGTGCTTCCATTATTGAAAAAATTTGCCACCATTTTCTAACAAGTGCAGTGACGTGACCAACTAGGGTATGACGGAGTTTACAAAGTACTTGAGTGCACTCAAGTTTGCGTGTATCCATGAGTGGAAATCTACCTATTGATCTCATGATTTCTTTCTATAATTGGTCTTGATATTTCAGTTGCCATTGCTTATAAATATATTGAGTTGAGTACTTTGAAGTTTTCACACCCTTTAGCTTTCAAGCTTGCAGTTACTTTCAACAAAGACGTCTTCACTTCTTCTTCTCTAAGAGTATCACTAGAAGCGATCCAGCGTTTCACTTAAAGCTTTTGCCTCTTTTACATTCCATTTGTTTCATCAATATCATATAATCAGATACCTTATTAACTCAAGATTTATCTTTGGCATTTCTTATTTTCTAGTCAGGATAAGCAATAACACGATTGATTTAGAGTGATTAAGAAGTTGAAACTTCATCTGCTTCTACTCTTGGAAATTCACCTAATCTCCGTCTCCCTTCTCTTAGTAGTGATCACATAGGACAAAAAATTATACCCATATCTGACGATTCTGGGTCAAAAATGGTATTTGGGAATTCCTTGGAGGAAGAGACTTCTTTTTCTAGGTCGTTAGACGCCCTTATATAGAATATTGGTGGAGGAATAAGTCGAATTGAAGTCCTAATGCCCCCTCTTGTCTTGTTCGAAGAGGAAATACCAGATAATTTGCAAAGGAGGGAACATGCTAGAAATTTCATCTGGCTTCAATTGCAAGGTTCACCGACCTCAACAAGACATACCCTAAGGATCCATGCCCATTGCCATGCATTGTCGGGCTCATTGATGATGTGTTCGATTTCAAAACATTGAGCTTCATTAACGCCTATTTTATGTACAATCAAATCAGGATGAGCCCAAAAAATGTCCCGAAGATAACCTTCATGACAAACAGGAACAACTATTACTATGATGTCATGTCATTCATGGTTAAAAATGCATAAACAATATACCTAAGACTCATGAATATTGTGTTCGCTAAACAAATAGGTCAGAAACTAGAGGTTCATATCGACAATATGGTCGTCAAAAGTCTCGATAAAGGGTGACATTACAATGATCTAAAAGAAACTTTATCATCAGTTAGAAGGTTCAATATGCAGCTTAATCTGAACAAGTGCTCGTTCAAGCTACATGCATGAAATTTTTTATGTTTCGTGTTAACCAAATGATGGATGGAAACCAATACAGACATGTGTCAGGCGATTATTGACATGAGGAACCAACCTCAGTTAAAGAAGTTCAACAATTGACCAGAAGGATATCAGCACTCTCGATGTTCTTATCTTGCACAAGTGACAAATCCATACACTTATTCGCCACGCTTAAAAGGGTAAAAAAATCTAGTGGACGGTAGGTTGTGAGAAGGCCTTCTAAGAGTTGAAGAGCCTCCTTTTAGCCCTGCCAATTCTTACACGCCCAAAGGAAGGGGAAACATTGATGTTGTATTTGTTTGTTACTGAGAAGGCCCTGAGCTCAGTTTTAGTTCAGGACGATGAGGAAGGAGAAAAAACAGTTTATTTTTGTTAGAAAAGTGCTAAAAAGAGATGACTAAAATATAGAATGTTTAGACATAGTGGTTGTGATTACTGCTAGAAAGTTAAGACCATGTTTTCAATGATATTCAATCATCATTAAAACTAATTATGCGATCAAGCAAGTATTGAAGAAGTTGGATTTGTCGGGAAGAATGATGTCTTGGTTGGTAGAACTATCTGAATACGACATAACGTTCGTAGCCATAAGCAGTATAAAATCCCAAGTCTTTATGGATTTCTTGGTCGAACTCAGCATACCCGTTGAAGCAGAGTGCTTATGACTTTGGTTTTTTATTAGTTGATGGATCCTCCAATCTTAAAGGTATTCTAACGAGTATCATGTTGGAGGGGTCGGGAAAGGTAAACCATCTTCTATGTTTCAATTTTAGGTCAGTAACAACCAGGCGAAATATGAGGCTTTCATAGTTGGAATGAAATTCGCCTGTGAATTAGGAGTTACCCACCTTAGAGCCAAAAGAGACTCTCAATTAGTCACTAACTAGATAGGGTGAGATTATCAAATAAAGGAATCATTATTGGATAAATAATTTGAGATTTCGAAATAATGCACGTACACAGATATTATCAAACAAAGGTACAACAAATCCAAAAGATGTCAAAAGATTTCAAGACTTTCAAAATAATACATGGAACCTGTGAGGAAAATATTTGGGAAGATCTACTGGCAAGCCTCGTCACTATGGAAAGGTCGGGTCTGAATAGGACGGTAATTTAGAAGACCCTCGACAGACTGAGTATGGAGATCAAAGAGATTGTAATGGTCGATAAGGAGGAAAGTTGGATGACCCTGATCTTCGAATACTTAACCAAATTTTTTGCCAAAGGAATAGATAAAGGTTAAGAAAATACGTAGAATCATCGCCTGTTACGTAGTGGTAGCATGAAAACTCTACAATATGGGGAGGGAAACACCCATGTTAAGGTGTATTGCTGAGGAAGAAGTAATCATGGTTTTGGTCGAGGTTCACAAAGGTATTTGTGGAAGCCACATAGGTGGAAGAGTCTTGGCAAGCAAACTTCTAAGGGTCGTATATTATTGGGCAGAGATACTCAAAGACAACGTGAGGTTCATCAACAATGTGACAAGTATAACACCCCAAATTCAATTGAATTTTGTTTCTTTATTTTATTATTAAAATACTTTAATATATTTTAATTATTTACTTGATGATAATATGTGGTATGTGGGGTTTAGGGTTTACTATAACTTCAATTGGTTTATTTAATTAAAATAATAGAATATTAATTAAGTAAATAGAAAATGACAACTAGTGAGATTTTGGCGGGGATAGAATTATGAGAAATTATGGTGTAAGTGGGAAGAAATAAAAGTAAGTTGGGTCAGGGTGTAATTACTAGTAAGCTGAAATTAGGTTAAATAAATAGATTATGTGATGGGATTAGAGAGTTTTAGAAGGTTGAGCAGTATGTGAGAAATTGAGAAAAAAAGCTTTTGGAGGGCAAGAATAAGGGTTTGAGGAAGCCATATCTTGAGTGCTTTTGCTGGAAATCTGAGGTAATGGGGGAGAACTACTCAATTAAGGGTGTTAATTCCATGAAAGGGTAGCGAGGACTCCTTAATCCTCATATAGGTTTCTCTCTTTTCCCCCAATTGATAATGTATATGTATGTTTGATACAAAATTGTGATGAATCTGTTTTGAATGGTTATTGTGAGATGAAATTTGTATAATGTATTAGTTAAATCAATCCATGATTAAAGTATGTGAAATTTGCAAATTGTTGTTGCTAATTGGTGTGTTGAGTTTTCATGAGCATGACCTTAATTCATGATAAATTAGTGAAATCTATATGAAATTAACATGTTCATTTATTATAATTGATCTATGATTCGTTTCTGGTCGATTTGGGTGTTCTGGTGTGAAATTGGAGCTTCAAAAGAGCTCAAATGGTAGAAAATGCGTTTCTACATTCTACACATGGGTGACGATTGTCACCTGTATGACGGGTAACGCGTCAGCGTGTTTAAAAAATGAGGATTAAGCATGAGGAGTAACCAACCTCTATATGTGTAACGAGATTTGGAATGAAAAAGTAGATTTAATTGTTAGTATATGAGAGTTGAGTTAAGAGATTGTGTGGATTGAGTAGTGCAAATGAAATTAGGGGTGGCAAAACCGACCGCCCGTCCCGCCCCACCTTAAACCCGCCAAAAAAGGGGCGGGGTAGGCAAGTCCACCAAGTAAAATTGGGCTTAAAAATATGGCTCGCCCCACCAAAGTGGCGGGTTTGCGGGCTTGCCCACCTATTTTTTTTTTCATTTATTAATAAGCTTATTTTTACATTTCAATTATATTTTTCACTTATTTTTTAGAACATTTTTTTATAAAGCATCTTTTTAAGACATTTATCTTAAAAAAATATTGCATATATTCATAAATAAATGTATAAAATAAAATTATCAATAAGTATTCTAAAACTATAGTTCAAGTATTAACCTTCAACGAACCAAAATAAATATTTTGAGTGTTTGATAACTAGGTTGGAGGACTGGAGGGTCAATCCGCCCCTTTTTTTGGCGGGCTTAAGGCTGGGAGGACTTAAAGCGGGGCAGATTGAGCAGGTAGACGGATACAAAATCCCAACCCAATCAGACATTTTTGGGCGGGTGCGCATACCGGCCCGACGGACCACGACCCATTTTGTCACCCCTAAATGAAATAGTGTGTTCATTCATTACACAAATGGGGACGGACTGGTAGACGTAGCTCGCCAAGTACCTAGTTGTCTAAAAAATATTCACATTTATTACAGATGAAAGTACTCGTGACATGACAAGATATATACATTCATAGTAAATCTATTTTCTAAAAAGGATACTATTCAATTTTATGACATTACCACTAAAGTACACTCCTTTTATGTTATCTAACTAATTGCATTAACTTTTATTATTACTACTTTGAAAAGGAATGCCATGGTTGGTTACCATGCCAATGTTTTAACCAACGATTAAACACATTTCTTAAAAAACAAATTCAATTCATTTTTTCCTATGCCAATAATGTTAAGTTCAATATCTTTTATATAATGAGTATAATGGATTTGGTTTTGGTGTGTCACCCATAAGCAGGAGATTAGACTAAAGTTATGTTTAAATTAATAGAATATAATGGAAGGAAAGGAGGAGAATGAAACATAATGGAGTGGAATGGAGCAGTGTAAAATGAAGCGGAGTGTTAGTTTATGTGCGGTCTCTAAGAGGATGGTGAATTAGATTTATTGGAGTTTTCTTGATTTGAAGCGTTAGCACTAGTTTTGTTATTTTTCAGAATTGATATGAAAGTAAATATGCTGAAAAATAAGTGCAGAAAGTAAAGGACACAATGATGTATACTAGTTCCCCTTATAATCCGAGAGTACTTCGGTCCTTTCACTCCCCATGAGAGATTTTCCATTACGTCAGATCTTTGTACAAGTCTTCAACCAAGACCAATCCTACAATCTTCTAACATAAGCAACACAAGTGAAAAATAAAACAATCATTTCTTTTTTACTCGTTTTCAACAATCCTAGACAACAAGGTACACATAAATCTAAGTTTGTAACAAAAGTTATAACTCTTGAATCAATTATGTATTAATTGATCTTCTATCTGTATTGATCACAATTCAAACATATACACCTAAGTGCTCTGAATAATATGAATGAAACTTTACTGAATATGTATCAAAGTTCATGCTGAAAGTTTCATATTTGAAAACTTAGAAACTTGTTTGGATTATGAGATGTGAAAGTTGTATATCAAAGAATCTCTTTTAAAATATAAAAGTTTTGTGTCTAAGAGATTCTTTTTGAAAAATTAAAACCACGGGTATATATACATGCAATATACCCTTTTGAAAGAGTGTATATTCATGAAACATTGTCATGTTTAATGTATGAAAATTATAAACCACTGGAATTAGATTTTTCGTGAAAAGTTATGTAAAATTTGAAATTTTCGATTGTGTAACCAGTTACTAGAAAATGTGTAACCGATTACACCTGATACTTTACAAAAACTAAGGTATTTTTAACCGGTTCAAACTGTGGCGATTTTAAAGCATTGCTACGGCGGTTTCAAATGCTACAATTTACCAAAAACAAAATGTTTGAAACAATCTTCTGAAAAACCATTTTTACATTTATGTAACAGGTTAACCGATTAGTGTAGTCGGTTACACATGCTATGAAAGTGAAAAATACTTTAAAATTAAGTTTCAAACATGTTTCCACATGATGTTAAAATAAATGCATGCACAAGATGAAAGGATCATGATAATTATGAGCATATATATATATATATATATATATATATATATATATATATATATATATATATATATATATATATATATATATATATATATATATATATATATATATATATATATATATATATATATATATATATATATATATATATATATATATATATATATATATATTTGAATTGTAAATAATACCCAAACATCTTGATTCCTCCATTGACTTTTCAAAGCTTATTATAATTTGAATTTGATTGCTCTAATCTTCAAACTTTGAATTCTTTTGGTTGATGCGGTCGTCTTCATCAAAACTATAACCAAAAGAACTCTTCTTCACATTCTCCCCTTTTTTGATGATAACAAAACATCAATTTAAAATTTACTTGTTCATCAATGAGTTGCTTCAATATGTGAGTTTTTGGAATATTAAGTAGCAACTAGAATCTCCCATATATTGTATATATCCCCTTTGCTTTTGTAATTCAAGACTTTTTCCCTTGAAAATATTATGAACAAGAACAAATACAATACCTATTATTTCTCCATTTTTTGACATCATAAAAAAGAAGACAAAGTAGAATAAATTACAAATAAAAGTGATAACATAGGAAGGATATATTATTAAAATTGAAAATTAATAGCACAAAATTAGGCACTTATCTCCTCCATAAGGATTTGATGTCAAAGTTGATGCGTATTCAAAAAATCTTTTCAATCAATGAAAATTTTAGAACTACCATATCATATGGTCTTGTGTCTTGAAGGATAAATCTTGATTTGACAATGCTAACATGTGACCTTCAAGTACATATAAAACAATTAGTTATGCCTAGGTACTAAATTTTATTTGGTTTCTTTTGGGTTAGATACCTTCCTCACCCATACATACTCACTATAAGGAATATCATAATTTCTTATGTATAAAGCATTAGTAGTATGGTCTTTTGCTTTACAATAGAAACAAGTAGATCTAAAAACATGATTCCTTTTATAAGTACTTTTATAATCATTTACTACATGTTCTATTTTTTATTCTTCATTGTTGAATTTGTCAGTAGTCTTTACAAATATGGTTTGACTTGTACTAGATTTATCAAAGTTAGTAAACCCAAGACCATGTTTATCGTTTGAATTTTTTTTACTACTTAACACATTTTCCAAATCAATTTGACCTTTTTCAAAATTCATAAGCACTTGGTTTAATATCGTTGAATTGTAATTCCTTGTGTCGAAAATGGTTGCTCGACAGGACAAGGATATGTCGAATAATCTAGTATACCAAAGTTGTATTAGTGTGTCGAGGTGTCGAAGCATGTTTCTTCACACATGATTTGAAGTTAGGCCTATTTTTAGTAGTGTTAATTATTTTAGACTTTTATAGTTTAAGACTTTGTTTAGGGAGTAAGCTAACCTAAATCTATAAATAGAGGGAGTAACCCCTATTCTTGATATAACTCATAACATTGTATTCACAGAATTTTACAGTTGCAAAGTGAATAAAGAAGTTTTCCACAGGTTGTGGACAGAGAGAAAACTCTGTAGAAAATATTCTTCTTCTTCTCCAATGTTTTTTTCTTTCTCAACCGTTCTTTTATTTTCTTTTCATTGTCATTGCGTGATTGATAACAATCTTGTTCATAAAGATTGATAGAAATTCTCCATAGGTTATGGTGGATTTCCAACATCTGGTATCTAGAGCTCCGGTTTGAGCGATTCGTGGGAAGAAAATCACGATGGCAATGAATCATCTAAACATACATTTTTTAACGAATCTTCCAATTCTCAAGAACAATGATTATGAAAATTGGTGCAAGCAAATGAAGGTTATGTTCTGTTATCAAGATCTTTGGGATCTTGTGAAGGAAGGAGTAACAACGCTTGCAAAAAATGCGACGGATTAAGAAAGGGTTGCACATAAAGAATTGAAAAATAAATATTATAAAGCTCTCTTTATAATCCATCAATGTGTTGATCCATATAACTTTGAAAAGGTTAGTGATGTAGAGTCAGCGAAAGAAGCATGGGAAATTCTGGAGAAGTCGTTTGGAGATGCGAAGAAGGTGGAAGAGGTGAGGTTACAAACTCACAAAAGAACATATGAATTGCTTCAAATGGAAGACAATGAAAGCATAATTGATTTATTCACTATGGTTACAAAACTGGTGAATCAAATCAAGGTATATGGAGAAGTGTTGACATTAAGATCTGTTGTTGGAAAGATCTTGAGGTCCTTGGATCCAAAGTTTGACCACGTGGTAGTAGCCATAGAAGAGTCGAAAGACTTGTCAAAACTGACAAAGTAAGAGCTTCAAGGGATGCTTGAATCTCATGAACAAAGATTGGCTGAAAGAGCTGCAGGAAAGTTGAAGAGTGATATGGCTCTGCAGGTGCAATCAACAAAAGAAAGGAAAGACAAAGGAAGTTGGAATGACAACAAAGGTAGAAAAGGCTACAACAATCCGACTGGTCGAAATCAGCAAGAAGGAAATTGATCGAATTAGAGAAAACCCTTGAACTAAGGCAACCAAAAAGGTGGTGTTGTAGGTAGAGGAAGAGGTGGTGGTCGAAAGCTAGACAAGAGTCACATTTAGTGTTACAATTCTCAAAAGCATGGTCATTATTCTAATGGTTGTCCAGAAAAGTAGAAGAATCAAGAAACTGATGCAAAGGTGGCGAAACATGAAGAAGAAAAGATGTTATTGATGGTTACAATGAGAGATGATAAGAGATTCAAGGACCAATGGTACTTGGGCTCAGGATGCTCATCACATATGTCTAGAAAGAAAGATTGACTTGTCAACATAAAGCCCTCAATGAAGAACATGATGAAGTTTTCAAATGATAATACTCTAGCAACTAAAGGTGTTGGTGATGTTCTGATTATGAGGAAAGATGGCAAAAGGTCAGTAATTTCAAATGTGTTGTACATACTAGGCATAAAGAGCAATTTTCCCAGCATATGGCAGTTAGTCGAAAAGAACTACAAGGTGTCGATCAAAGACAAGATGATGATAGTTCTTGACTCAAATGGAAGGTTGATCTTGAAGGCTCTAATGTCTCAGAATAGAACCTTCAAGATTGAGCTTAATGTGATGGAGCACAAGTGCCTTGCAACATCATCTAGCAAAGATGAATGGATATGGAATTATAGACTTGTCCATCTCAATTTCAAAGACATCAGATATTTAAAGAGAAGAAATATGGTTTCAGGATTACCAGAAATCGGCATTCCAAATGAAGTGTGTGAAGAATGTGTACAGCCGAAGTAGCACAAGAATAACTTCAGTAAGGATGCAAGAAGCAGGTCGAAGGCAATTCTTGAAGTCACATACTCTGATGTATGTGGTCCTATCCAGGTGGATTTAATTGGATGCAACATATACTTTGTTACATTCATAGATGATTTCCATTCGAAAACTATTACCTGGTCAAGAAGAAAAGTGAAGTGATCGAGGTATTTGCTAAGTTAAATCTATGGGCGAAAGACAAAGTGGTCAAAAGCTGAAAAGATTCTGAGGACTGATGGTGGTAGAGAATATGTGTTGAAAGACTTCGACGCATTATGTGTGAAAGAAGGGATTGTGCATGAGGTGGTGCCACCCTACACTCCACAACAGAATGGAGTCGTAGAAATGAAGAATATAACCACCATGAATATGGTGATAAGTATGTTGAAAGGCAAGAATCTACCCAAAGAATTATAGGGATAAGATGTGCCGACTGCAACATATATCCTGAACAGATGTCCGACGAAGAAGCTAGAAGGAATCACACTAGAAGAATGTCGGTCTGGTGTCAAGCCTAGCTTGAGTCATCTGAAGGTGTTTGTATTTATAACACATAGACTTGTGCGAGATCAGTTGAGAAGAAAACTTGATGACAAGTCAAGTCAGATGATCCTGATAGGATATCATTCGTCTGAAGGATACAAGTTGTTCGACCCAGTAAATAAGCAAGTGGTGATCAGCAAGGACGTGATCATAGATAAGCTTAAGGAATGGGATTGGACTGAGAATGTTAAGAAGGATTCAGTGAGAATTTTATGTGATGAACCAGCTAGTGAAGTCGAAAGAGAATTTTGACAAGAAGTCAAAGGTGAAGCAGGCCCAAACGGACCTTAGAGAACAAGACACATGCTTGCAAGGTTGCAAGAATGTGTGATTACATCAAATGATATGGTCAATGAAGAAGGTGAGCTGGTACACTATGATTTATACGTAGATGTCGAACTAGTCAATGCAGATGAGGCATTGAAAGATTCCAAGTGAGTGAAACCAATGAATGAAGAATTGAAGTCAATCGAAGTCAACAACACATGGTCACTTGTTGAATTGCCCCAAGACAAGAAGGAAATCAACGTGAAGTGGGTATATAAGGTGAAGTTGAATCCCAAAGGGGAAGTGACTTGACACAAGGCAATACTTGCGGCGAAAGGATTTCTTTAGAAAGAAAGAATCTACTTCGACGAAGTTTTTGCTCCTATTGCTAGGATCGAAACAATCAGGGTGGTTGTTGGTATAACAAACATGAACAACTAATAGATGTGTCAGATGGATGTGAAATATGCATTCCTGAATGGCCCATTAGAAGAAGAAGTTTATGTTGCACAACCAGTTGGGTTTGTGAAATAAGGCGAAGAAGAAAGGTGTACATGTTGCATAAAGCCCTATGCGGACTTAAATAAGCTCCAAGAGCTTGGAACAAGAAGATAAATAGCTTTCTAAGGGGGGAGGAATTTATGAAGTGCACAACTGAACATGGAGTATATGTAAGAAGAAGCAAAAGTGAATTGCTTATACTATGTCTTTATGTCGATGACTTGTTGATAACATGTAGCTACAAGAAGAAGATCGAAGACTTCAAAGGTGATCTCAACAAGGAATTCGAAATGTCAGATATGGGTAACATTTCATATTTCCTTGGCACCGAATTACACATGAGTGGTAGAGATTTGATTATGCATCAAAGAAGGTATGCAGGCGAAATACTCAAGAGATTTGAGATGCAAGATTGCAACCCAACTTCGACTCCAACTGAGTCCAGATTACAACTGTCGAAAGATTCAGATTCATATGATGTCGACCCAACCAAATATAGAAGACTTATTGGGTCACTTCGATACCTTTGTCACACAAGGCTTTACTTAGCATACAATGTAGGTATGGCGAGTAGATTCATGCAGAAGCCAAAGGTATCACATCTAGCAGTGGCGAAGAGAATACTAAGGTATCTGAAAGGAACTCTCGATTATAGAATTTTTTTTCCTGCAGCTGATGAAGGAAAATAATGCAAACTAATGGGATACACCGACTCAAGTTGGTGTAGTGATGCTGAGGATCAAAAATCCACAGTTGGCTATGTGTTTATTGTAACATCCCAGATTGCTTTCAGTATTAGCGACTGACTCCACAAACCAACACGGGTCTTTTCAGCATGTTTTGTCCTCACCCACATGCTTTTTAGAAAACTTCCCAAAAGGTCACCCATCCCAAGATTGCTCCAAGTCAAGCATGCTTAACTATAGAGTTCTTATGGAACGGGCTACCGAAAAGAATATGCATCTTATTTTCGGTAGCCCAACAGATAAGAACTCCACAATTAAGCGTGCTTGACTTGGAGTAGTATTTGGATGGGTGACCTTCCAGGAAGTTTCCTAGAAAGCATGTAAGTGAGGATAAAACATGCTGAAAAGACCCGTGTTGGTTTGTGGGGTCAGTCGATAATCCTGAAAGTTGTTTGAGGTGTTACAAATGGTAGCAGAGCCAGACCTCTCCTAGTACGATGTGGTTCGAGAATGAACTAATCGGAAGTCGGTGGGCATGTAACATCTGAGGCTATAGAGGCTAGAGAGTGGTTACATGTTACACCCGAGGGCGAGGGAGTGGTTATCGGTGCACGAGGCATGACAATGAGACACTTCTAGAAGCTTCTAGGGAAAACCGGATTCACATCAGAATGAGAAGGATCATGAGGTTGTGCAGGTATGGGGTTGCATGGTTGAAGGAAGACTTATAAGGATTAATTGGTACTACCTATACCAACAAGATGCATCTTCTTTTCGATAGTCTAACAAATAAGAACTCAATAGTTAAGCATGCTTGACTTGGAGTAGTATTTGGATGGGTGACCTTCGGGGAAGTTTCCCGGAAAACATGTGAGTGAGGATAAACATGCTGAAAAGACCCGTGTTAATTTGTGGGGTCAGTCGATAATCCCTAAAGCAGTCTTGGGCGTTACAAATATGCTAGGTGGTGCACCAGTTGCTTGGAGTTCGAGAAAGGAGCCAGTAGTGGCATTATCATCGTGCGAAAAAGAATACATAGTTTCTTCCCTTTGTGCATGTCAAGCAACGTGGATGGTGAATTTGGTTGAAGAGATAATAGTGAAGAGTCATAGAGCAATTACCATAAAGATCGATAACATGTCAGCTATCAATCTAACAAAGAATCTGATAGCACATGATCGAAGCAAGCACATCGAAATGAGGTTCCATTGTATTCCATAGCAGGTAGAAAATGGGAAGATGAATTTGGAACACTGCAGAACTGAGAATCAGATTGTAGACATCATGACAAATGAAGTGCAAGTCGAAGTGTCCGGAAGACTAAGAGCTATGATGAATGTAGATAGCTTAGGCACAATGAATTAAGTGGTGTGTTGAATTGTAATTCCTTGTGTCGAAGCAGGTTGATCGGCAGAACAAAGATGTTTCAAATAACCTAGTATATCAAAGTTGTATTAGTGTGTCAAAGTGTCAAAACATGTTGCTTCATACAGGATTTCGACTTAGGCCTATTTTTAGTAGTGTTAACTATTTTGGGCTTTTATAGTTTTGGGCTTTCATAGTTTTGGGCTTTGGCTTAGAGAATAAGCTAACCTAAATCTATAAATAGAGGGAGTAACCCTCATTCTTGATATAACTCATAACATTGTATTCATAGAATTTTGCAGTTACAAAGTGAATAAAGAAGTTCTCCATAGGTTATGGGCAAAGAGAAAACTTTGCAGAAAATATTCTTCTTCTTCTCCAACATTTTTTTTTCTCAATCATTTCTTTTATTTTCATTATCACTGTCTGATTGATAACAATATTGTTCATCAGGATTTATAGAAATTCTCCATAGGTTATGGTGGATTTCCAACAAATTCAACAATTTTAGACTCAAGAGATGAACAATTATTACATGCTGAATTTTTATTAAGTCTAACTCCACTTAAGTGTTATTAGCATTTCTTTCTAGATTTAAAATATTTTTCTTTTGACTTGAAAATTTTCTAGAAAGTTTCAAAAGTTCATCATGTAATTCATTAAAATCACTTTGTAATTCATCATAAGATGGAATATCACGAGTTTCAGAATCACTAACCTCATGTTCTTCATCACTTGAATGATGTGAGACCATCAATGTCTTGCTTGCATGATCTTCATCTGAAGATGAACTTATTTCATTGTCATCCCATGCTACATATGGTCTCTTTTTCATTTTGTGATTTTTTATTTTGAACTTATCTTTCTTTTCAAGTGTAGGATATTCACTCTTGACATGTCCCCTTTTTCCACATTCAAAACATGTAACTTCCCTTATTGGTTCTTCTTTCTGAATGATCTCCTTTTTCCTTTCTTTTCTCAAGAAATTTTCAAACTTTTTGATAAGATCATCATTGTTATAAGTGGATTCCTCCTCTTGATTGCTACCATGAAATTTGACTTTTGTCTTTAAGACAATCTTTTGAATATTTTACTTATATTTCATGTTTCTCCAATCTTTCAAGTTCCATTTCATGATATTGAAATTTTTCGAACAAGGAAGTGGACATCATAGTATAAAGACTCTTATTTTTTGATATCACTGTCACCTTTGGTTGCCATTCCCTGGTTAAAGACCTAAGCACTTTAAGATTTAATTCATCGTTAGTAAGAGTCTTACCGAGAGCAATCAAGTGATTGGTTAAGTGAACAAATCTCTTTTGTAGAACAAGGCCTCTAAGAGGGGGTGCATTAGATTTATTGGACTTTTCTTGATTTGAAACATTAGCACTGGTTTTGTTATTTTTCAAAATTGATATGAAAGTAAATATGCTAAAAAATAAGTGCAAAAAGTAAAGGATACAATGATGTATGCTAATTTCCCTCACAATCCAAGAGTACTTCAGTCCCCTCACTTACCATGAGAGATTTACCACTATGTCAGATCTTTGTACAAGTCTTCAACCAAGACCAATCCTACAATCTTCTAACATAAGAAACACAAGTGAAAAAAGAAAACAATATTTTCTTGTTCACTCTCTTGTTTCCAACAATCTTGTACAACAGGGTATACATAAATCTGAATTTGTAACAAAAGTTATAGCTTTTGAATAAATTATGTATTAATTGATCTTCTCTTTGTATTTTTCACAATCCAAACATATACACCTAAGTGCTCTGAATAATATGAATGAAACTTTAATGAATATGTATGAAAGTTCATGCAGAATGTTTCATATTTGAAAGTTTAGAAACTTGTTTGGATTATGAGATGTGAAAGTTGTATATCAAAGAATCTCTTTTGAAATATAAAATTTGTGTCTAAGAGTTTCTTTTTGAAAAATTGAAACTATATATATATATATATATATATATATATATATATATATATATATATATATATATATATATATATATATATATACCCTTCTGAAAGAGTGTATATTCATGAAACATTATCATGTTTAATGTATGGAAGTTACAAAACATTTGGATCATATTTTTCATGAAAAGGTATGTTTGAAATTTTTGAATATGTAACTGATTACTAGAAAAGGTGTAATCGGTTACACATGATACTTTTACAAAAACTAAGGTATTTTAAACTGGTGCAAATTGTGGCGGTTTTGTAATACTGTTATGTTGGTTTCCAATGCCACAATTTACCATAAACAGAATGTTTGAAACAATCTTCTGAAAAAACATTTTTATGTTTATGTAACTAGTTACACCTGCTATAAGAGTGAAGAATACTTAAAAATTAAGTTTCAAGTAAGTTTCTATATGATGTTAAAATGAATGCATGCACAAGATGAAAGGATCATGATAATTCTAAGCAATTAAGATATATATACTTGAATTGTAAATAATACTCAACTATCTTGATTCTTCCATTGAATTTCCAAAACTTATTATCATTTAAACTTTATTGCTCTAGTCTTCAAGCTTTGACTTCTTTTTGTTGATGCATTTGTCTTCATCAATGTTATAACTAAGGACAAGAGGAACTCTTCTTCACACGAAGCAAATTGGTAGTCTGTGATTTTCGACACTGTACTAAAACCCACTAAGTCTTGTTTGGTAGAATCTCATAAAAAGATCTATAAGATTATGATCACTCTCTCTTTAAAACATGTCCAGGATCTCAAAAAACTTTGTAGTTGGTTAACATTTCAACACAAAATGGGATGTAAAAGTGGTGAGTTCGACTTGCATGCCAGGTATTTAGTGAAGGAGAATTGCGATCCAAAGCGCAACGAAAATTAAAATTTTTCTCCTTTAGTGATCCTTATGAATAGGCATAATCAGTGATAAAATCGTTATCTCTTGTAGCGGTTGAAGCCTTTGATGCAGATCTAAGGAGTGATCATGAACGTCGAATGGTGACAACGTCTCTACTCAGTCCACACGAACAAATTCCTCCAATCTCAGTGCTAGCTGCTACGAATGAAGGCTTTGAGTGAGAGAGAGTGAGAAACGAAATTTCAACTGCACAAATTCTTCTTCACAAGGGTTCTATTTATAGAACCACTTGTGTGGGCTGCAAGATAAAAAGCCCACTTAAGTGTATATGACCCATATCTTATAATATGCCAAAATCAATTAAGGGTGTGGTATCTTACCATATTTCGTATTCTACTTAATTACATCATACGTTATGATGTTCTATAATTCACTTAAGTGCACCGTACCTTACGGTGTTCTTTATTTACTCTATCTCTCATCAATCAGTCCTTTTGTGTGTGACCTTGTAGGTTTTCGCGACATTAGCAATAATATTAAATCACGTATTTAACGTAATAAACAATAAGCGGTATCTAGCAACACATCACTGCTACCCAAGACAGGAAAATGTCATGTGATTTGACAAATCCTTTTGTGATAATACTTATGTGTATAATTACCCTTTTGCCCTTATGTCTATATTGAACTCAAGACATAGACCGTGTCATCCTTGTCCAGTTCAAAATTGGGCCCATAGACATTTATCCTGCTACGCAGGATGGGAAAATTCCATCTAGGTCACTCATGTCCCTCAGCATGCTTCGTGGAGTACCCATCAACTGTCTTTATGGTCATCTAGTTATGGACAATGTTTGATCGGTAATAAGGCACTCGACTCTACATCTAGGGTCCATAGTGGTTTCAGGTTGAAGGGTGGTATACAACATTATCACCATGAGAATAACTTATGACACTTTGCATAATATTCTATATAGTATTCTCATAGTGGGTCAATCCAGTATAAATACTACTCTTAATATTCATACCTATGTTTAAGACTTGATAACTCCTTATCCATGATCCATGAGATGTGATCATCAGTCTATATACATAATAGTCGTAATGCTTTAATGTTATCCCACTTCACAATAAAGCTCGACTACGAATACTTTAATAATAATGTCCTCATGTTTAATGGGATCTCATGATTAAGTCATACTTGATACATTAAACGGACTAGCTATTGTATGGACTTTATTAAACAAACATAATTAAGAAAAAACCTTTTATTATTAATAAATAATTCGATACAAGTACCAAAAGTATTGGCCTCTAGGGCTTACACCAACATTTAGGGACTTCACATATTCTTGAGTTCAAGGATTACGTGACTTAGAGACAGATCGAGGCCATTACAGGGTTCGATAGAGAAACTCCTTGACAAGGGTAGTTAGAGATTGTGAAGACGGTTTCAATAATAAGATCAGTTTCGAGAGAGTTCAAAGACCATAAACACATGGAAATATATCAGAAAGTTAAAGCTCGCGTAATAGGATACTGTCCAGTCCTAGGGTAGTAACCATTATCGACGGTTATTGATGTATTTAGTATATAAGTTGATTTCGGTTATGTAATAAAGGTTTACAAATTTTATCAGTATTCTCTATAGAACTCGAGTATCCAAGTCACAAAAAGAAAATAATATTTGTGAGGAAACATGTATGAATTTGCGTCCTTGTTCTTAAGTTATTAATTCAACCATTTTATTCGATTGCTTTCATTATTTTTTTTATATCGTCGAACAATTCTGTATTGTTCATATTGGAATTTTTATCTAATTTATGCACATTCAAACATCAATATTCAAGCACAAACACATTGTATCAAAACTGTTTGCACAAATTATCCATATGATTTTTTCTTATTTAATCCATTAAGTGAACGGAAACTTGTGATTTGATTTGCTAAAATACCAGCAAACAAATTGGCACGCCCAGTGGGACCATTGTGTGTAAGAAGTTTGAACTTTTGCATAAAGGTGTTTTATGCTTTTATTGTTTATTTTGCTCTTCATACATGAAATGTTTTCAATGTCTGAGTGTTTATGCGTATGAGAAGTGTTAAAACTCTTGTTGAGATGGCACATCCAAAAAAATATTCTCTTCCTCATAATGATGCTCTGAAGGTGAGAAAAACAAGAAAGGGGGGTTTGAATTGTTTTGGAAAATAAGCACCTTTTTAAAATAAAAACCACACAAGGAATTTATACTGGTTCGCTTATAACACAAAGCTACTCCAGTCCACCCGGCCAAGGTGATTTTGCCTTTAACAAGGACTTAATCCACTAATCTTGAAAGATTGTTTACAACCAACGTCTAAGAGAAAGATCTCTTAGTCCTCTCAAGTATACAAACTGCACAGAGTCACTTGAGGAAAAATAAAACAATAGATGAAAGACAATGTAATCTAGAGTGCTTCTAAGATAAGCAAATATTACAACAGTAAGAACAAAAAATGTTTCACGTTCTAAGCAAAAGCTTCGTGAAGATTGAGAGAATAAAACGTTTTTATGTATGTTGATGTTTCAGTATGTTCTCTATAATCTTTCTCAATGTTGATTGCATTCCTTTATATAGGAGTGAAGTAGTCGTTGAAATTGATGGCCAATAATTTGAATTAATGCCATAACTTATATATCTTCTTGCCAACACTACTTTTTCTCCTCGAATGACTTCTTTCCAAATATAGTTCCTTTTCATTTGAATTTGGAGTTAACGTCTCTTTCTGTATTAGGAAATCCATTTCCAAACCTTTATTTGAAGTTAACGTTACTCTTTCTTTATTAGGAAATCCATGATCAGAGTCTTCATGTTTCTGGGAATCTTGGAATCTTGCTATCTAATCTTCTGATGTTGATCTCTTTTGAGTTCTGATGGTTTCTTCAGATAGCGCTGAGAGCTTCTGGAGTTTGACATACCGTTGTTCAGAGTCAGAACTTCTAGAGCGTACTTCTTGTTCAGATGCTTCTGATATTTTGCTGTTTTGCTCAGAGTTAGACTTTCTTGAACGTGTTTCTACTTCTGGTCTTCTGATAATTTGTATCTGATATGATTCTGTATCTGATGACGTCATCAGATCTCTTCCTTCTTTCCTTAGAACCCTGCACACTTAGAAACTTTTCGTTAGGGTGCCATTTTTGGTTTCATCCTTTGTTATCATCAAAATCATGGAATCTGTTGTAGAACAATTTTTGTTCTTACATGCTCTAGATACAGAAAATCAACCAATCAGATTGATGGTTAGTGGTGTAGGAAACTCAACTTCCATTAGAGTAATGGCTCCTGTTATAAGCCAAATGTCAGTTTTGACGACATTACCATAAGTGATGGTTCCCCACCATAAGTAACGAGTATTCCCACTACTCCCAGGATCACACAAACATTATAGGATACCCTAGGTCTTCTTTCCTTCCAATATTTATGCCATCCTTTGGTAGTAGGGAATATTCTTATGGCATGTCAACTACAATGATGGCAGGCCTATAAACTAGTCCATCCACATATGCGGATAATGTAGTGATTATTACATCTCCCTTTAATCCATATTTAGCACCAAGATCTACTATAAGTAATCCTAGTTGAATGGCGCAACAAAAGGATGGTTAGGATATATCCCCCAAGTTATATCACCCTTAACTATTGGTTCCCACATGTCTGTGAGGCAACAAATGGATGAAAGTAACCATGATATGGTCAATATATTAGCCCAACAAATTTCTATTCTGTTTAATCCTTTGATCTAAAACATAAACCATACTTACTAATAATTGGCACATCAAATTAGTCGAATTGCTGATTTCTTTGGTGCTCCTAAAGTGCATATTCAGCCAGTCCCTCAGATCCAGGCAATTGGGGCAATTTAAAACCGAGCAGTTACAAATAGATTTCCTAATAATCAAGTGCAACAACAGGTTATACCTCAACCTATCGAACAACCCATACCTAGAGTAGTTGAAGGAGACTTAGGTCGAAATGACCTAGAAGTAGTATTGGTCCATACGAATCAATATGCAAATTAAGTAGTTAGCAATGTCCAACAAAATAATGTTGGGGGGCAAGACAACTTAGCCAATATGGTCGAGCAAATCTTACTCCAAAATGGTCTTAATCTCGGCCTTCATAGGCCAAATTTTGTCTCTGCAATATTTGAGTGTGTACTGCAAATAGAACTCCCTAGGGGTTGGAAGATTCTCAAATTTACTAAATTTGCAGGTGACACTAATGACTCTATTGTCAAACACATTACTTGATACCAGATTGGGCTAGTGATTTAACCAATAATGAAAATTTAAAGATGAAATATTTCCCTAATTCTCTGACAAAAAATGCTTTCACATGGTTCACGACCCTCCCCGCAAACTCATATGTAATTGGAATAAACTATAAAGGGCATTCCATGAGCAATGTTATATGGGTCAGCCAAAAATTAGCTGGAAGAATTAGCCAGTATGAAGAGAAAATTCTCTAAGTCTATAGATGACTATCTGAATAGGTTTAGGCTAATGAAGTGAATATGTTTTACTCAGGTGCCTGAACAGGAGTTAGTCAAAATGGCTGCAGGTGACTTAGACTATTCCATTAGGAATAAATTAAATACCTAATATCTGAGAGATATGGCCCAATTAGGAGTCATAGTTTGACAAGTCGAACAGTCGAAAGTTGAGAAGGCCAAATCAAATTGACACTCTAGGAAGGAAAATGCTGCTTGAATAGAAGCAGATGAAAATGATCAAGAAATTGACATAGTCTTTGAATGTGTCGAAGAAAATAAGGTTAATTTCACTACAACAAATAACGTTTTTCATTGCGAATTTTTCACCTTGAACAATAGAAAACCGAGGTATAAAGCCAAGGCACGCTATTTTTTATTATTTTAAAAAAAAGAAACCATACATTCCCTAACACCGAGGTGAAAAAACAACTCAGTACAAGCTTCAATTCCCATCTATCGCAGTTTATGATTTTATTTGTTTATAAGTGTAAACAAAATGTTCTAACCCTTTAGTTTTCTATTTAACAGAGGCATAAAATAATAATATTTTACTATAAAAACACACGTTAAATAAAGTTTATCCTAATCCTTACTAATATGAAGTCGCCCAAAACTTGCAAGCATCATTCTTTGGGATGGATTGCAAGATAGAAAAAATCTTCAATATTCTTCTATCTTGAACAAAAGAATTTTTCTACCATTGCAATCTATCTCACATAAGGGAGTTGATATAATCGTTGTTGTATTTTTGGAATAACCCTCAATTAAAGAAGGGAGCTCAACCTTTAAAGAGTACTCAGTTGATAGATAGCAAGTGTATAAAATCATTCTTGTTTCAAGTTACACAAAGAAGGGAGCTTAACCAATAAATACTAGAGCTTAATCAACAAGGGAGGGAACTTAACCTTTGAACAAAGAAGGGGATGCAACTAAATATGGATATCATCGAATATATTCAGTAATAAGAGTAAAGGTTTGTTGTAAACAATTTATTTTAATAATAAAACGTAATTTAAAAAAAACTATTCACCTCGATTTTCATCATCACCGAGGTGATAGTTAAAAGGAGAAGATAAAAAACCTCGATTTTATAATATAACCGAGGTGTTTAATAATCATATTTTACTATAAAAATTCTCATTAAACAAATGTTATCATAAGACTAACTTATATGATAAAAAACCTCAATTTTATAATATAACCGAAGTGTTTAATTATCATATTTTATTATAAAAACACTCGTCAAACAGATTTTACCCTATGACTAACTTATATGTAGAAACTCCAAAGAGATAAAATATTCACCATCGTCCTTTTAATCATGAGTTGCTACTACAAATCTCTGGGATGGATTGCAAGTGCAGAAAATAAAAATTATCATTGGGAAACAGATCCCTAGCATCTTGCATGGGACATGGACCTGGAAAATAAAAATTCCCATTGAGAAACAGATTTTACAATGTATTTTTAATATTCCGTGTAAACAATATAATTTTTATAATAATAAAAAATTAGCTTATTCACCTCGATTTTCTTCGTGACTGAGGGGATAGCTAAGTGTTTTTTACTATATTCAACGCCCTTAAACAAATCTTTGTCGTTCATTTAATGTTTATCAACGCTCAAGAATATGTCATTATGATTCGTGTAAAACCTAAGGGACATCCATTATAAAAGCATGCTGAATATTAAAAATATAACCGATATGGAACATGAAGCACTTCAAACATAAAGACGTTTAGAAAAGTTCTCTAAGATGGATTGCAAGAGCAGAAAATTACTTGGGTTTAAGGTTTGTTTTCTTAAATATTTATTTGAGCATAAAATCATATATTTGAATATTGATTTTATTTATCTAACCTTTATTTTGTTTTACTTCAGAATTAAATGCATGCAAAGCCTTGGAGAATATATTTGCACCAACATTTCATCTTCACCCGCCTAGGAAATTTGATTTTTATCTAGATCTATAAAGAATTTGGTTTTTATTTTAATATTTTATGTAAACAATATAATATTCTGGATAAACAATGTAATATTTTGGATAAATAATATAATATTTTGGGGTAAACAATATAATATTTTGGGTAAACCATATAACAATTTTCATTAAAAAAAAGAAATAGTCTTACCCCTCAGTTTTTTTTTTTTGTAAACCGAAAGGTAAGATAAACTAATTTTGAAAATAAGAAAGTGCATCTACTGGGGCTCGAACCCATTTCCATATAACTTTACCTCTCAGTTTTATTTCCACCGAGGTGATAAGTGGCGGGTTTTCATGTCGCTTCGTTACCTCGCTTCTTTAGTCGAGGTATTATGCATTTCGCGTCCGAGGTAAAAAGCGATTTTTGCAGTAGTGTTTGGAAGAACTAAAGTCAGAGCCTCAATATGTTTGTAAGGTTTTAAGACATTCAAACAAAAAAATCATGTTGAACTTAGTAAGTGAGAAGTTTATTACAAATACATACACATATGATGTAACCAAATGTGATGAGATCTTCGACTTATTAGTTTTTAATGGTCAAATCATATTGCCAAAGGGACTAAAGATGCCATCATTAAAATAAAGAAAGAAAAAAGGTTTTTGCAAATACCATAACTTTCTTGGTCATAAAACCTCTCAATGTGTTCTTTTATGGGATCTGGTGCAAAATGCTCTGAAGGACAAGAGATTAAAGTTTAAAGACAAAACCAAACCACCTATGAAGATAGACGCTAACCCTTTGCAAGTTGAAGAAGAAAATTTCATCAATCCTATCGATGTCAAGATGGTTGAAATCATTGAAACCCCCAACTCTAATGTTGAAAGTTTAAACATGTTGGACTATGCTGAAAAGGTTATGGTGGTGTACCAAAATGCTGAGGAATAAATGATCAATTTCTTTAAATGCTATAAAATAAAATTGTCTCAAGTGATGCTTCACTCCAGGTGCGGTGTTGTACTCAACAACGGCGCCATAAAAGACCTGGAAGGTATCAGGCATCATCGCTTGAGGAAAAGTTTCAAGGACAAGAGAAGGCCCCAATTTTCCTTTGACAAGAGATAAGTTCCTTACTAAAAACATCCAGGACCTTCTAGCAAATGGAAAAATTAGAGGAAGACTTACGTTCCTCTAACTGTTGTCCTAGTTAACAGGTGGGTTAGACCTGAGGGAAAATCCAATGTTGACCAGCATAAAGTAAAGGTAATTGAGGTGGGCGTAGGTTCGTCATACAATAATAATTCCTAAATCTCCAACAAATAGTCTTATGGTTAAAAAAATTATTTGGGAACAAAGTTAATAACTTGAACTCAGTGGAGAAGGTATCAAAGAAAGAAGAAAGTGGCTCCTGAATCCGAAGAATCAAGTAAGAATGGTAAGCTTCCAAATATGGCAAAAAATCAAGTGTCGAAGAGACCAATAAAAGAAAAACTCTTCCCTCATTTTCCAAACATGGTTAAACCTAATGGCAAGAATCTTATGACAAACGAAGATGAGATGGTATGCTCACCAATAATCTTGACTCTGGGTCAGAAGGTGAATTAGACATAATATGCAATGTAGTGTATGTGTTGCCTATAGAGTATGTCACTGTTACTGAAGTGACTAAAAAGGAAGAAGAGTATCTTGTTGAGGAGGCAACTAGTCATTAGCTTATATGCTACTAAGTTATGAACAATGGTTGCATGGAGGAAGAAAATGCCTCTTTTGAAAGGCCGTATGAAGGTATGAAACAACATTTGAAACCCCTATTTATAAGGTCCAAAGTTGACAAAGTATGTGTCAATAAAGTGTTCGTAGATGGAGGAGCGGTAAAGAATTTAATGTCGCATTTCCTGTTAAATAAAATTGGAAAGTTTGATACAGATCTAAGACCCTATAATATGCTTTTGTCTAATTATGAGGGAAATACAAGTAAGGCCTTAGGGGTTATCCAGGCTAACAATTTTGTAGGTGTTGGTGTAAGTCCTATAGGCCAATACTTTTGGTACTTGTATCAAATTATTTATTAATAATAAAAGGCTTTTTCTTTATTATGTTTGTTTAATAAAGTCCCTAGAATAGCTAGTCCGTTTAATGTATCAAGTGTTACTTAATCATGAGATCCCATTAAACATAAGGACACTATTCTTAAAGTATCCGTAGTCAAGCTTTGTTGTGAAGTGGGATAACATTAAAGCATTAAGACTATTATGTATATAGACTGATGATCACATCTCATGGATCATGGATAAGGAGTTATCAAGTCTTAAACATAGGTATGAATATTAGGACTAATATTTATACTGGATTGACCCACTATGAGAATAATACATAGAATGTTATGCAAAGTGTCATAAGTTATTCTTATGGTGATAATGATGTATACTACCCTTCGACTTGAAACCACTATGGACTCCAGATGTAGAGTCAGGTGCTTTATTGTTGATCAAACATTATCCGTAACTGGATGACCATAAAGACAGTTGATGGGTACTCCACGAAGCATGCTAAGGGATATGAGTGACCTAGATAGATTTTTCCCATCCTACAACACATGATAAATGTCTAAGGGCTCAATATTGAACTGGACAAGGATGACACAATCTATGCCTTGTGTTCAATATAGACATAAGGGCAAAAAGGGTAATTGTACATACAAGTATTATCACAAAAAAAGGATTTGTCAGATCACATGACATTTTCGTGTCATTGGTAGCAGTGATGTGTTGCTAGATACATCTCACTATTTATTATGTTAGATACGTAATTTAATATAATTGCCAATGTCGCGAAAACTTATAGAGGCACACACAAAATGACAAATTGATGAGAGATAGAGTAAATAAGAAACACTGTAAGATACAGTGCACTTAAGTGAATTATAGAACATCGTAAGGTACAATGAACTTAAGTAGAATACGAAATATGGTAAGGTACCACGCGCTTAAGTAATTTCGGTATACCATAAGATATGGGCCACGTACACTTAATTGGGTTTTTTATCTTGTAACCCACATAAGTAGTTCTATTAATAGAACTCTTGTGTTGAAGCATTTCACTTGATGAAATTTCATTTCTCTCTTTCTCTCTCTCTCTCTCTCTCTCACACACACACACACACACACATACACGCACACACACACACACACTCACACACACATACACACACACACACACACACACACACGCACACACTCAAAGCCTTCATTTGTAGCAGCTAACACTGATACTAAAGGAATTCGTTCATGTGGACTAAGTAGAGGCGTTGTCACTATTCAACGCCCGTGATCACTCCTTAGATCTGCATCAAAGGTTTCAATCGCCACAAGAGCTAACCGTTTCTATCACTAATCAACCCATTCATAAGGATCACTAAAGGAAAATTTTTAATTTCCGCTGCATTTTGGATCGCAATTTTCCTTTAGTGGTATCAGAGCCACTTACGAAACCATGCATCTGATAGCTATTTATTTTTTGTATTTTTTGTATTAATACGATTAAAAGACAGAATGAATTAAATAATAAATGAGTAATTAAATTTGGCATCATGTGTGTACGATTTGGGTGATTCATATTGACCATGCTTCGGAATCCGATGTTAGTATGGTGAAGCAACGATAAATCGATCGTCCATAGGTTACACAAATGAGATCGATCAATTTATATATATGATATAAGTATTTCTAATGCAAAATATGGTTTATATGATATATTGTTTCTATTTCTTTTATTCAAACACTTAATGATTGTTATTCCTTTGAGCGATCAATGGTCATTTGCTTTGGAATATGACATTAGTATGGTGAAGCAATGACGTGTTAATCAATCATACTGAATTATCTATCGAGGTATGTTTGAAGGTATGAAATTGTTGCATTATGGTTCATGACGGTATAGGGGTTGTGTTGTCAAAGAGTTATGTGATTAGGGTTATGACTGCACAAGAGTTGTGTTTTAAAGTATCAAGTGTTGATGCGGAAAACGACGTCGGTTTCAAATAAACTATTCATTAAAATTTTGTGTCGGGGCGCTGCCCCTGACAACCTCGCAAGGGGCGCTGCCCCTTTGACCATTGTCCGTTGACCGGGTAACGGAACCCCCGGCTAACTCTGCATAATATGATCAATCGCCGAAATTTAATTTGGTTGATTTAATTAACAAAATTTAAATTAATAATAATAATGTGTTTATTATTATTGTCTTGTGGTGATCAGTTATGGCCTTAGTTTTCCTTTATTTTGTTGTTGGGATTTTAAAATACGATCTGCGTGTCGTGCCTCTCTTTTAATCTCTTAATGTAACTTCTTTTCTCATCCCACTCCCTCTCGTATATAAAACGAGTATATTTTATATAATGTAATGTTATGAAGAAAGAGAAGAATACAATATCAAAGGAGGACAACCTTGAAGATCTTGCTTGGAGAAGCTTAGATCGTTATTAGGTTAGCTTAGGTTCTCTCATTGGCTTGGGAGAACAATTGCACCAGGGGCCATAACTGTTTCATTTTGTATGTATGTTAATGCATGTGAATATATGTTGATGCATGTTGATCCAAGTGAATTTAGTCTGGGTGTGGTTCTCATGACAACCCAACGTGTGAAACGCAAGCATACACGACTATCCAGTGTGTATATTAAGCTCGAGTATAAAGATTCACTCATATAATATCAACCCGTAACCCAACAAAGAGCATATATAGATATCCAATGTAGCAGAAAGCAGAAGTGTAAAGCAGTAAATGATGAATAATATAAGGCGAGTAAAGCATAACGATAAACACCTAAAACTAGCGAGAAAGAACCAAAACTAGGCTCAACTCCTTTTAGCGACTAGGAAATACTCCAAGCAACGAACTCCACAGTAGAGTCGCCAGCTGAAGTTGGGGATGCTCAAGAAGAGACCCCCAATTACAAGCAAACTCCCCAGCAGAGTTGCCAGCTGAAGGTAGAGGAAATATACTCGAACACATCGCACGCTCGAACATACAACAGAGTCGCCATCGAACTTTATTTATTCCCGAAGGAAAGGGAAAACATCGATAAAACTCGGGGGAAAGAGATATACTGGGTAAGGAAGTCGGTTATACAAGGGGAAGGTATTAACACCCCAAACATCCATGGTACTCCATGGAAACCGTTTTGATTATTCTCACTCGAATGGGTGTTATATCTCAAGATTACTCACAAAAGAATGGGAAAAGGAAAGAAATAGATAAAGTGCTCGGTGAGGATTGGGGCCCTCATGCCCACGTATTCTCGTTGTGTAATGAGAAACTCAGAGCTCAGGAAGAAAATATAGGACAACTCATTGTGGACCACATATGCCAGCTGACTAGCGTGGAAAAAGGGGAGGGGCATATGATCTCTCTTTGGATAAAGAACCTGGGGATCTTCGGAGAGAGAGGAAAACTTGAGAAAAAAGTCTTTCTTTTAAACAATCCCACACGTAACCTCTCTGGGGCTCACTGAAAAACAAGAAAAGAAATAAAAGAGGAATGTTCCTCTTCTTCCTGAGAAAACTTCCACTCACCGTCACCTCCCACAAGCAACCTCCACTCCTCACAAATCTCTTCGATCTGCAGCCGTTTCACTCATCATTTATATCGTCGGTGAACACCAATACTCCCTTCATTTTCCACCTACCTCCAATAAAAACACCTTCGTCCGCGTTCCAACATCCACCATCCTCTTCGTCCTCCGCAATTCACCCTCTTAAGAAACCGCTCACGACGATTCCGCCGTCGCACAACCCTTCTCTTCTCCCTCCTTCACTATTCACCGCCCATAACCTTCCATCATACGAAACCCAACAACCCAACAAATCACCAAACCACCATTCCAAACTTCCATTCAAGCGCTTTGCAGCTCTAGCTCTCTCCGACTCCGATTTCGACGTCGTCAATATCAGCAATCTCAAACTTCATAAAGAAAACAAAAAGAAGTGGAGGTGATTCTTGGTCGAAACAGATCCGGCGAATCACAACTCGCGCAAAATCATCGACAAATCCACTGAGAATACATATGGATTACCCCCTCCGACCGCATCAAGCTTTTTCATGGTCCGACTTTGACTCTGGTTACCCCTTTGCACGCGAGAGTATGGTCAGATTTCCTTCACTTCCATTGTTGTTTGCTGAATTGTGTTGAACATGTTGTATTGCTTAGTTTATAGTGAATCCTAGTTCCTTATGGCTCAGCTATGGTTAGGCAGCACGATGTTTTTTTTAACATTATTAATTGGTCTGTTGTATAGTTTATTTATTTCGTTAATATTTTGGTTAAATATGTTTATTATCTTTTGTAGTGGTTAGAACTATTTTGTTTTGTTAGTAATAGGGAAAAAAAAATTTAAAAAATAAAATTATCATACTTGCGTTTTTGTAATGGAATATTTTCAAATATGAGAAATGTGTCGTTTGCTTTCAATATAACAATACAATGTTTGCTTGTTGTTGTTTCTATTTCATTGTGTTGTGGTGACTAAATCGAACTTAACCGCGGGATCTGCATTGTTAATATGTTATTATACGAGTGATGTGTTAATATGATAACACTACTTTTGGGTAGTCTTCGAATCGTTTTGTTGGTATCATTTTTATTTTGGCTATTAGTTTGATTTCAATATCATTGGATTGCACTTTTTGTATATATTGTTTTGATATTTATAAATGGTTAGATCTTCCATGGTCCAATTGTTTTGGTCTTTATAATGGAATGATTTTCAATAATCCAATTGTTTTAATCTTTGTAATGATTTTATTTTCAATATCATTGGACTACTTGTTTTTATATACAATGTCTTAGTCATTGGAAATAACAAAATATTGCAGAGTTGTTGTTGGTAAGCTTCATTGCACTTTTAATCGTTTTTCTTTATCCATGGATTCGGTAGTTTCATGCCGATATACCACCAAAACATCAAAACATCAATGGAATATTTTCACCGTGTTATGATATTGCGTATGACATTAATCATATTATCATTGCGTACAAACCAGTTTTTGAGCACATTGCGATTTACTTACTTCGATCTTTTTAATCAAATTAGTTAATTAATCGGGATTTGTTTAAGTTAGTTAATCATAATAATTAAATTTATTCGATAATTATTTTTGACTATGGTAAATAAGTGATTTAATCGAATTTTAATTATTTAATTTTGTTAATTAAAATTTTTTGATCGATTCCTTTCACCTTTGTCTCAATTATCATTTTCAAACCAAAACTATTCAATTTCATCATCAATTCATAATTACTTTCAAATTAAGCCCATTCAATTTTATCATCGATCCAAAACATTGTTAAATTATTAAAATCACACAATTCTCGATTCAATGTCAAGCCATTTTTTTCAAACACCTTTGTAAGTCGATTGCTTTTAAGCATCACCATCAACCTCACATAGCTTACTCTTGAGCTTTCTTACAATGAGAGCTATTCGATTTTAATTAATCGATTAGATGATTGATTTACTAAACATAATACAATTTATTCGCAAATACAAATTTAAAACCTCGATCCAATATCGAGTATTTTTTATTCAAACTCAATTAAAATACTTAATCACGATTAAATACCATTTCATTTGGAATTGAAAAGGGGGATGGTTTTGAGTTTTCAACTCCTCTCTTCTATTATTTGAATACGAGTTCTCTTACTCGGCTAGTCAAATAGTTGTCATTTCTATCCACCTAATTACAATTAAAACGCCATATTGAAATGAAAAAGGGGATGGTTTTGAGTTTTCAACTCCTCTCCTCGATTATTTGAATACGTGTTCTCTTACTCGCTAGTCAAATAGTTGTCATTTCTATCCATCTAATTACAATTAAAACGCCATATGGAAATGAAAAGGGAGATGATTTTGAGCCTTAAACTCCTCTCCTCGATTGTTTGAATACGAGTTCTCTTACTCGGTAGTTAGATAATCGTCGTTTCTTCACAAACCTCTAACTCAATTAAATCAAAACATTCTCATAATAAATTAAACGAAAAGGGAGATGTTCTTGAGCCTTCGATTCCTCTCCTCAAATACCTGGATATGAGTTGTCTTACTCATCCATTCAAGTACTTGTTGTTTATCTAAAATACATCAACCATAATCACTCAGATGAAAAAGAAAGCGGTCTAGAGTCTTCTATTCCCTTTCCCGGCTATTAGGATACGAGTTGTCTTACTCGACTATCTGAGTATTCGTTATCCATTTAAAACTCCTTAAATATTATCAAAATCCTTTTATAATAAAGGATGAAAATGGAGATGGTCTAGAGCCTTCGATTCCTCTCCTTGACTATTAAGATACAGGTTATCTTACTCGACTATCCTAGTAATCGTCATCCAACAAAATATCTTAACATATCAAATCTATCTCTCCTTGCCCACGTGCGATCAAAACCAATCAAACAAAACATCAAACATATTAACTTAACTTGTCACCCCCGTGTGATCAAAACTCTTTTGAGAAAGAACAATATTTAATCCTTTCTAATACACACAACAAACTAGTGTTTGAGCCTCCGCTGAGAGTAGACAAGCCAACGTTTAGCCTTTAGAGCGCGATCTAAACAATTGTTCACTAAAATACACCAACCAACCGTAGTTCCCCGAACTACAAATGCTCTGATTTCCTTATTGTACCATAAGGATACGTAGGCACGAGATTGCGAGATCTTGGCGAGCACACTAATAAAAAACCTCCCTTTCCCCCCTTTGAGGTTTCCATCCATCTCTTTTCAATATTTTTATCACTCGAAGAAAAAAAACATAAGCTAACATTCAAATCAGAAATTAAACTAAAAGGTTCTCGTTGAGTACAACGGACGTTAGGGGTGCTAATACATTCCCCTCGCGTAATCGACTCCCGAACCTGAATATAGTTGCGACGACTATTATTCTATTTTTCAAAGGTTTTATCGATATTTTCCTATTCCTTCATTGGAACAAATAAAGTTCGGTGGCGACTATGTTCGAACTAATTAACTAAAATTTTTCCGCGACCATCGCGAGGAATCGTATTTTTCGAGATGCGACAATTTGTACCATGTAATTTTTGATCATGTATCCATTTTGATCTTATCTTCAAATTCATTGGCTTCTGATAAAAATTGATGAAGCATGAAATGAAGAAACATACAGTTGGATTCAGAAACTTCAGAATCTTCAGTTAGAACCTTGACAGTGTCACCAGTCTGGCTTGAGATCTTCAAGATCTTCAGACATAACCTTGATAACCTCAACGTATGACTTGAGATATTCAAAATCTTTAGCTAAGTAACAAAAGTTAGAAGCTTTCCATTCTTCAGAAGCTTGATGATCAGAGTCACATCCAGAAGCAGAAACAGAAAGAACGTTGCAGCAACAACATAGTGTCTCTTCAGAAACTTCTCAGGAGTGAATTAGCATAGAAGCATAAAGAACATGCAACAATAACTTGACATATTTCAAAACTTCTCATGATTAGCACAAAAGTGATATTTGGAACACAATATTCAAAAAATGATGATGTTGCACGTCATAAACTCAAAATCATAACTAGCTGTTAAAGCTACACAATAACAAACCATTAGGGTACAAAAACTATTCTCACACAAATATAACATTGTTATCATTAAAACTCAAGGTACAAATTCATAACCAAATCTTGTTCTAACAATCTCCCCCTTTTTGATGATGACAAGAACATGTATTTTGATGAACAATTTTATACATGGTAATCACAGAAAGATACATCTTAGAGAAGCACAAAGCTCCCTCTGAGATGTATAATCCTAAAAAATAAAATCAGAATGAAAGATAACTTTCCTGATTAACATTTTTAAAGTACCAGAATGATCTTCCATCAAAATCTGGGTTGTCTTCAGAAGTTGCTTGATCTTATCCAGAGCATTGGTTGTTAAAATCAACATTCTGATGAACATCACTTTTCAGAAGCTTGGTTGAAATCTTTTGAAGAAGCTTTAGAGCTTGGTTCTCTTTGAAATTCTCTATGAATCTTAGAAAGAGCTTTCAAAGTCTGGTTACAAATTCTTCTTAAAGAGCTTCAGAGCCTTGTTATAAACCTTAGGACCTGGTTGAGTCAAGTCTGGTTAACATGGAATTCACAATTCCTCAGATCTTGATGTCGAATTTACAATTCCTCAAAACTTGATGCCTGATTCTGATTCTTGGTTGAAGTATTTTTCAAACAGCAGAGTTAAAGCTTCAAACTCAGAAAGTAGACAATTTCTTCAGAAACTGGTAACTTAAGTTCTGATCTGAAAAACTTCAAGAGCTTCTGATGTTCTTGACTTTTCCCTGTAAGACAATTAAGAAACTATTCTTCTAAGTAGTTGTTAGTAAAAACATTAAAAAGTGTTTGGGTTCTGATTCACGAATATAGGTATATCAAAATCAATTACGTTTCTCCCCTACACACGTTTCTCCCGCTTTGTCATCAATCAAAAAGACATAGACAAAAAATAATGAAAAGAAACAAACATGATTTCATTAAAATGTGCCATAAGGCAAAAAAATACAATCATGTTATAAGGACAGAACCACAAAAACACTTAAAATAAAAACACAAAAGTACTTAAACAAAAATAAAAACACAAAAGTACTTAAACAAAAATAAAAACACAAAAGTGCTTAAACAAAAACACAAAAGTGCATAGACTATTTTGAAAACTTAGGGTTTTGTGGCGGAGGAGGCGGTGGAACAACTAGGTAGTCATCAGGTAGATTAAACGGATCCACCAACTGACCAATATTATCCTCAAGGCAACTTTCCATGTAGTACGCCAAGACTTCCGGAGGATCAATCTTGGTGAAGATGGGATAGTTTTTCGATGGGATACTACTACATAGATTTCTTCCTTGGAGGGATGAGTGTTCTTATCAGCAACTGACTGAAGAGAAGATTGATGCTGAGCTTGTTTCTGTTGTTGTTTTTTGTCAACCATTTGAAGAATGTTGAATATGAAGAAGAACAATTGTAGAGAGGGTTTTTAAAGGTTTGAAAGAGAGAAAAGTGTGGGACTAAATGTGAGCATAGTGTGAAAATGTGAGTGAAGTGGTTTATATAGAAAGTATGCAATGATGAAAAGCTAACAAATACACAGACATAGGGGGAAGCATAAGATATTTTAACGTAATTCCAAGAAATGTGAAACCAAATGTTTCATGCTAACATCACGTATGCTCATAAAGTGGGACAACTGTCACCACTAAGAACCACATGATATCAAATGAAATGACAATCATTTAATGAAACAACTGTTCAAAATCAAGAAGGAAAATCGATAAGATTGCTTATGATTAGAACCTTTCTGATTCATGAAACTTCCTCACTTCAGAAAGCTCATGTCTTAGAATAAACAATTAAATTCTTAGAACCTAATCAAGAGTTCTGAAAGCTTAACATTCTAAAATTCATATTTTTATTCTAGACAAAAGTCCATAAATAAGTTTTTCAGAATGAAAACAAATCTATCTTCAGCAAGGCGTTTTGTAAATATATCAACCCATTGATGGTCTGTATCAATAAATTTTAAGTAAAAAATACCCTTCTGAACATAGTCACACAAAAAGTGATGTTTAATTTTAATATGCTTAGCCCTAGAATGCAAGATAGGATTCTTAGACAAACAAATAGCAGAAGTATTACCATAGAGAATAATGTTACTCTCAAATATCTGATAACCTTTCAACTGACCCTTCATCCATAGTATCTGAGTGCTGCATAGCATCCAGAAGTTACGATATACTCAGCTTCGACTGTTGATAATGCAATTATTGACTGTCTCTTGCTGGACCACGAGATTATACTGTCTCTCAGAAACTGACAACTTCCAGAAGTATTTTTCCTTTCTATTCTGTCTCCAGCATAATCAGCATCACAATAGCCTACTAGTTTGTATTCACTTGATTTTATATAAAACAAATCAAGTTTAGTAGTACCTTTCAGATACCTAAAGATTCTCTTAACAACAGTTAAGTGAGTCTCCCTAGGATCTGATTGGAAGCGAGCACATAAGTAGATACTGAATAAAATATTAGGTCTAGAAGCGGTTAGATAAAGAAGAGAGCCTATCATACATCTGAATAACTTCTGGTTTATCTTACTGCTTACCTTTTCTTTCTCCAGAATGCATGTAGGATGCATTGAAGTCTTCGTTGACTTGCATTCTAACAAGTTAAACTTCTTCACAAGTTCCCTTGTATACTTGCTCTAATGAATGTACATTCCTTCCGAATGTTGATCAATTTGGATTCCCATAAAGAACTTGAGTTCTCCCATCAGACCCATTTCAAATTCTTCCTGCATTGACTTAGCAAAATCCTTGTACAATGAAGCATTAGTAGAACCAATCATCAACATAAATTTGTACCACCAGAATATCATTCTTAAAGGTTTTGCAAAAGAGAGTTATGTCCACTCTCCCTCTGGTGAAATCATTTTCCAAAAGGAATTTACTTAGTGTACTACCTCAAAATTTGCCCCCCTCATTCATGCATTCATTTTTAGGTCATTTAACATTTCATATTGCATTTCATCATGTCAATCGGAATTAGATCCAAGAAGCTTGAATATCATCCAAGACACTTTGTGGGTCCTATATGGGTGATCAGTCAACACAAGGGAATGGCTTGAGATACTTCCAACATGTTCAAATGGGGTTTATTAATCAGTCAAAACGTTAATCTTGAAGGAGCAAAAGTTTGTTCATGAGCTGTCATGCTCGCTAGGCGAGCAGAATGGGTCGCCTAGCGAGTCCCAAGAAAAGCCACCAGAATCACCTACGCTCAGAGGAATTTCTTGAACTGTCATGCTCGCTAGGCGAAGCCCACGCGTTTTGAAAATAAAAAAAAAAATAAAAAAAAAAAAAAAAAAAAAACGAAAAAAACGAAAAAGAAAAAAAAAAAAAAAAAAAAAAAAAAAAAAAAACACAAAAAACGAAAAAAAAAATAAAAATAAATAAATAAATAAAATATAACAGAAAAATCTTGGACTTGGACCTCTCTCTTTTGAGCCCACAAAGTCACAAAAATCAGGTTATAAATTCTAGACTTCCATCTCCCAAAGGAACCCTGGGAAAAAGATAGTGAGAGAAGAGCTAATAGAGTTCAGAGCAACCTCCAGAGACTGAAAGGAACTCATATGCAAAGAGTCAATTCCATCTCATATAAACCCTCAGATTGCTTTGCTAACCCAACCGGGCAATTCAATTTCATTCGATCTCTCCAATCAGGTTTGCCCTATTTCCACTACTTTATACTTTCAACCTGAAATTTTTGATACCCTTTTAATGCATTTGTTTGACAAGAGGTTTAGGCCTCCTACCCTTGGTTGATTTTTGTGAGATTTTTGTGAACTTTAATGGCATGATTCATGTGACTCTATTATTTGGGGCAACTCTTGATTGCACCCCATATTGTTTCTCTAACCTATTTGTTGAGTTTTTGTGAGGGCTCACATGACTCCTGAAAGGATAGCTTGCTTGGCATTCCACTTTATTTGTGGGATACCATTTGGAGATTTATTCTGATTACCTGTATTGACTTGCTTTCTTTGATGGTGCCAGCTCAAGAGATCTCTGGGTTTCTTATTTCTTTAGCTGTTATTACTTCGGATCTTTATCCGTGTGGTAGACCTCTTGATCCCTTTATCTTTCCCGCATTTTACCGCTTTCTTAGCTGAAAGACCTCGATAGGAGGCAATGTTTTCTTTTGTTTATTTACTTTTGTGCCCAAAGACCTCCAAAAGGAGGCACCAGTGCTAAAGACCTCCACGAAGAGGCAATTGACGGATAAAAGGGATTAGTAATCAATCCCCCATTATTCAGTGTGTCGTTCTTTATGCTCACACTACATGCTGATGCTTCAGAACAAAAGCCCAAGATCTTTTGTCCGGTCAGTCAGTGGAGAGGGTTCCACCTTTCTGAATCCCCACTTTTTGTCATGAGCTCACCCTGTCCAGGGTTAAGAGCTATGAGGTCTTATCCTCATTACCCTTTTGATCTGCTCACCCTGACGTTCAATGTCAGTGGTTAAGAGCCCATTTGATTACCTTTTTCATGGCTTTGTTTGTCGAGGTTGATATGACCCCTCTTGACTAAAGCCCTACCCACGTATGTTTGAGCCCCCTTGGTGGCCTTTTACTTTATGCATGTTTGTTTTGTATGGTGTGATCGTCTCCCCATAAGATTGCTAGGCTTCGTACAGTCTCTCGTTTGCATGTCAATTAAGGTAGCATTGTTCCTTCGTCTAGGACTTCCTTTTTGCATGAGCATTCCTAAAACACAACAAACTCATTGATTTTTCTTCTCCTAAGAACACGTTAACTCCTTCTACTACAGGCGAGTAAGTCTACAAAGGTCGAGCATCCGGTAGATTGCGTAGTAACATCGTTCATCCAAAAACACAACCCTTAACCCGTAGTTAGCCGAACTACGGCTTGCTCTGATTCTCATTCCAGATGAAATACGTAGGCATAAGACGCGATGTCTTAGCGAGCACACCCCTCTTTAACCCATAGGTAGCCGAGCTACGAAGACTCTGATTCTCATATTCAGATGAGATACGTATGCAGTGGATACGACATCCGTGCGAGTCATTTTCTTTTGACCCCTCTTTTAGTAAATAGTACATTAGATAAACCCACACCCTTTAGACAAGAACAACAAGAGTGGATCCCGTAGAGTACTACGGATGCGTAGGGGTGCTAATACCTTCCCTTCGCATAATCGACTCCCGAACCCAAGATTTGGTTGCGAGACCTTGTCTTTTCCTTTCCTTTTTTTCCAGGTTTACTTCGAGCGTTTCCTTTCCCTCCTTCGGGATAAATAACGCACGGTGGCGACTCTTCTGTCATTTCTTTCTCGCCGGTTTTTTTTTCGCATCTCCTTTTTCAGGTTGCGACAGCTGGCGACTCTGCTGGGGACCCTGGTTTCCCTGAGCGAGTCCCTCCTAGCTTTTGTAGGTTGTTTGTTTATTGGGTGTTCATTCTTTTGTACAGTTATTTATTTTTAAGCATTTACCTGCTTCATTGCATTGTGTACATATCATTGTTGTATCTGTTGACTCTGCTGTTGGTTTGTTTGTTTGTTGGAATGGGGTGTTCTATGAGAGATAAGCCCATTACCCAGGCTTGAGTGTACACACAGGTTTTAGAGTGGATAGTCATGAGGCTTGCGTGGCGTGTTGCTACGTTAAGTCGTTCATGAAGACCCACATCCAGACGAGGTTTCTTTTGGATATATTCTGTCCTATGGGTGTTCCATAACGGCAAATGTTCCTCTAGAAATCGTCGACTCTGGTGACCATTTCCCGAGAACTCAGTCGAGGCCTCTCCTCCGAGATGTGATTATGTTAGCTCTGGTGGGCGCATTCTCGCTGCTCAACCCGAGGACCCCGAGACTGGGAACTTGCTATTAGGATGTCCTGTTGAGGGGAGTCAGTGGAGGTCTTTTATCCCGTAATAATGCCAAACCTTCAGTGGTAAACGTATTATTCTCGACCGAAGGGCCGAAGTTGACAAACTTCTGTTCTTAGAACCTACCAGTGAGGGGCGGGCTAAATTCAGGAAACCTTAACCTCCAACCAACCCGGTTTTCTGGAGCAGAGCTTTGATCTTGTATTATATTCTTCAGTGAGTTTCTCTTCAGACAGTGCAACCCGACAGATATTCAAGCGGATCCAGCAATCCTGATTCCCATGTCACTGCATTGCATCACATCATTTTGCATTCATATCATTTAACATATGTTTATCTATTCCCAGGGGTTTATATCTTCTTCTTGATTCTAGTCGGGGTTTTCTTCTTACACCGTTTATCAAATGTGAGACTGGAATCAAGGGGTTAGAATACCATTTGGAACTGATAAACATGTCATTGCATTGGCATATCCGTCAGCATCTCTTGCATAACAGGTACCGCCACAGTGTTCTCAGTTGTTTGGTGTTCCACTAGCAGGATAGTTGACTCAGGCATTCACCGGTACGATACCCGCAGAAACCACCAGAGAGCAATGGAAAGCCTACAAGTAGAGCTCGCCGAGATGAAGATCCGCATGAACCAATTCATGGATGTGGTTCAAGGGGTGGCTCTGGGACAGCAAGAGCTCAGGCAGATGATGCAGAGGAAACCCGCCACTACTCAACCAGAGACGTTGACAGATCCTCCAGCTGGAGAGGTTAACGGACCCAGTGGACCGGGGCCTACCCCGATCCTACTTGTCAACTCCGGTCAACAACCCGTCCATGATGACCAGGAGGATCAGTTTCCCTTGCTTCAGGAAGACTTTGGTATGGGTCATGGTATGGACCCTATGCTTCGAAGACTGGAAGAGAGGTTGAAGGCAGTGGAAGGACAGAGTCCTTTGGGAGTAGACATTGCTGACTTGGGATTGGTCTCAGGCGTGAGGGTGCCACCGAAATTCAAGGTCCCAATATTTGACAAATACAGTGGAAACTCTTGCCCGAAGACCCATGTGCAAGCCTACTTCCGTAAAATGGTTGCATACTCTGACGATGAAAAGTTGCTTATGTACTTTTTCTAGGATAGCCTAGCTGGGGCATCCCTGGAATGGTATATGAGGCTGGACAGAGCCCACATCCGCTGCTGGAGGGATTTGGCTGAGGCTTTCGTGAAGCAGTATCAGTATAATGTAGACATGGCTCCGGACAGAACTCAACTTCAGAATCTGTCTCTTAAAGGCAATGAGTGCTTCAGGGAATACGCTCAACGCTGGAGGGAGACAGCTTCCCATGTTCAACCTTCTATGTTGGAGAAGGAAATGGCTAACATGTTCATGAACACTCTGCCTGGACCTTATTTGGAGCGCCTGGTGGGTTGCAATGCCTCCGACTTTGCTGATGTAGTCTCTACCGGAGAGAGGCTGGAGAACTATTTGAAGACATACAAGATCCAGAGTGGAGGTGGATCTTCATCAGGGGTGAAGAAGTCGTTCATTCAGGGACAAAAGAGGAGAGAATGGGATGCAAGTGTCATATCTTCTTATCAGAACAGGGATAACCGGAGGAATAACTTTCAGAACTATCATCAGCAACCGTATGTTGCGGCTGTGACCATTCCAGCTGCAGCACCACTATAACAACAACAACCCCAACGTCAACCAACTCAGTACCAGCCACAACAACCGGGTAACAGACCCGCTTATCAACAGAGACAAAGGATGATGGACCGGCGTTTCGACACTCTTCCAATGTCGTACACTCAGCTACTTTCTAGTCTTCAACAACTACAACTTATGCAGTTATGCACTCTGGCTCCTCCTGTTGGTAGACTTCCGATGGGTTACGACGCTAACGCTAGGTGTAGCTTCCACTCTGGGGCACCTGGCCACAATATTGAGAACTGCAAAGCTTTTAAGCACGTAGTTCAGGACCTCATAGATTCAAAGGCCATTGACCTTGCACCGGCTCCGAATGTCGTCAACAATCCCATGCCCCAACATGGTGGTGCAAATTTTAATATGATGGAAGGGGAAGCCAGATCCGTCAAAGATACGTTGAAGTTGAAGACTCCGTTGTCGGATATCAAGGGATACTTGTTGAAGGCCGATGTTTTCCCCGGTTGTGGGAAAGGTTGTTTGGATTGTGCTACTCAGAGTGGAGGTTGTTTGAAGCTACAACAGGGTATCCAGGTCTTGCTCGACAAAGGTATCCTCCAGGTTGAAGATTTGTATGTCCAAGAGTCTGCGGAAGGGGTTGAGGAAGAGGTGTTTGAAGATGCTACTGATGAATTCGCAGATGTTGTTCCTACTGATTCTATAATCCATGATGATGTATTTAATTCTTCCAATGTGGTTGATTCTGATGTAATTGAACTTGATTCCGATGTTTCGGATGTGTGTACTTCAGCACTTCAGACTCGTTAGGGGCCGATTACTTTCTCCAGTGCTGGTATCATTCAGTATGGCTAGGTCTCTGCGGTCAACGATGTAGATGGGGATAGCGATTGCGACATTGATAACTGGGTGCGTCCGAGGATCCCAGGTGAAGTCATCAACAATTGGTCTTCTGAGGAGATTGTCCAAGTCACTCTTCTGGAGGAGTAATTTTCTTTGTTTATTCATGCATATCCAAGTCTTACGTTCCGCTCAGGGCGTAATGACTCATTGTAGGGCTCATCTATGTGGATACTTGCATTTTTTATCATCAATAAAGGACGTCTTTTTGCATTCAAATATTTTGTTCACTGTTTTTCCATTTTTGCAGTTTTCAAAAATCACAAAATATTTGGCAATGTTTTGTTTAGTTTTCATTTTTTCACACTCATAAGCACATACCATCACTCATACAGATGCACATCACCGGATCCTATTGATAACGATTCTGCTATGGCTCGCTTCGACTTTGAAAATCCAATCTTTCAAGCTGAAGAAGAGGGTGATGAAGACTGTGAACTCCCTGAAGAACTTACCAGGTTATTAAAACAGGAAGAAAGGGTCATTCAACCGCATCAAGAGTATGTGGAAGTGATTAATCTCGGCACCGAGGACGCCAAGAGAGAAATCAAGATAGGGGTTACTTTGGAAGATAATGTGAAGAAGAGGTTGATTGAATTGCTGCAAGAATATGTTGACATCTTCGCTTGGTCTTATCAGGACATGCCAGAGCTTGACACAGATATTGTGGTACACCGTTTGCCTCTCAAAGAAGGTTGTCCTCCGGTCAAGCAGAAGCTCAGAAGAACAAGATCAGAGATGGTTGTCAAGATAAAGGAAGAAGTGCAAAAACAGTTGGATGCAGGGTTTCTAGCAGTCACAAATTATCCGCCATGGGTTGCAAATATCGTTCCAGTACCTAAGAAGGATGGAAAGGTACGGATGTGTGTTGACTACCGGAATCTGAACAGAGCTAGTCCTAAAGATGATTTCCCATTACCTCACATCGACGTTTTTGTGGATAACACAGCTCAGTTCTCGGTATTCTCCTTCATGGATGGCTTTTCTGGCTATAATCAAATTAAGATGGCACCAGAAGACATGGAGAAGACAACATTCATAACCCCATGGGGCACCTTCTGCTACAAGGTGATGCCGTTTGGTCTGAAAAATGCCGGAGCAACATATCAACGAGCGATGGTGACTCTTTTCCATGATATGATTCATCATGAAATCGAGGTTTATGTTGATGATATGATTGCCAAATCTCAGACGGAAGAAGAACATTTGGTGAATTTGCATAAATTGTTTGAGCGTTTGAGAAAATTCAAGCTGAGGCTTAATCCGAACAAGTGTACTTTTGGGGTGAGATCTGGAAAATTACTGGGTTTTATTGTTAGTGAAAAAGGGATTGAGGTGGATCCGACCAAAGTGAAAGTGATACAAGAAATGCCTGAGCCAAGAACAGAGAAACAAGTCTGTGGTTTCTTAGGGAGGTTGAACTACATCGCAAGGTTCATCTCTCACCTAATAGCCATGTGCGAGCCCATATTCAAATTGCTGAGAAAAGATCAGGCTATCAGGTGGAATGATGATTGCCAAAGGGCTTTCGAGAAGATAAAAGAGTATTTGCAGAATCCTCATATCCTTATGCCTCCGGTCCCAAGGAGACCGCTGATTATGTATTTGACAGTACTAGACAATTCCATGGGTTGTGTTCTCGGTCAACACGACGAGACAGGTAGGAAAGAGCATGCCATCTACTACCTGAGTAAGAAGTTCACAGATTGCGAGTCGAGATACTCGATGCTTGAAAAGACGTGTTGTGCACTTGCATGGGCTGCTAAGCGATTGAGATAATACATGTTGTCTCACACAACCTTATTGATCTCCAAGATGGATCCAGTCAAATACATATTCGAGAAGCCAACTCTCACCGGAAGGGTTGCTCGTTGGCAAATGGTACTGACAGAGTACGCTATCCAGTATACATCCCAGAAAGCCATCAAAGGGAGTATTCTGTCAGACTATCTTGCTCAGCAGCCGATTGATGATTATGAGCCGATGAAGTTTGATTTTCCAGATGAAGACATCATGTTCCTCAAGATGAAAGACTGCGAAGAGCCAGTTGTTGAGGAGGGACCTGATCCAGACGAAAAATGGACTTTGTTGTTTGATGGGGCTGTCAATGCCAGAGGAAGTGGAATTGGCGCTGTCATTACTACTCCGAAAGGTGCCCACGTGCCTTTCACCGCTCGTATGACCTTTGAGTGCACCAACAATGAAGCTGAGTATGAAGCCTGTATCTTGGGTATTGAGCAAGCCATTAATTTGAGAATCAAGACTCTGGACATCTTTGGAGATTCATCTCTAGTGATCAATCAAGTGAATGGTGATTGGAACACCCTCCAGCCCAATCTGGTCCCTTATAGAGATTACACGATAAGACTATTGACTTTCTTCACAATAGTAAAGCTGTATCACATACCTCGTGATGAGAACCAGATGGAAAATGCTCTTGCCACTCTATCCTCCATGATCAACGTGATTCAGTGGAACCACGCTCCTAGGATCGATGTGATGCGCCTCGACAGGGCCGCGTATGTGTTTGCTGCTGAACTGGAAGTTGACGACAAGCCCTGGTATCACGACATCAAGCGCTTTCTGAAGAATCAAGAGTACCCTGCATGGGTATCCAAAAATGATAGAAAGACTTTGAGAAGGTTGGCAGGCAGTTTCTTCTTGAACAAAGACGATGTGTTGTATAAGAGGAACTTCGACATGGTTTTGCTCAGATGCGTGGATAGACACGAAGCAGACATGTTAATGCAGGAAGTTCATGAAGGCTCCTTCGGTACTCATATCGGCGAACATGCAATGGCTAAGAATTTGTTGAGAGTGGGATATTACTGGATGACCACGGAATCTGATTGTTTCAAATATGCTTGGAAGTGTCATAAATGCCAGATTTATGCTGATAAGGTACATGTGCCGCCAAGTCCTTTGAATGTGATGTCTTCGCCGTGGGCTTTTGCTATGTGGGGCATCAATATGATTGGAAAGATTGAGCCGACCGCCTCCAATGGGCATCGCTTCATCCTTGTTGCCATCGACTATTTCACCAAGTGGGTCGAAGCAACATCGTTCGCGAATGTCACCAGACATGTGGTTGCCAGTTTCATCAAGAAAGAAATCATTTGTCGCTATGGGATTCCCGAAAGAATCATTAACGATAATGGTTCTAATCTCAACAACAAAATGATGAAGGAGTTGTGCCAGAACTTCAACATTCAGCATCACAATTCTTCCCCTTACCGCCCTAAGATGAACGGTGCTGTTGAGGCGGCAAATAAGAACATAAAGAAGATTGTGCAGAAGATGGTCGTTACGTACAGAGATTGGCATGAGATGCTACCCTTCGCCTGCCATGGGTACCGTACTTCAGTACGTACATCGACCAGGGAAACCCCTTACTCCCTTGTGTATGGTATGGAAGCAGTCCTACCTGTTGAAGTGGAGATTCCTTCTCTAAGAGTCTTGTTGGATGTCAAGTTAGACGAAGCTGAATGGATTCGGACAAGGTTCAATGAGTTGAGTCTTATCAAAGAGAAGCGAATGACAGCCATTTGTCATGGGCAGTTGTATCAGAGTCGGATGAAGAGAGCCTTTGATCAGAAAGTGCGTCCTCGATGCTTCCAGGTCGGAGATTTGGTGTTGAAAAGGATCCTTCCTCCTCAGACAGATCACAGGGGCAAGTGGACTCCTAACTATGATGAACCGTATATTGTCACCAAGGTTTTTGATGGTGGGGCCTTAATGCTTGCAACTATGGATGGTGAAAACTTCACTTCCCCTGTGAACTCAGACGCAGTTAAAAAATACTTCGCATAAAATAGACCCGCTGGACAGTAAAAAGAATAGTCCAGGCAAAAATGGGCATCCCGACGAACCAAGAAAATGAAAAGGTTCGGGAAAAAATTAGGGATTAAAAATGAAAAGATTGTACACCCGGTAAGTTGAGAACCTGAAAAGACAACTTAGGCAAAAATGGGTATCCCGGTGGATTGAAAACCCGAAAAGGGAGATCCAGTCAAAAGTTAGGGATTAAGCGAATGACTGCGTTCTGAGTAGTTCTGAATCTCATCTCGTGTCAATGACTGGAAACTTTTGAAGGATAGGAAACAGTCCAATCACTCTTTTCAGAAAGCTGATCATCTAGAGGATCTTGAAGACGAGCAAGTCATAGCAGAATTGGAACCCAATAGAAATCCATTTCACATTGCCATTAGATTAATTTCTGTTTTTATCTTTTGTGCGATTACCTCTTTCTAGGGATTGCTTCCTTATGTAAATGCCTATTCAGAGGCCATTCAATCCATAAAATCATGTTATTCAGTATATCTCTGTTTTCATTTTCATTTTACTGTTTTGTTTGCAAAAATGACGTCCGAATTTTTGATAAACATTGCATCATGAAACATAAGAGCTTTACAGGTACATGCTTAATAAACATTTAAAATTGCTGTAAATGTTAAGTGCTTTAGATCGTCTATTCAGAACAGGTACCCTCGGGGCATTTCCTTAAGGTTCCCAGCCGATGATCGCGAATGTTTTCCCCCAACAGTCGAAGTTGGTATCTTATCCCTGCAGAGTTGATCAGAGCATTGGATTCTTCGATCCCCAGTAGGCTCTCACTGCTGTACCTCCCCCAAGCGGTTGTTTCAGAATATACACTCCCCAGTAGAGTTGACAGTGCCAGACTATATATCCCCAGCGGAGTTGACAGTGCCAGACTGTATCTTCCCAGCAGAAGCGGCTGCTCCTCAGGGTTCGATGCCAGATCGATGATCTCGACGCCAGATCCATGGTCTTTTTCCTTGAAGCAGAATCTTGGTACCGTATCGGTGTTTGCTTCCCCTGCTAAGTCGTCTCTCTCGCAGATTATGGTTGCCAGAACCACTATCGCTTTCCCCAACAACAGGTTTTCAGTGCCGTTCTTTCCCCAGTCAGAGTCTCGGTATTTCGTCATTGCTAGAACACCGTGTGGCGGGTCATTTCCCCACAGAGTTCTTTGCGCTGTGCATCTCCAACAGTCTTTCCAGGGTCTAGAAAATGGTGATCATTTCCCCAGTAGATTCCCTTGCCTCGGCTTGGCATTCTACCCAGCATTTCGCATCCCTGCATGTAGAATCATATTGCATTGCATCCTCCCAAATCGCGTAGCATTTCCATTTTCATGGAGCATTACACCATTGAAAAATTCAAACATACGCATGTAAGCATAAAACATTCTCGGTATCCCAAGTGATAAGCCAGAAGTTGTTTTCAGTACTCAGACTGAAGATTGTTTATGACTTACCTTTATTATCCCTAGCAAGTGTCATTGGCCCATGCGCCGCCTCTATTATCTTTCCCTATTTTTGCCGATGCTGACAGGCATGAAGTTTCCGGTATTCAGACCGAAGTGGCGTTCAGGCCAGTTTTCTGATGTTCAGATCGAAGAAGTTTCCGACGTTCAGGTTGATGCAACTTGCGGCATTCAGGCCAGTTTCCGATATTCAGACCGAAGTGGCATTCAGGCCAGTTTTCGGTATTCAGACCGAAGTGGCGTTCAGGCCAGTTTTCCGATGTTCAGATCGAAGAAGTTTCTGACATTCAAGTCGATGCAACTTGTGGCATTCAGGCCAGTTTCTGATATTCAGACCGAAGTGGCATTCAGGCCAGTTTCCGGTATTCAGATCGAAGTGGCGTTCAGACCAGTTTTTCGATGTTCAGATCGAAGAAGTTTCCGACATTTAGGTTGACGCAACTTGTGGCATTCAGGCCAGCCTCTCGGTGTTCATACCGATATTAATAATCTCATATCTTCCGATGTTCAGATCGAAGTCATTTCCAGTATTCAGACTGATTAGCGGCATTCATGCCATGGTTATTTCTGTGTTACCATTTATTTTGGTATCCAGGTTAACATTCTTTTTCGGTATTCAGACTGACTCTAACCGTACCAGACGGATTCTTCTTTCAAGACCACCTCTTTGCCGATTCTGACATGCATTGTTACTTCACTTCACTTCAGTGCAAATTTTCGGGCTTTTATTGTATTCAATCCCTTGATACCTCGAAAGTGCGAAAGTCGCTGCTATCTTCTTTTCAGGTCTCCAGTTGATTGAATAGGGGCAGCTGTAATACCTCAAAATTTGCCCCCCTCATTCATGCATTCATTTTTAGGTCATTTAACATTTCATATTGCATTTCATCATGTCAATGGGAATTAGATCCAAGAAGCTTGAATATCATCCAAGACACTTTGTGGGTCCTATATGGGTGATCAGTCAACACAAGGGAATGACTTGAGATACTTCCAACATGTTCAAATGGGGTCTATTCATCAGTCAAAATGTTAATCTTGAAGGAGCAAAAGTTTGTTCATGAGCTGTCATGCTCGCTAGGCGAGCAGAATGGGTCGCCTAGCAAGTCCCAAGAAAAGCCACCAGAATCACCTACGCTCAGAGGAATTTCTTGAACTGTCATGCTCTCTAGGCGAAGCCCACGCGTTTTGAAAAAATAAAATAAAATAATAAAATAAATAAATAAATAAAAAACGAAAAAAAAAAACGAAAAAAAAATGAAAAATGAAAAATAAATAAATAAATAAATAAATAAATAAATAAAATATAACAGAAAAATCTTGGACTTGAACCTCTCTCTTTTGAGCCCACAAAGTCACAAAAATCAGGTTATAAATTCTAGACTTCCATCTCCCAAAGGAACCCTGGGAAAAAGATAGTGAGAGAAGAGCTAACAGAGTTCAGAGCAACCTCTAGAGACTGAAAGGAACTCATCTGTAAAGAGCCAATTCCATCTCATATAAACCCACAGATTGCTTTGCAAACCCAACCGGGCAATTCAATTTCATTCGATCTCTCCAATCAGGTTTGCCCTATTTCCACTACTTTATACTTTCAACCTGAAATTTTTGATACCCTTTTAATGCATTTGTTTGACAAGAGGTTTAGGCCTCCTACCCTTGGTTGCTTTTTGTGAACTTTAATGGCATGATTCATGTGACTCTATTATTTGGGGCAACTCTTGATTGCACCCCATATTGTTTCTCTAACCTGTTTGTTGAGTTTTTGTGAGGGCTCACATGACTCCTGAAAGGATAGCTTGCTTGGCATTCCACTTTATTTGTGGGATACCATTTGGAGATTTATTCCGATTACCTGTATTGACTTGCTTTCTTTGATGGTGCCAACTCGAGAGATCTCTGGGTTTCTTATTTCTTTAGATGTTATTACTTCGGATCTTTATCTGTGTGGTAGACCTCTTGATCCCTTTATCTTTCCCGCATTTTACCGCTTTCTTAGCTGGAAGACCTCGATAGGAGGCAATGTTTTCTTTTGTTTATTTACTTTTGTACCCAAAGACCTCCAAAAGGAGGCACCAGTGCTAAAGACCTCCACGAAGAGGCAATTGACGGATAAAAGGGATTAGTAATCAATCCCCCGTTATTCAGTGTGCCGTTCTTTATGATCGCACTACGTGCTGATGCTTCAGAACAAAAGCCCAAGATCTTTTGTCCGGTCAGTCAGTGGAGAGGGTTCCACCTTTCTGAATCCCCACTTTTTGTCATGAGCTCACCCTGTCCAGGGTTAAGAGCTATGAGGTCTTATCCTCATTACCCTTTTGATCTGCTCACCCTGATGTTCAATGTCAGTGGTTAAGAGCCCATTTGATTACCTTTTTCATGGCTTTGTTTGTCGAGGTTGATATGACCCCTCTTGACTAAAGCCCTACCCACGTATGTTTGAGCCCCCTTGGTGGCCTTTTACTTTATGCATGTTTGTTTTGTATGGTGTGATCGTCTCCCCATAAGATTGCTAGGCTTCGTACAGTCTCTCGTTTGCATGTCAATTAAGGTAGCACTGTTCCTTCGTCTAGGACTTCCTTTTTGCATGAGCATTCCTAAAACACAACAAACTCATTGATTTTTCTTCTCTTAAGAACACGTTAACTCCTTCTACTATAGGCGAGTAAGTCTCCAAAGGTCGAGCATCCGGTAGATTGCGTAGTAACGTCGTTCATCCAAAAACACAACCCTTAACCCGTAGTTAGCCGAACTACGGCTTGCTCTGATTTTCATTCCAGATGAGATACGTAGGCATAAGACGTGATGTCTTAGCGAGCACACCCCTCTTTAACCCATAGGTAGCCAAGCTACGAAGACTCTGATTCTCATATTCAGATGAGATACGTATGTAGTGGATGCGACATCCGTGCGAGTCATTTTCTTTTGACCCCTCTTTTAGTAAATAGTACATTAGATAAACCCACACCCTTTAGACAAGAACAACAAGAGTGGATCCCGTAGAGTACTACGGATGCGTAGGGGTGCTAATACCTTCCCTTCGCATAATCGACTCCCGAACCCAAGATTTGGTTGCGAGACCTTGTCTTTTCCTTTCCTTTTTTTCCAGGTTTACTTCGAGCGTTTCCTTTCCCTCCTTCGGGATAAATAACGCACGGTGGCGACTCTTCTGTCATTTCTTTCTCGCCGGTTGTTTTTTCGCATCTCCTTTTTCAGGTTGCGACACTTAGTCTATCATACAAAGCTTTTGGAGCTTGTTTCAAACCATATATTGACCTTTTAGTGAAAACAAAATCAGGGTTTTGAGAACTTTCAAAACCAGGGGGTTGGTGCACATACACTTCTTTAGAAATGTATCCATTTAAGAAGGAACTATTAACATCCATCTGATAAAGAATGATGTTATGATTGGCTGCAAATGAAATTAAAAGACAAATAGACTTTAACTTGGCAACTAGAGAAAAGGTTTTTGTATAGTCTATACCTTCTTGTTGACTATAACCCTGTGCTACCAGTCGAGCCTTATTTCTGACGACTTCACCCTTCTCATTAAGCTTGTTTCTGAAAACCCATTTGGTTCCAATGATATGGAAACCATTTGGTTTCAGAATAAGATCCCAAACGTCATTCATGGTGAATTGATTTAGTTCCTCTTGCATAGCCATAATCCATTCATTATCCAGAAGATCTTCATCAATAGAGGTGGGCTCTATCAGAGATACCAAACCCAAAAGAGTTTCTTCAGAAGGTTTGAATGAAGACGAGTTCTGACTGGTGCGTCTTTATCTCGCAGAATAAATTCTTTAGAATAATAAGTTCTTGGTCTACTCTTCTTAAGATGAGTTAGACCAACTATAACTTCTGGTTGAGTTACTTCTGATTCTTTTGCTTCAGCGTCCTTTGCTTTACCTTCTGAGTCTTTATCTTTAGATTATGAGAAATTAATCTTCATATCTGCAAATTTCTCAACTAGCTTTGACTTTTCAGGGTCAAGCTTATCATTGAATCTAACAAGAATTGATTCTTCGACAATTCATGTCTCAGTGTTAAAGACTCTGCAGCCTTTTGAGCATTCAAAATATCTTAACAATAAGCACTTATATTTCTTAGAATCAAACTTGCCAAGATTCTTTTTAATGTTCAACATAAAACACTCACAACCAAAAGGATGGAAGTAAGAAATGTTTGGCTTTCTATTCTTCCACAATCCATAGTGAGTCTTACCCAAAATAGGTCTAATAGAGATCATGTTCTGAATATAACAAGTTGTGTTAACTGCTTCGACCCAGAAATGCTTAGCCATATAAGTTTCTTGGATCATGGTGCAGGTCATTTCTTGCAAAGTCCTATTCTTCCTTTCTACAACCCTATTTTGATGTGGAGTTCTAGGATAGGAGAAATCATGAGAAATTCCATTTGCATAAAAAATATTTTCAAAATGTTTATTTTCAAATTCGCCACCATGAGTCTCTCTGCCCTTACAGGGGGAAGACGCACACCCAATACTTTTTGACCAGTACAAACATCAAGAGGAAGGCGAAGATGGAAAGAGATTGGTGTGAAAGTAGGAAGCTGAGCTAGAAAGTAAAGAGATAAGATCAAAATTCTAAAAGACAATTAACTATGCTTCAAGTTCTATTCTTGTATACCCATTTACTCCCAATAAGTTTCACATGAGGTGGTATATCAACTATGCTTTAGGTTCTATTTTTGTTCAATGCTTCTAATTCAGGGATTGGTTCAATTCAGGTGAGAATGTGTCAAAGAAATCTAATCCCTGAATTGAAAGCATTGAACAATAATAAAATCTGAAACATAGTTGATCTACCATCTCATGTGAAACCTATTGGAAGTAAACGTGTATACAAGGTGAAACACAATGCTGACGACACTATAGAGATATATAAGACTAAGTTGGTTTCCAAAAGGATACAATCTAATTAAGGGATTGAATTTCTTTGACACATTCTCACCTGTGGCAAAAATCACAATTGTCAGGACACTTCTTACAATTGTTGGAATTCACAAATTATTTTTCATGCTGATGGTGGTAAACTATTTGATGACATTGGAACCTATAGAAGGTTAATTGATAGATTGTTATATGTAAGTACTACAAGGCCAGGCATTACTTTTGCTACACAATAACTAAGCTAATTCCTTCACAATCCTATAATGATTAATTACCAAGCTGCCTGTAGAGTGATCAAATATTTGAAATACAATCCTTGGAGAGGTCTCATGTTCCATAGAAGCTCAGAACTGCATATCCTTGGGTACTCAAATCCAGACTGGGCAGGTTCAACAAAGTCTACTACGCATTCTTCTAATTTCATCACAAGAACAACTTACATACTTTTTGACAAAGACTTTAATACTTCTAAGTTTAATAATTTAATTTCCAAGCTTGACATATCAACGTTCATCATATCAACATTCATCATGCTCAACTTAGAGAAATTGTAAAGAAAATTTTAATTAAACTTAGTTTATAAGATAGTAGTTAGTTATAACTACTTTTCATAATTTTCATTTTTAATTGCAGTGAATAAACTCAATTATTTTTTAATGCTTCCATTAACTCTGATTTTAACACTAATTCAACAACGCTAGTCATATAATGTAAATATTATGGTAAATTAGGAGGGTCAACATGATGACGCATTTTTATTTTGGGGGTTTTCCTTAAAAGAAACACATCTTTTTTGTGAGATACACATAACATACTCACCTAAAACTTCAAGATGATAGGTGTGTGGATTATCCCACTTATAAATGCTCAAGTCTCCATATTTCTAACTAATGTGAGACTTCCCCACACTACTCACACTTGTTATTCTCAACACTGCCCCTCAAGTGTGAGTCTATCTACAATGCCCCCCTCAAATGAAAACTCTTTTTTTATCATATACACTTTTACCGTTGTTGATACTCTTCAACGAGACACTCTACCAACGACCATGTGAGGATACTTTCAATACAAGTGAGTCGGTCCCTTCACTCGAACCAAAGGCTCATGATATCATTGTTGGGGTCAATTTGGGGATCAACATGAGGGATCATCTTCACTTTGAGACTTTTCTTTAAGAGCAACACACATTTGTGAGAGATACGCGACATACTCACCAAAAACTTTAAGGTGATATGTGTGTGAGTTCTCCCACTTATAAATACTCTAAATCTCCACATTTTTAACAAATATGAGACTTTTCCACCTTACTTACACTTATTATTCTCAATAGTAAATACACATCAATTTATCATAAAATAAATTTATTTAAACGAACACATTATTATCACATTAAAAACTTAAGAACCAGTAACATGTTACAAAGAAACATCTAACTTAAATGATTAAAAATAGGGAATAATTTCTCTATCCATTACAAAATAAATAAATAATGTACCTTCAATCAATCACAAAATATTATTTAATTTTTATATATTTAATTATTTATTAAATAATATAACTTTTTATTATTTTCAAAGCATTTTATATTAAGGGTAACCTTAAGTAAATAAGAATTCACCTTAGAAATACATTTGGTCTAATGAATACAAGTTTACTAACGGCCCCACAAGTTTATTATTATTCACAAAAAAGACAAGTAACATTTTCTTCCATTAATGTACTTCAATGGCTCATGACACTACTATTAGGTGGAAATTAAATATCAATACTAAAGTCCAAACAATATAGTAATGATTAAAGAACTATGAAGGAAAGAAAACAACACCATATATACAAGCTTGCGTCTTTTCTCTGCTAAGGAAAGTTACATGAAAGAAAAGTCGCATTTTTCTTAATGAGTATGCACTCAACTTGGCTAACATTTTAATGCATTGGAGAGATATATGCAGAGGTTGGTTGACATTTTAATGTAGTATTCATTTTTGCTGAACTATAACTTCACTAACAAGTTTGGTGTCATATTTTTCAAACAATTATTGGAAGGAAAATGTACCATGTATATTCAAATATTGGTTATATTTTTCTGTCAATTATGATTCAGACTATTATTACACTTGATTTGATTTGTAGACCATAATAATATCTATAGAGATATAGGGAGTATGTTTCTTAACTAACAAGTTTGGTCTCATTTTTCTTACAATTGTCCCCTCCATAAAAGAAATATGTTGCATATATTTAATTAAATAAATAAATAAAGAACTACTGGTTAACATTTAGACAATTTAAATTTGAGATTATAAATAATTCTAATCTTAAAATGTTTAAATTTGAGTTTTAATTTATCTATACTATTAAAGTTTTAAATTAAAATTTAATATAACTACATGTTAACATTTAACATAGATTATTCACTATGGCCTCAAATAGTCTCTTATCAGACCGACATAGTATTTATAAGTACCACCCTGTTAAAACTAATAAGTCAAATGTGAAAATTTCACATTAATTATATATATATATATATATATATATATATATATATATATATATATATATATATATATATATATGGATATTTGAGAATTTATAAGTGGGAGAATCCATAGATCTATCATCTTAAGATTTTGGGTGAATATGTGGTGTGTCACCTCTCATTTGTATGTTGCTCTTGATCCAATATTGATGTTCATCTTCATGACCCAACACCCCCGACGTCAAATCAATCATCAAATATTCATCTGTGATCGAACTTCACCATCTCATCTAGACAAAGTCTACCACCAATCCTCTCAGGTCGACAACCGATCAAGTTTCTTATAACAATTTTTTCTTGAATTTTTTACACTATATACTAGTATATTTGCAAAAGATAACACGAGAATCTCCGAGCACAGGCGAATAAAATCCATCGTCAAAGTAGGGATCCTAATCACCCATTTATTACAATATGCGCTCATCATCTCTAATCATCTCTGGTTCTCTCGCTCGTTGGCCATATCACTCGCTCACTTATGAAAACATGGGGAATAAATAGTCCTTACCCCATAACAGTAAGGGAGAGACGGTCAAAGAAGGAAACCACGTTCTCCAAGATAATACGAAAAATAACACCTCCATTTCCTTAGAGAATCAGATGGTAACTACTTTCTTAGATCCTAAAATTCAGACTCAAACAACCTCTATAAATATCTCAACCCATTAGATTGAGGAGGAAAGACAATTTGTTCAACAATCACCTATATACAAAGCTTCTTACTATTCTTGTGCCCGAGTTTGCTCTAACACCACATTAATCGTAAAATCCTCATACAACCTTGTATAATTAAGAGATATAACAAGATCACATTATTTATAAAAAAAATTATAATATAATAAATTATAACTTTTTAATTTTATTTTCATCTTTAAACAATATTATAATAAATTCTATATATAATCTTTATTCTCATTATCATAATCTATAATCTAGTGGTTTTACATTTTGTGGAATCTCAACTTTAGAATTAAAACGCTTTTTCAGTGCATTATGCGATTCAATTATTTCAATATGAAGACAATGTGCACAATCAATTCATGTATAGATATTAGGTGTTCCAAAACAAGGTTGGTACATTGTACATGAATTTCAAATTTATAGAGGTCCAACAAAAATCACACAGCGTTTGGACATGGAATAGATGCTTATGCTCTTATGGATTATCACACTGATCGTATTCATGCTAATCATTACATTCGCACTGGTTTTAAGAGTTTGGTTGGAACAGTTTTTGAAAGTGGAATTGATGCAGCTTTTAAATCTGATAAGAATGATGAAGCTTATATTCTCAAACAACAATATTATGCATGTGTTGATATTGATCAAGGACATTCTATTGGTGGACACTTGCTTGGTGGTAGAGTCAAGAGAATTCATGATGATTGGAATGCTCTTAGAGGCATATTGCAATTCCATTAATAATGGTTTTGGTGTTAATTATGTTTTCATTCTGCTAATGCTACCTGTAATGTGGTGGTAATCTATAGTATTAGTTGTTTTCTCTTGTTGTTAATGTTTACTTTCTGCAAAATAATGTAAGATATGTTTGGTGGGTTTGTTTCTTTGCTTCAAAGTATAGATCCATATTAACCAATTTTGTTTCAATTTAGACTCTCACATTTAGAATATTTCAATTCAGTTGGTAAGGATAAAAATAACAAGATAATTCCAATATCATATGCAATTATGAAAGCTGAATCAAAGGATTCATGACAATGGTTTCGAAAGTTATTACTTGATGACTTGCAAAAACATTTAACATAAGGTGTATGGGTTCATTTTACATCAACATAAGGTACAATTTATATTTTTACTTATTTTGTTCTATTAAGACAATATCAATTCAAATTATTTTCACATTTTAGGGATTGGTACCGACAATTCTAAAAGTGAAGTCTATTTTCAAGGACAAAATGCACAAAAATGAAATTGAGACAAATTATTAAAAACCTTGTGTGCTATCATTTTCGTTTAGAATTTTGTATGATTTTGTTGATTTGCAAATCCAACCACAATCTAATAGATTGTGATCAACTCAAGAAAACATTTTTCAAAAGATTATCCAAAAGTTTAACTAAACGTATTGATCACACAATCGATGAATTCAATCATTTACAAATGAAAAGTAAGAGAGAGAGAGAGAGAGAGAGAGAGAGAGAGAGAGAGAGAGTACACAAGAATTTGTTTGGGAAATTCCCCAATCGATCGATCTTATTATGGGTACGTCAGCCATCAATTTGAACTCGAATTGAGATAACGAAAATTAATCTTACTTTGCAAAATTAGTTTTACAAGAGAAATGTAGCAATACAACCTCACAAACCCTATGTTTGATGTTGATTCTAATACTTTCTCTTTCCTTGATCTGAGCTTGATCAAGTCACCCAACAATACCAATTTGATTCACCGTCTCACGTTACTCCTTTATAATAAACTTCGCTCTTCAAAGCTTTCACTCGATCGAATCCAAATTGCGAATTATTGTCACCCAAGATTTACCAAGATGATCCACTGTCACACGCTACTCCTTTGTAAGAAACCTTGTTCTTCAAAGCTTTCACTCGATCGAATCCAACTTGCGTAATCTTGTCCAAAATCTTCAAATCACCAATTGATCTTGAAGAAAAACTCCAACTTGGTTTTCTTATTTGAAACCCCCAAAGATTATCAATCCAATTTACAATTCAACAACCTAAATTGGACGTTATGAGCACTGATTCTAGATGACACACAAACAAAAAATGATTATGTGTAATTTATTTGTGTGTATGCATAAAACATGGGTTGAAGATGAAGAGAACTCTTTGTATATTCCTGGTTTCGTATATGGTTCTCCACAACCACCATTTTTAAAATGATGCATGTATAAAGTATATATATGTGTGTGCAAGTTGGAGGCAAAATGAATGCAAAAGATTTAAAAAAATCATGAATTTTTGGAAAAATGCATCGTATGCGTCGACCTATGTAAGTCATGTGTCGACACATTCGAAGCATGTGTCGGCCTGTATAGGTCATGTTTTGACTCAGAAGAAAATTTTCTTCTATTGTCGACCTGAAACTCATCCACAGTCGGCACATTAAACAGAAGCTACAACCTTTAAAAATGATCAACATGTGTCGACTTGTAGCATGTATGTGTCGACACATAGACATGTTTTTTTACATAAAAACCTATTTTTAATGCATGAAACATTTTCGAAATCATTCCTAAGTTTCCTAATACTAAGATGCACATTTAGACCTAGAGAATACAATCCAATATACATAAATGCTAAAATGTCCTAGTTTTGACATCATACAAAATATTTTTAATGGGAAGGTGCACTCACACAAACTACTTGAAGGAATTAAGCATTACATAACAATAAAGACTTTTACTCAAAAATATGTTATACGTAGGTACAAAGGTAACATCTTTCCTAAAATACAACAATTGTTGGAAAACAAAAAGAAGACACCTGAAGGATGGAATCCAACATGGCATTTTGATAATGACTTTATAAAATGGTGTAGAAACATATGTTATTAATCTATTGCAAACTAATGTGTTTGTAGGAGGTTGGATTTAACTAAGATACCATGTTGTCATCTTATCACATGCATCTTATATAACAAGAAGGAGGCAGGAGATTATGTTTCATCATACTATATAGGTAATGCATTATGATATTGTATGCATATGGTATTGTAAGCATGTTATTATGTATAACTACTTACTAAGTTTGTTATTATGTTTAAGAGGTCCAATGTGATGACTACTTATAGTCATGTAACTCTGCCAACAAATGGTCTCCAACTATGGTCCATTGCTGAAACTGCACAAATCAACCCTCAAATCATATGAGTTATTGGTTGTAGAAAGCAGAATCGTAACAAGGTAAATGATGAGACAAGAAAAATAAGCATTTTATCCAAAAAGTATTCAAGCAGTTACATGTAAAAAAATATGGGGATACGAGACATAATAAGAGAACCTATAAAGGAGAAATATGGATGCAAAGAGTGAAAGTGAGAAAAACACAAGAAAGAGGGTTGAATTGTGTTGACTTTTTTATTTTAAAACTCTAAAGCCAGATTCTAAACACAAGGTTATGGAATTTGATTCATTCAGAGGTAGGCAATGAATATAATATGCAAGAAAGAAGAATAACACACAGATTTATCCTGATTCCTCTCACAACTTGAGAGTAATCCAGTCCCCTTGTACTTACAAGAGATTTTAACTATAATCACACAAGATTACAATTTTCTCAAGCACACAAGTGTAGCACCTCAAATTTGCACCTACCTTTTGTACATTCATTTTCATATTAGGTCATTAACATAACATAGTCCACTGCATAACATTGCATTGTCCTTTGCCCAAGTGCAAGCCATCAGACAAGATTAGGTCAACTGGTTAGGAGGATCAGTCAAGCAAGCAAGCAAATGCATTCCTCAAGGAAACAAAGCCCTAGGATTGGGTCAACATGTTTACAGGACCTAGGGGTCCTTTTGAAGTGGTTTGGTCAAAGATTGGATGCTCAGAAGTCATCATTCATTGTTCAATCCATCAGAAACCCTAGAAATTCAACTGTGGTCAATTGTGGTCAACTGTGCCTGATTTTTTGGATTTGAAGGTGGGAGTTGGATTGAAAGGCTTCATTCATGTCCATACAAGTCTTATTTGACATATCAAAGATCAAGGTTGAAGAAAATAAGGTCAGATCAAAAGTTTCCTAAAATGGCAGGTGACCTGTAATTGGAAACTGCCAAAAATGGAAAGTTCTTCTCCTCAAATTTACATCATCATACAAGCTTCAAATGAAATTTTGTCCAACATGAAAGTTGAAGATCTTGATCTCACCTTTCCAAAAAGTCCAAGAACACTCATTTCTCATTTGTGGTTGGCAAGTTATGATCAAATCATTCTCAAGAATTTTTAAACTTCAAAGTGGCATAACTCTTGAACCATTTGGCCAAATTGAGTGAGGTTTTTTGCTACAAGTCACATTTGACATGCTCTATCCAAATCCTTCATCACATTTCACCAAAAATCATCCAAAAAATGGCATTTTTCAAGTGGCTTGAATTAAAAAGAGAGGGGTAAAAAAATGACTTTCAAAATAATCATTTGCTACACTTTCTACCATTTGCACTTGATTAAAAACCATTTTTGGAATGTGTTAGGCCCATTTTCGTGCACTGTAGCATGCACACCATGCATGGGGGTGATTTAAGCAATTTGTCCAAATTTCTCATTTTCATTAATTCCTTTGGTTTGACTTAAGATTAATTAACAAAGTTGCTTAACAGATGGTATAAGTAGATAATTCTAACAGAAAATAGATTAGCATTCACCACAAAACCAGATCTAGATCTAAGAATCACATTTTTCTCTCAACTTTTGCTCTCATTTTTTTTCTGCAAATTCCAATTCCTTGCCATTTCCACGACTGAATCATCATCTACTATCACATTGGAGTTGGATTAAAGCTGGAATTCATCACTGTTGAAGCAAAACCAGCACTGTTACATCCAAGCACCTCCCATGGCAGTTGGACTTTTGAGCACGATTGAGCAAGAGTGAGCTAGGATCATCCTTCCATTCACCTCCTGGAGTATCAAAGAGCTGCTGTTTCTACATTTCAAGGCCAAATAACCACGAAATCAACACTGTCATCACTTGGAGGTAAATTTTCGAACCTTGCTAATGTTGAAATCATGATATGCTTTGGATAGATTTTGCCATGTTGGTTGCAATGAACTTTGAATCGTGAAATATTATTGAGTATTAAGAGAGAAGTGTTGATTTGAAGTTTGATGGTTGAATGTTATTTTGCTTGTTTCTTCCATATTAGCATGAGTTAGGGCTAATGAGTTTTGGATTGTTGATGTACACTGTGAGATGAATCGATTGGTGTCTCATTTGTTGAATTCTTGAACAAAATATTCTTCACCTGGGTTTTGGATGAGGAACTTGATGAACATGGTTAAAACCCTAGCTGCGTTTTTCCAGATCGTGTTTGGCTGGGCTTTGCATGAGTTTCCAGTTTCATTGGCCATGCACCAATCGTAGCTTGCCACACCCTTAAGTGAAACGCGGCGTTTCACTTAAGCGGCCATATATTTACGGATTTGCCATTTCTTATATTTTTATCATTTAATTCATTCTTCATTTCAATTTTTATTTCATCTTGTATGCCAATCTTCAAAAATTCATAACTCACTCAATTTTAATCCAAATTTGATGCAATTTTTTGTGCCATGCTCCTTGTGATGTGCTTGATTTTATGGTGATTTTTAATAAATTTGTGCACGGCTGGAAAAAATAAATGCCTAGGGTTTGCTTTGACATGTCATCTTGTGCACCATGCTCACTCTTTTGCTCATACAACGATGATGCTTCGTTAGAAATTCATGAAATTTTTTGTGCATAAACTAGACTCACTCCTGGTCATTTTGATATGTGGTTTGTAATTTTTGGGTTCCTGGATTGAGAGTTATGACATAATCTTTGTAGGTGTTACATTTTGTATCACACCATTCATGTCCAACTTCTTGATTTTTGTTACCATGCTTATTGAACTCAAAATGGTCTGGATTTTTGCATGAAGATACTTGTGAATGTTGAGAATGCTTGTGAACTTTTCCTGGAATTTTTGAATGCATTTCCTATTTGTTTGGTAATTTCTCCTCTGTTTGACCAATTGTTGACTTCTTGTGAGACATGATTTCATTTGATTTGTGAAATTCTGGTTATTAATTGGATGGATGTGAAATTTGGCATGAGTGTTGTAGACATCTTGAAGTGAATCATGGTTTTAGTCCCATTCATTTATCATGTGTTGTTTCTGTTTTATGATCAATTGAAGTTGATGCTTGTTTTGATGCCATGAATGAGCTTGCTTGAACTTGTGTTGACTTTATGAATTTCATTGACTTGCTTCCCTTAACCCAAATGAGCTGAAATTTGGTATGATTGACATGTTATGAATTCTGTTTGACCATGAATGTTTTGGGAATTTATTGAAATGTTTATGATTTGGTTTGAGTTGAATCTTTCTGTTGACTTCTATGAGCTCCTATTTGCATGCTTTGTGCTATTTTGATCATGAAATGATAATGATGAATGATATGAATGTGAAACCACTTGGATTTGTTTCCTAATTGTTTGATCTTGATTTTGGATAAGTTTCATGTTCTGTTTTGACCTTTTGATATCATTTTGACCCTAGTCTTGTACTAGTGGTTTGTGCTCTCACATTTGAGCTGTGTTTCAGGTTAATAGCACAATGGCCTATGATTGATGATGCTTACACAATTGGAGTTGACTTGTTGCTTGTTCATGACTAACTTTGACTTTGTTTTGTAGGTTTTAAAACTTGAGTTTGTGCCGTATGGCTTGCACCCTTTGTGCATTGTGATTATTGTTTGCCTGTACAGATTAACTGTTGATCTTTGCTGTTTGGTTTTGGTTTGTCTGAGTACTGATTGTATTTGATTGATTTCAGGTACATTAGTTGCTTTAGTTCCATTGAGAACTTGCTTTGTGTTGCTTAAGAGCATTTGCATTGAGGTATAACATCCTAACTCCATGTAGTCTGGAAGACCTGGCCTGTTACTTGGCCAGGCACCTGTCTGAAGTCCTCCTTAAGAGGCAATGTTTGTGTTTGTTTACATTTGTCCTTGTACATATCCAAAGACCTCCTAAGTGAAGAGGCATTGGCAGATACCAGGGATGTGCAATCCATCCCCTGCTATTCTGTATGTCATCTGCTTTGCTCACACTACTGTGTTGATGCATTGCAGATACTAGCCCAAGATCATTGTACATTGTGTCAGTCATATGTGTAGAAGGGTTCCCACCTTCTGAACCCACACATTCATGTCTTAAGCTCTCCCAGGCCAGGGATAAGAGCTGTGAAGTCTCATCTTCACTCACCTTTCATCTACTTCACCTTGACTCTCAATGTCAAGGTTAAGAGCTAACCTCACCCTGTTACAGTGGTTTGTTTGTCGAGGTTGACATGACCCCTCGACTAAAACCTAACCTTGATTGAGCCAACTGATTGCATATAGTGTGTGCTATTTGTGCTTGTGTGTTTGTTTTAGCTTGCTTCCTATGCAAGATAGGTTTAGTTTGGCTTGCTTCCTGTGCAAGTCATGTTTAGGATAGCTTGCTTCCTGTGCAAGTTAGCTAGAAACCTTAACTTAGGGATGATTTTGCATGATAACATCTAGGCTCGAGTCGTAGTCTCCCTAGTTGTGTCTCCCTCTGTTATCTGGTTAGGCTAGCCCCTTTTCCCTTCGTAGGGGAACTACGTCGCCCTGATCCTCATACCAGATGAGGTACGTAGGCAGGAGATGAGCAGATCTCTCCGGGCGCTCTTTTTGTTTTGTGTTGTGTGTGTCAGGAGATGGATGTAAGCCCAGCGATTGGCATTCCGTATCCTCTTGTTGTGTGCTTGGAGTCCGGTATAAGTCCATCAAGTGGCATCGGGTTTCCAATGTGGGTGTGTTTGGTTCGGAAGCTGATGTTAGTCCAGCGATTGGCATTCGGGTTCCATGTTTGCCCATTTTTGTGTGGAGTTTGACGTAAGCCCAGCGATTGGCAGTCGATTTCCTGTGTTGCTTTGTCTGTGTGCGTGAGCCGAGCTACGAATGCTCTGATTCTTCTTCGTCCGAGAAGATACGTATGCATAGGATGTGACATCCTAGCGAGCATGTGTTTTCCCCCTTAGTTCGAACTACTTTGACTCTGATGTCTATGCCCGATAGACTAAGTAGGCCCAGGACGCGATGTCCTGCCGAGTCAGTCTTGTTTGTTTTCTTGTGTCTCTTTCAGCCAGTGTTTGATGTGTGTTTGAGCAGTGATTTTAGCAACCATTTTCCTTCCTATTGTGCGTGGATCCCGTCGAGTACGACGGATGCGTAGGGGTGCTAATACCTTCCCTTCGCATAACCGACTCCCGATCCCATTCTCTTTGGTCGCGAGACCATGCTTTTTTCCAGGTTTACTTCGAGCGTTTCCTTTCCCTCTTTTGGGATAAATAACGCACGGTGGCGGCTCTGTTGTTCTTGTTTTCCCGCCGGTTTTTCGCGTAATGCGACAACAAGCAAGAGACTTTCTTTACTCATTTACACAAGTAAGATATTTCATTTGCTTAAACACACAAGTAAGATACTTTTATGCTCAAGCATACAAGCAAGAGACTTCATTTGCTCAAACACTAAAGTAAGAGACTTATTTGCTCAAGCACACAAGCAAGAGACTTTCAATATTCAAACAATTAGTAAGAGACTTCTAACAATCTACCTAGTAAATAAATGATTATTGGGAGAAATAAACTTGATATACAATCAGAGGTGTATAAAGAATAAATAGCAATAAGACTCTTTTAAGACTTAGTGATTTCTAAAATATACAATGATAAGAAATCCTAAGTTTTAACTTGGGCTTATATATTGACATAGTAACTTCTTTTTTGATGTCAATTGGTGTTCATTGGTATTTTTCTTCAAGTTTTTTAGCTCCTTAAATAGAGAAGAAAAATAGTCGTTGAAGATGCATCACAGTAGAGTTCTTTGAGAAGCTTCAAAAGAGATGTTGGGATGTTTCACCAAATTGTCAAGTTAGGTGAAGGCTAGTTTGAAAACCCTTTTCTACAAAAGGAATTAACAATTGTATCCCAAAATACTCTATGAAGAAAATAAAGCTTAGATCTTCACGTGACAAAGTATGTTCAGAGATGAACAATGACCTATCAGGGTCACCTTGGTCCCCTCACTTTGATTGGCTCGGGTTCTGATCATCAGAGGCAGACTTCTCAAAAGTTTGGTCTTTAGAGCTTGACTAATTCATTCTCTGATCTTCGAACATTGACCTCTTCAGAAGTTGACTTCTTCAGAGTCTGGTCTTCGACTTCTGATCAATCAGATTTTGGTCTTTAAGCTTCTCTTTGAATGTTCATAGTCAGAACCAATACTTGGATTCTATATGAAATTTTAGTCTATGGTCCTACACATTTGAACAAACATTAGTATACCTAATTATTCTTTAAATACTTTGATATCATTAAAAACTAAGGGATATGGGACATACCAATTTTATTCTAACAATCTCCCCCTTTTTTATGATGACAAACATAAGTATTTAAGAACAATGATTGATAATTTAATTAACTAGTTGACTTCAAGGTCTAAGGTTTGTAAGCTCCCCCCGAGTCTAACAACCCATAGTGTGAGGTTTATAAGCTCCCCCTAAGTTTTATCCATATTAATTAAATTTAAACGATTAAAGCACATATATAATCTTTCTGAATTTAAGCAATGATAATAACTTTCAGATTTCAGGTGCTTAAATACTTCTATATGTACCCCCCCTTTTTGTCATCAACAAAAATAATTTAAGGAAATAGAAAAGATATTGATGAGAAATATCATTTAATCAAAGAAGATTCATAGGCACACATAAAAAAATTGAGCATAAGCTACTCAGAAAAACAATGTTTGGTATTTTATCAGATATGGATAAAAATAATTTAAAGTCATTTTTGATTTCCTTTTTTTTTTTAATTTTGAGATGGTGATTGAAAACTGGCTAGAATGGTTGGGAACCAACTCTTCAATCCTCGAGATGGTCAAAGCAGGCTTTAATAGATGAGTATTTGATAGGAATAAGATAGTCAATACTGGGGAGATGTGCTAGAGGACCAAGAATATATCTCTCTCCAAGGTCCATTGGTGCACATTAATCAACATTGACTTTGCTTCATTCCAAACTCTTTATAAAACATGTCCTCCAAAACCATCAAGGTCACATATGACTCTATCTATCTCTTCTCATAACATAAGACATGAGTAACTCATCCAAAAATTCCAAGGAGAGCGCTTCCAAGGAGATTGGCAAGGCTGTCAATGAAGTTGAAGGAAGGAAACACAAAGATAATTTCAAAAAGGTTGTAGGTTCAAAGTAAAAAACAGGTTCATCTGCAAGAGCTTCTAAAGTGGGAATTACATCAGTCTTTAAGATGAAGAAAATCAACAAGGGTCGGGATCTAGCTTTTTAATTTGATTTATATGTCGATGAGGACTGGATGAACTACCTCAAACATCGTGCTTTTTATCTTGAAGAATTTGAAGATGAGTAGTCTATGTAATGCATGTTGTTCCTTATGAGAATGAATTAGGATTTGTAGTAATATTTCACTAATAACAATAGATCCTTTTCCTTTTCATCTAAAATTCTTTTGACATTAGCATCCAATGTTTGAGCCATCAAGAATAGTCTCCTAGAGAGGTTTTCAACCATTTCAGCCAATTTTGTGTTGTGTGTGTTAAGAAAAATATAGTGAGTTTAAAATAAATTTTAGTCACAAAACCATAAAAGGTATTATTTAAGGGGAAACAAAACAAGATTAAATTTTATCAAGGGAAATGATTCTCAAAGGTAACACAGACATATTTGTCAAGAGAAGGAAAATGTATGATAAATGTCACACTCTTTTACTTAACTAAACTTGATTGGTTAGGTTCATTAATATAACTCAGAGACCAGAAGCCATAAAATTCTCAGAAGAATTCTGACTTAGGACCTTCTGAACCAAAAAATCTTCTCATTTAAATAACTTACTGATTTAGAGTCTAATAATTAAAAACTCAGTACAACCAATCAGATACACAAAGGAATCTGATGGAATTAAAGTGTATGGTAATGACAGTTAGGGATGAGACAAGGTATTAAGAACACTTACATCATTAACCATCAGTTATTATCCAACAAATGGGAAATCAAGTGTTAGAAAACCTTTCAGATTCATGACACATAAGTGGACAGATGTCCAAAATGAATTTTCCCACTTATATGCTATCAGAGGAAACTAATCAAATTTTGAGTATCAAAGGTTGAGTTGCTCAGATGCTACTATTCATTAGAAGCTAGTTCAAAGCTTTTAACCACAATAACTTCTGATCATCATCAGACTTTGATCCTCCATTCAGAAGCAAGCACTAATCTTTAACAAAATTCATGTTCAGATTCTTTTGATAAAATCAAATCTTTCAATAGTAAGAGGTTTGGTAAATATATCACATCATTGATGATATGTATCAATAAATTATATATCTATCACACCCTTTTGAATATAGTCATTATGTTTCATTTATATGTGCTTGGTTTTGGAATGTTGAATAGGATTCTTTATCAAACATATTGAAGCACTATTATCACAAAAAATTGGATTATTGCTTCCACTTATTTGATAGTCTTCCGACTAATATTTCATTCATAGTGGTTGTCTTTTACTAGTAATTGATATTAGGTTTTCACCTATGAATTGACAGCTTCCACTAGTGGATTTTCTCTCAATTCTATCCCCAACATAGTTAGCATCACAAAATCCAACTAACTTATAATCTAGATATTTTTTATAAAGCAATCCTAGATTGATTGTTCCCTTCAGATACCTAAAGTTTCTCTTAACAACTTTTAAGTGAGTCTCTCTAGGATCTGACTGAAATCTTGCACACAAACAGACACTAAATAAAATATCTGGTCTAGAAGTTGTTAAATAAATAAGAGAGCCAATCATACCTCTATACAACTTCTGACAGACATTGGTGTTGTTTTCCTCTTTGCTCATGTTGCAGGTTGGATGCATAAGAGTGTTTATGATCTTGAAATCATCAAGCTTGAACTTCTTTAGAAGCTTCTTTGTGTACTGAGTCTGCTGAACATAGACTCCGTCTTTGCATTAATTGATTTGAATATCAAGGAAGAACTTATGCTCTCCCATCATACTCATTTTAAATCCATCTTGCATTGTATTTGAAAATTCATGGAAAAGAAAAGCATTATTTAAACCAAATATAATATCATCAACATAAACTTTGACAATTAATATATCATTCTTAAGTGTCTTTCTGAAGAGTGTGGTGTCAACTTGCCTTTTATGAAATCCATTTTCTAACATGAAATTATTCAGTCTCTCATACCAAGCATGGGAGCTTGTTTGAGTCCATAGAGTGATTTCTTAAGTTTGAAAACATAATTTGGGTGGACTGAGACCTCAAACCTAGGTGGTTGTTTGACATACACTTCTTCAGAAATGACTCCATTTAAGAATGCTCTCTTAACATCCATTTGGTATAAAATAATGTCATGATTAATAGCATAAGAGAGAAGTAATTTGATTGCCTCTAACTTTGTAACTGGTGCAAAGGTTTCATAGAAATCTATACCTTCTTGTTGAATGTAGTCTTGAGCTACAAGTCTAGCCTTATTTCTTACCATTTCTCCTTGCTCATTGAACTTGTTTATGAAAATCCATTTTGTTCCAATAATGTTCTTCTCCAAAGGCTTTGGTACCAGATTCTAGATATCATTCCTTTGAAACATATTCAACTCTTCTTGCATAGTCATAATCCAACCATCATCAGAAAGTGCTTCATCAACAGAAGTAGGTTCAGTCATGGAGAGTAGTCCTAGCATTGAATGTTATTCTCTTAAGGAATACCTTGTATTTATAGGGTTATCTTTATTTCCAAGAATTAACTCTTCTAGATGAGAAGACTTGTACTTGAAGGTCTTTTTGGATTGCGATGCATCTGAGGAGCCATCTTGTGCTTCTTCATATTCTTAATCATCTGGATGAGCTTCTGAGGTAGGATTAACTTCGGGATCATTAGCTTCTAAAGTTCTGATAGCTTATGAGAATCCAACTTCTGATGAATTGCTAGCTTATGAACTTCCAATTTCTGGACCTCTAGCTCTTGATGTGTCTTCAGATACACAAATTTCTGAATTTTTTTTAACTAGCTCTGACATTTTACTACCAGGCTCTTTGTCATCAAATTTAATGTGTATTGACTCTTCAACCATATTGGTTTCAGAGCTATATACCCTGTATACTCAGAGTTTTCAGAGTATCCAAAAAACATACCCTTTTGAGCTTTAGCATCAAATTTCTTCAGATAAACTTTCTTGATTAGAATGTAACATATACATCCAAACTGATGAAATTAAGAAATGTTTGGGTTTCTTCCCTTGAACAACTCATATGAAGTTTTGTTTAGAATAGGTCTAATATATATTCTATTTTGAACATAACATGTTGTGTTCACAGCTTCTACCTACAAGTACTTAGGTAAGTTGTTTTCATGGATCATGGTTCTGGACATTTCTTGTAAAGATATGTTCTTTCTCTCTACAACTCCATTTTACTGTGGAGTTCTAGGAGAAGATAACTCATGGAAAATTCCATGTTTTTCACAAAAAAGTTCAAATGGCTCATTTTGAAATTCACCACCATGATCACTTCTTACCTTTAAAAAATTATATTATTTTTCAGTTTGTACTTGTATACAAAATATTTTGAACACGTCATATGATTCACCCTTGGTTCTAATGAATTTAACCTAAGTCCATATGCTATAGTCATCAATAACGACTAGACCATATTTCTTCCCATTGATTGATGCAATACTAACAGGACCAAACAAATCAATGTGAAGCAGTTCTAAGGGTCTGGAGATAGAGACAATGTTTTTAGATTTGAAAGAATTTTTACTTATTTTCCCTACTTGGCATGCTCCACAAAGAGAACTTGGGTGATAATTGAGATATTGTAATCCTTTAACAAGTTTTAACTTGCTAAGTTTAGAGATTAATCTCCAATTAGCATGACCTAACCTTTTGTGCCAAATCCACTTCTCATCACTCACTAATAGAAGGAAAAGTACCTTTTGATCAACCAATTCATAAAACTTAATTTTATAAACATTTCCCTTTCTCTTACCTTTGAACACTATTGACTTGTCAGATTCATTCATGATTATGTAGTTGTTCTTATTAAACACGACTTCATAATCACTCTCATAAAATTTACTAATGCTCAGTAGGTTACGTTTAAGTCCATCTATAAGCCAAACATTATTAATTAAAATAGAGAAGTTACCAATAGTATACATATCAGTGATCTTTCCTTTCTAGTTTCCTCCAAATCTCACAATTCCTCCCTCTTTTAGAGTTAGGGTTTGGAACATAAGCCTTTCTCCTATCATATGTCATGAGCAACCATTGTCCGGGTATGATGACTGTTGCTTTGCTTCTCCCTTGAGGCATATTTGTAGCAAAGACAATTTGAGATTTAGGTACCCTTAATCTTATGAGTCCTTTAGGGTTACTTGTGACAAGTTTCTTCTTGTTGTGTACCTTTGCTTTTGTATGATAAGGTTTAGGATTATTCAAGACTTTTTATTTAAAAGTTCGTTGTCTTGAATGAACCTTGACCTTAGATTTTGAACCTTTCAGAACCTTAGCTCATGTTATCTTAGGTTCTGGCTTCTTCAGAACCTTTGACTTTAAGGTTTTTGGCTCTGGTTTCTTCAGAACCATTGACTCAGCAACTTTAGGTTCTAACTGATTCAGAACCTTTGCATTTTGAGTATTAGGTACAAAATAAGAGTCAAACCCCTTCTAGCAGATCTTAAAAAGGAAGGGTTTGTTGGTTTACCCAAGGTTTCAAACCTTGGATTAAAATATTTTTGTGAGTAACCAAGATCTTCCCCTTTGCTTCTACTTACTCCATAAATCATGGAAGCAAGATTAGTTCTATTAAACCAATTTATGATAAACTCTTGTAGAGCCATTTCATGCTCATCAAGAGGTTTATCAAACACTTCCTTTACTAGAGCAATATGATCCTTCTCTAGAGCTTCATTTTTATTTTAAACATAATTAAATTCTTCTTTCAAAATATCATATTTCTTTTTCAATATTTTCATATATCTAGATTTCTCTTGACATTGTCCCATGAGATCTTGAATGAAAGTAACTAAATCAGAACGAGATATTTTAGAAAATACCTCATCCTCTTCCTCAAACTCTGAACCAGAATCTAAGTCAAATTCTTCTTCAGAAGATGTAAGAGCCATCAAGGCAAGGTTGGCTTGCTCTTCATCCTTTTTAGAGACTTCTTCATTATCAAGTTCACCCCATGTTTCCATGATACTTTTCTTGAATTTGTTCTTGAAGCTATCTTTCTGAAATCTCCCCTTCTTTGGCTTATCCTTTTGTAGTTTAGGACATTCAACAATGAAGTGACTAGGCTTCTTGCAGTTGAAACATCCTTTCTGATCATCCTTCTTTTCTCTGGAGAAAGATCCTTTGAAGCCACTACTTCTTCCAGAGAATCTTTTGTTCTTCCTAGCCAGATACTTAACCCTTTTAATGATGAATGCCATTTCTTCATCATCCGAGTCACCTTTAGAACCTTCTACATGAGATATTTCTTCAGACTCCCTGACTTGAGGAGCCTTAGCAGTTTTAGCAACATATTTCAAATCCAGAGGCTTTTAATTTCTAACAGGTTCATCTCTATTGAGCTCCATGTCATGGCTCTGAAGATTACTGATAAGACTTTCAAGACTTAACGTGTTTAAGTTTTTAGCCTCTTGGATAGTTGTCACTTTAAGTTGTATCTAACAAGAAGACTCCTAAGAATCTTCTTGACATAATCAGATCTAGTGTAACTCTTATTCAGAACCTAAAGTACGGATACAAGAACTTGAAACCTAGAAAACATGGTTTGAATGTATTCATCCTCCTTCATTTTGAACAACTCATATTTTTGAACTCGAAGATTAACTTTAGCTTCCTGAACTTGTTGATTCCCCTAAAAAATAGCACATGTGGATTTGAAAATGGTTTTAGCAATCGATTTATCAATGATTTTGATGTACTATGATTGAGGTAGAGCATCAACCAAGATTCCTCTAACTCTATGATGTTTTATATAGACCTTTTTCTGAGTTGGATTGGGATTTTTTCTATGAGACACCATTCCAACTCCATTGACTGGAATATCAATGTCATCTTCTAGAATATCCCACAACTCATCACCAAGATCTATATGACTATACATATTGCTCTTCCACCATTCAAACTCAATAGAGTCTCCCCTGAAAGTTATAGGTCTAGCCATATAATTGTTCTTTTATGAGTTACTATAATCATGATTTATAGCAGCATGGGGAGTAGGAGTACCACTATTAGATTTAAAGATTCCAAACATGATTCAATACAATTTTCTCAGGATCTTTTATGGACCACTGAATGTTAGAAAAACACAAGAAGGGGGTTGAATGTGTTGACTTATTCTTTATTCTAAAACTCTTAAGTCAGATTCTAAACACAAGGTTATAGAATATGATTCAATCAGAGGTAAGCAGCGGATATAATCTGCCAGAAAGAAGAATAACACACAGAGTTATCCTGGTTCCTCTCACAACTTGAGAGTAATCCAGTCCCCTTGTACTTATAAGAGATTTTTATTATAATCACACAAGATTACACTTTGCTCAAGCACACAAGCAAGAGCCTTCATTTTATTAAACACACAAGTAAGATACTTTCTTTTCTAAAACACACAAGTAAGAGACTTCTATGCTCAAGCACACAAGCAAAAGACTTTCTTTGCACAAACACTATAGTAAGAGACTTCTTTTCTCAAGCACACAAGCAAGATACTTCCAACTCTCAGACACTTAGTAAGTCACTTCTAACAATCTACCTAGTAGATTAATACTTGTTGGGAGAAATACACTTGATATACAATCAGAGTTGTATAAATAATACACAACAATACGAGTCTTTTAATACTTAGTGATTTCTAAGATATACAAAGATAAGAAATCCTAAGTTTTAACTTGTGCATATATGTTGACATAGTAACTTCTCTTTTGATGCCAAATGGTGTTCATTGGTATTTTTCTTGAAGTCTTTTAACTCTTTAAACAGTGAAGAAAAAGATTCGTTGAAGATGCGACACAATAGAGTCCTTTGAGAAGCTTCAAAAGAGAGATTAGGATGTGTCACCAAATTTTCAAGTTAGGTAAAGGCTAGTTTAAAAGCCCCTTGCTACAAAAGGAAATAACAGTTGTATCCCATTAGACTCTATGAAGAAAATAGAGCTTAGGTCTTCACGTGACAAAGTATGTTCAGAGATGAACAGTGACCTATCGGGGTCACATTGGTCCTTGCGCTTTAACTAGCTTAGGTTCTGAGATTGACCTCTTTAGAAGTTGACTTCTTCAGAGTCTGGTCTTCAACTTCTGATCAATCAAATTTTGGTCTTTAAGCTTCTCTTTAAATTTTCATAGTCAGAAAACCAATACTTGGATTCTATATAAAATTTTAGTTTATGGTCCTGCACACTTGAACAAACATTACTATACTCAATTTTTCTTTAAATACTTTGTTATTATCAAAATCTAAGGGATATGGGACAAATCAATTTTGTTCCAACAAAGAGAGCAATTCCTAAAGGGGACAGTAAGAAAACAAAAACAAGTTGAAAGAAGTCAAAGAAGGGATATGAATCAAAAACAAGTTGAAAGAAGTCAAAAACAAGTTAAAGGAAGTAAAAGAAGTCAAACAAAAACCACAATGTCTCTTATCGTTTTAGGGGTGATGCTTTTCTCACAACATGTCACCTTATCATCCAAATGCTTTTATCGATCCTTCAAGATCAAATTCCATACTCTATCTTGAACTCGCAATATGATCTCTACCACATTCCTCTTTGCGTCTTTAGTTGCACATATTTTGTTCATGACCTCGGTCCAGATAAAGCCAAACTTTCTACCAAATATATCAAATGTATTTTTTCTAGGCTACTCACATATATAAGAAGGATATCGTTGTTTTTGTCCCCAACTTCAATGGTAGATTGTTTCCTCCGATGTCACATTCTTTGAAACCTCTCCATTTTTCTCTTCCTTTGTGTTACTTAATGAGAATGTTACTTTAGATGTTTGAGATATCCCTTCCATCATCCTCACATCCATTTCAGCCCATACACTTCCATTGCAGATCTACCAGCGACAGACACCCCGTTCATCAAAGGTAAGAGATGATATTGATCCACCAATACCATCTCTTGCTCCAACTGCTCCTCCAATTATGTCCCCTGAATGTGGCCTTCCAATAGCATTAAGTAAAGGTATTTAGTATCGTCATCCTAATCCTAAATATGTTTGTGTTTTAAATTATGACCATCTCTCTACTACATATGTCTCTTTTGCTTTTGCTCTAGATTTTGTGTCTGTTCCTAAGTCTACAGGTGAAGTTATGACTGGTCCCAATTAGTGTCAGGCGATGGTGGAAGAAATGGCCGCATTGCATTCAAATAACACTTGGGACATTGTTACTTTACCTTCATACAAAACTATTGTGGGATGTCAATGGGTTTATATAGTGAAAGTTGGACTAGATAGTTAGATCAATCGTTTCAAAGCCCATTTCGTAGCCAAAGGATACACACAAATATTTGGTTTTGATTATGGTGACATTTTTTCTCTGGTGGCCAAGATCAGTTCAGTACACCTCTTTCTTGCAATGGCTTCCATTCATCATTGGTTGCTTCATTAGTAGGACACTAAAAATGCCTTTTTACACGAGGAAATGGAGGGGAATGTTTATATGGGTCAGCCTTCAGATTTTACTGTTTATGGCAATTCTAGACTTATTTGTCGGTTTTGTCGTTCTTTTTAGAGGTTAAAACAATTTTCACGTGCTTGGTTTGGTCACATTAGCTCTTCCTTGATATAGTTTGATATGATTAAATGTGAAGCATATCACTCTGTTTTCTTCCTTCATTCCTCCACCAGTCAACACATCTTTCTTGTGGTCTATGTTAATTACATTGTTATCACTAGAGACGGTACAAAGGGTATCTAGCGACTTAAAACTCGTCTTTTAAAAAAAGCAGACAAGAGACTTGGGTCCAGTCAGGTACTTCTTAGGTATTGAAGTTTCCCAATCCTCATTAGACATTGCAACCAACCAACACAAATATACATTATACATCCTCATGGAAACTAGTATGTTTGATTGTTGTCCTATTGATACTCATATGGATCCCAATGTCAAGTTTCTTCCGGTTCAGAGGGAACCATTGAAAGATCCAGGAAGATATCAACGATTAATGGGTAGACTCAACTATCTTACCGTCACCAGACCAGATTTTACATTTGCGGTGAGCATTGTGAGCCAGTTTTTGAATGCTCTTTGTGATAGTCAGTAGGATGCAGTCATTCGAATTCTTAGATATATAAATAATGCCCCACAAAGAGGACTATTATATAAAGATAAAGGTGATGCTAAAATCATTTGTTATTCAGATTCAGGCTGGGCCGACTCACTATTGGATAGGAGATCCACATCCGGATATTGTGTTTTTATCTGAGATAATATGATCTAATGGAGAAGCAAGAAACAAAATATTGCTACACTATCTAGTGCTACAACTGAATATCGTGCTATGGCAGCAGCCTCAAAGGGGCTTGTTTGACTTAAAATTTTACTCTCAAAATTGAGGTTTAGAGATCTTCAGGCCTCAAAACTCATATGCGACAATCAAACGACAGTCCACATTGCATATAATCCGGTTTTTCATGAATGGACCAGCACATAGAATTAACCTGTCATTATGTAAGGGACAAAATACTTTCAATAGAAATCACCACAGATTGGGGATTCTTGAGTGGATTACATTTGTAACAAACTCAATTCATATGACATATATGATTCAGTTGGAAAAGAACTGAACGGTTAAGAATCAATTATGTTAATATTTGGATATAAAATATTCCTGAGAAAAATATACCTTAGCCTATCTAGAATAGAATATACCGTAATACATTCCTTTATGTAATTAATACAATAAACGGAAAAATTCACTCTATAATACAATCTTCGTAATACTATTCAAATATATTATATTCAAATGTCTCTCATTCTCTTTAATATAAACAAAGTACTAAGAATACGAGAAGTATAAACTTCACAAATCTAACAACCCACACATCATACCAGCAAAAAGAAGGGATAAAATTGAGCAGAAAACCCTCACCATAGCAAACTGAGGGAAGACATAACGAACATCAAAGGAATTAGAGAGGCAGCCGACCAGACAACACTCCCCTACAAAGACTAAATACAAGAGCATGTCTTGCTCCTTGTCTAGAAAAGAGAGGTCACAATGAAGTGAACGATCCGACAATGACATATATACATAATTGATATAAAACTAAAACATTAATTTTGCTGTTTCGGCATTGATGTTATGGAGGATTCTTGCAACAAATGAAAAACAACAAACATGTTGCAGATAAGAATCAATTGTGAACTAAACAAAAACAAAAGATAATCAAACAAAACATTAATATTAATAATAAATAGAGAGAAAGAAGAAGGTAACAACTAGAAATTAAAGAGGTTCAGTTTTTAACAAAATCTCTCTGTCAATCATTTGTATAAAACAATTTAACTTAAAATATAGCCATTTTTAAATGATGTATTATGATGCATATGGTACTGGTTTCCGTCCATGTTTATGTTCAAACAAAAATGACATGATTTAGCCGGACTCAGAATATTAAACTCGGTTTTCTGAACTGTGATATTATATATGAAAAGTTTAAGTCTGAAAGTAATCAATCAATCCAAGATGTGGAAACTCAAGTATTCAGAAAGCAAAGAGGGTCAAGAGTTGGTTACAAGTGTGAATAATCACATTGGAAGACAATATTGGGAGTTCGATCAACATCTTGGAAACGAACACGAACGAGGTCGAGTGGAACAAGCTCAAAAACTATTCAATGATAACCGTTTTGTAAATAAAAACAGTTCTGATCTCATAATGAGACTCCAGGTACATGCATGCATGCATAATGTATAGTATTGTTATTTTCAAGAATAGTTTTAACTTTGGTTTTGCAACAGTTTGAGAGGGAAAATGGTTTAAAGATGAAACTAGATAACAATAAGGTGGAATTTGAAGATGAGATAAGTGAGGAGATAGTGAGAAAGACACTAAAAAGATCATTGAGATGTTACTCAAAGATGCAGACTGAGGATGGTTTCTGGCCAGGTGACTATGGTGGTCCATTGTTTCTTTTGCCTTCTTTGGTATGTAATAATAATTATACCATTTCTCTCTATTTTTGAAATGAAATATGTTAGTTAGTTGTAGAAGTAGTTAAAGCTGTTACTTGTAGGCTAAGGAATGCTATACTGTAGTTGGTCCGTCGTAACTTATGCTGCAAGTAACATAGTTTGTATATAAGTGAAGCTTGTATTCATTTCTTCTTCAATGAGAATTCACCATTCTCTCAATAAATATCTCTTTTGGAGCATTATAATCTGAATTATTTGATTAATTATGTGATATAGGTGATAGGATTATGGGTGACTGGGGCCTTAAATGCAGTGTTAACGTCTGAGCATCAAACTGAAATGCGACGCTATCTCTTTAATCACCAGAACAAAGATGGAGGGTGGGGACTGCATATAGAAGGTCCCAGCACAATGTTTGGCACAGTTATGAGCTATGTAGCATTGAGATTACTCGGAGAAGACATCGACGGTGGAGATGGATCCATCGAAATAGCAAGAAAATGGATTCTTAATCGTGGCGGTGCCACTTCTATTCCTTCATGGGGAAAAATATGGCTTTCAGTAATGCTCTATCATTATTCATTAATCAAATGCTACCTGCATCCACCTTATGAATGACAATGAATCAAAATAATCAGGCATTATTGTTATATCTATAGGTACTTGGCGTATACGAATGGAGCGGAGTGAAACCAATCCCTCCAGAAATATGGCTTCTTCCCTACTTTGTTCCTTTCCATCCAGGCAAGAATCTTGTCATTCATTATATCATATATGTACTATATCTATACTATTTAACTATATGCTATTACTCTAGCAGGAAAAATGTGGTGTCACACTCGAGTTGTATATCTACCGATGTCGTATTTATACGGTAGACGATTTGTTGGACCTTTCAGTGCCATTGTTTTATCCCTTAGAAAAGAGCTATATACCTTACCTTATCATTTACTTGATTGGCACCATGCTAAATATCTATGTGCTAAAGAAGACTTGTATCATCCATCTCCAATCATACAGAATGTTTTATGGAGTTTTCTTGATAATCTTGCTGAACCTCTTCTCATGCATTGGCCCTACTCAAAACTAAGGAGCAAAGCACTTAATCATGTTATCAAACATATTCACTATGAGGATCAAAATACTAACTATATCTGTCTTGGTCCTGTTAACAAGGTATAGTTAATTATATATCATTATTTACCAATGTAATGATAAATATGAAAAATACTAACAAACAAGAATACTTGTAAAAACATATACAGGTACTAAACATGATTTGTTGTTGGTTGGAGAATCCCAATTCTGAGGCATTTAAGTATCACATTTCAAGAATCAAAGATTATCTATGGCTGGCTGAGGATGGAATGAAAATGCAGGGATATAATGGTTCTCAATGTTGGGATGTTGCTTTATCTGTTCAAGCTATTTTGGCTACTAAACTTGATGATGAATACGGTTCGATGCTTAAGAAAGCTAATAATTTTATAACACACTCACAGGTAATATTGTTGTATTTTCAGTAAAAGTTCTTAACCTTAAGAAAGTAACTAAGATAAACATATGAAAATAAAGTATTTTGTTTCTGAAGGTGACAATGAACAGGTCCGGCGATAGTAATAGCTGGTATCGCCACATTTCGAAAGGTGGTTGGCCTTTCTCAACTCAAGACAATGGTTGGTCTGTATCAGATTGTACTGCAGAAGGCTTGAAGGTCACACAAACCTATATTTCAAACACCTAAACTCTTTTGATTTAAATTTGAGAGAACCACATATCTTTTCTCTATGGTATTTTCAGGCAGCCATTTTGTTGTCAAACCTGTCATTTGAGACTGTTGGGAATGCAATGGAAACCGAACAGTTCTGCGATGCGGTCAATTTTATTTTATCCCTGCAGGTATATGTTTGGATTAGGATGGAGTAATTAAAAATTCTAAACAATTTAAATACTTTCAGGAATAAGAAGAATGGTTTTGTTAAAATTTAATTAGAACTTCAACGGTTCAACCACATGGCTTAATCATTTTGGTCCTCCACATTAAATATATTACAGAATAGAAATGGTGGATTTGCATCCTATGAGCTCACAAGATCATATGCATGGCTGGAGGTACAGTTGATTACTTTCTCTAGTTACTTTAGATTCAATTCTTAAATGATTTGACACTTTATTCGTTTCTGTCACAGAAACTAAATCCAACTGAAACATTTGAAGATATCGCCATTGATTATCAGTATGTACCTCACATTGACACATTTTCTTGTAATGTTTTCTATGTCGTTTGAATTTGTAAAAAATGAGTCTGTTATAGGTATGTAGAATGCACATCAGCAGCGATTCAAAGTCTCACCTTATTCGCTCAACGATATCCGCGGCACAGGAAGGTGGAAATAGAGACCTGCATTGCCAAGGCTGCAGACTTCATTGAAAGCATACAGCTAGCCGATGGCTCATGGTTTGGTTTGGTTTGCTTTACTAGTCCAAGAACTTAATTACTCGACAAAAACGGTTTCGAAATGATTTTAGTTAATGAACAAAATTATAGGTATGGATCATGGGGAGTATGCTTTACATATGGGACATGGTTTGGAATAAGTGGGCTTATAGGTGCAGGTAAGAGGTACAAAGACAGCAAAAGCATTAGAAAGGCATGCGAGTTTTTGCTTTCGAAACAACACAAGATTTCTGGTGGATGGGGTGAGAGCTATCTTTCATGCCAATACAAGGTATACACAAACCTGGAAGGAGACAAGTCTCATGTAGTGAACACTGCTTGGGCTATGTTGGCACTAATTGAAGCAGGCCAGGTAACATGAAACTAATTGAGCTAAATGCTGAGATTTGTTTACAACTAAGAGCATTATCGATATTTTATGGTATAGGCGGAAAGAGATCCCGCTCCGTTGCATCGTGCGGCCAAGGTTTTGATCAATTCACAAATGGAAAACGGGGAGTTTCCTCAACAGGTAACAATGAACATCTGTTGCTATGCAGTAGACATGTAGTACATACTGATGAGAGATAGCTGATAAGATAGATGTTTTGTGCAGGAAATAATGGGAAACTTCAACAAGAATTGTACTATCAATTACTCAGCATACAGAAACATTTTTCCTATATGGGCTCTTGGTGAATATCGAAGTCGGGTACTGCTTTGTCTCGACAAAAAGTCGAGAGCAACTGCATAATAGTAATAAGGTAAAGAAACAAATGTCTATATTGTTTTACTTGTTATTCACTTGCATGGTCTCTTATGTTTAACTAGTCTCTACCCTTTCAGCTACACAAGTGCCAGCAAAACAAAAGGACAGTAAGAGCTGCAAAGTTTATGTTGAATAAAACACTAATGTGAAATGTAAATTTCAATGTAATTGATGTGATACAAATTAGTAAGCTTTACCCAGAGCAACATTGGTTATCATGCTTCAAGCAGGGACAAAGTGGTTCAAGGTGAAAATATAACAAATTATAGTCTCTCAAGAACAAGACTTGCAAGGGGCAAAGTAGTTGAGAGTGAAAACAATATATCCTTAGGCCAGGGAAAAATGGTTAAAAGTGAAGACATGACAATCCATATAAACTCAATCATAGGACTAGCTTAATAATTTCAACATGAGCAATCAATATTGATCCAATCTTGGTGATTTACTATGATGATTAGGGTTGTTCACGATATAGTTTATTGAGAAAACCGAACTGAACCGAACCAAACCATGGTAAAAGTTCACTCGAACCAAATCGAATCGTTTCAATTCACTTAGAATCAAATTGAACCAAAATTATTGGTTTGATATACCGTTTCGAAATTCCGAACTGTTAAGACAATTTTTTTCAAATTGAACGTTTTTTGAATTTTTTTTAAAAAAAAATTAACTTATTTTTAGTATCTTTCATTTTTAATTTCGATTCTGTTTGATTTTAGTATTTGTTCGGTTTATTTGTAATATTGTTCGGTTCTAGAACTGTATATATAATATAGTTTTGTTCAATAACCAAACATAATGGTTCAATTATTTTAACATCAATTTGATTCGGTTCGGTTCACATTTTTTGAACAACCCTATTGAGGATCATATATTGTAATTTCTCTTCTCTTGGCATTTTGTTGTGTACATCACAACTTAGCGAGTCCATTCAACATATTCTAAGCGAGATAACATATTTATTCGGTGACTACATTTCAACTTGGTGAGTGGATTTAGATGATTTCATAAATGAGCCGAAATATGTTTTCATTTTTATTAAAAATTAAGTGAGTTTATCTCACCTTCATTGTTGAAAATTAACTAGTTATATCTCGGTATTCATATTGAAGATTGAAAAACTTTATCTCGTATCTCTTATTAAGTATAGAAAGATGAAGTTTAAGCATTTATTGTAAAGATGAAATAAGTTTAAGCATGTAATTGATATAGTTCGTCCATTAAATTCATTGTTAATGTATCACCCGTCAATTCTATTCAAGTCACTACAAATAAAATTTATTTGCGACGTGATTTTCATGTCACAAAGGTGAAAGTCACGTCACAAACCTAAATTAGTTTCGTAGAAAATCTCCAGGCAGGAGCACTTGTGGCAACTATTTTGCCACGTGAAAATCACGGTGACGTGATTTTCACGTCATAAATTTCTGCTTATATCAGACGTGCTAGTCAGGTTGGCAGATTTATCACGTGAATTTCAAGACACAAATATCAGTCTTTTTTGCGTCGTTTTTTTCACGCCACTAAATTAAAATATTTAATAATAATTAAAGTACGAAAATTAATAATAAAAAATTGACAAATTTGTTTACAATTAAAAATATTAACATGTCTCCATTAGATTGCAATAATATAACATAGGGTTCAATGATATTCCATAGGGTGTCACGATAATATGTAGGATGCAACGATACCTCTTAGGGAGAAATAATACTACTAAGTCATGTTCTTGGTTTATAATGCTTCCAAAATGAGTTTACTTGACATCTATCGTGTTATATTGGTGACAAGTTAGTTTTTGACTTTTTTTTGTGTAGTGTTATATTTGTGAAGGCCCTAAACTAAGGCGCCCTCATCTAGAAAGTTGTACCACCTAGGTTAGGTCTTGAAGACTCGCCCAAAGATGTCAATTACGTCTTTCAGTCAAAGGACATGGGGTCTTCCAGTATTTCTAAAATATAGGGGGTCAATAACTTCTTTTGATTAGGGGAAGCGGCTGCCATCACTCGGGATTATCCAAACCATGGGCTCAAAGGGCCTTTATAAATATTCCTCCCCTCAAGGGAAAAAAGGAAAGATCTCAAGCATACAAATCATTACACCACATGAAAGTCATAGCGTTTAACTCACATATATCACCCCCTCATAAGCATATACCTAAGTACTTCATCCATCTACAGAGTCTCTCACCTCACGTGAACTCCTAAAACTAGTGTAATACATCGCAGTACAGGGCTTCTCGTCGTCCTAGACAAGCCCTAACGATCCATAATAGTTATAAACCTACTAAGATCGTTGAGTCGCCATGCCCTTGTGGGGGGAACACGCACGCCTGTACTTTTTTACTAGTACAATGGCGACCATCGTGGGGCCCCGATAAAACTAACACGGGTGCACCCTCTTTATCATCATCACCGTTAATGTTGTTACCTTTCACTCCTATATTTAGTCATTTTTTATCATGGTTAACAGGAGAGCTCCAACCCCTATGCCGAAAGGTACCATCGGTAGTAGTGATGTCAACGCTCTGACGGAGATGTGTGCCACCATGGATGAATTACATTCCCATAATCAGGCTTTGAAAGACGACTTCCATATCATCAGACAACATCAACAAGATTCAAATCCCTCATAGGAGATAGAATAGGTGGACCTCAACCACTCTCATACACGATATGGGGGGAGCCTGTCTCATAGGACTTCAAACCTCCTGTCTCATTGGACTTCAAACCTCCCTCCTTAACCAAGTTTGATCAGCGCAGCGGCCCCTACGAGCCTGTTACCTTCATCTATACATAGATGGCCATCATAAAAGCAATTAACTCCCTAAAATGCAAGATGTTATGTGGCACAACAGTTCCATCTTTTCAACCTTCTTCATTTTTACCTAATTGTTATCTAGTTTCATCTTTAAAACTTATATGAGTCACACATACTTTAAAAAATCAAAGTTTGTTCTTGATATATTATCTATCATTATTTTTGTTTTAAGCTTAAATATGGCTTTTTTAAAAATTGAATTAGCTTATTAATCTATTTAAAAACTTATTATGAGTTAAAGCTTAAAAAATTATAATATAAATTTTGTGTTAAGACTGTTTTATTATTTTATTAAAAAAATTATTTGTTATTATATATGTCGGCCTAATAGGTCTAGTAGGATTTTTAGATAACCAAGTTTGGCATGCTTACATAAATATGTTTTATAAAGAGTTTGAACATGATTTTTTAATTGGAAAATTTCTTAATGCATCTTATATGTTATTTAGATAACACGTGAAAATATTTAAATGCTCATATGTTCTAGAGATCCATCTTCGGACGCACCCAATTATGAGTTAACATTAAAATATTTCATAGATGCATCTTCGAACTTATTTCGGAGATGCATCTCTGGAATGTTTTGGAGGTTAAATCGCGACATAACCTTTCTCCTTCGTCATTTTTGAAAAATCTCAAAACTTCTTCAAACTCTAAAAAAAATTTATCACCAAGTCTAAAATTAAACAACCAAGCTCAAAATATTGTCAATCAACATCAGAAACATCATCCAACACTGAAGCAAAGTGAAAAATTGTAAGTTTTTTTATGTTTTAAAAAGTTTTTGAATTTTTGTGTAAATGAGTAGAAATTGATGATTAAGGTAAGAAATAAGTAGAAATTGCATGAATGATAGTGTAGACATAGTGCTAAACATGTTTGTTGGCTGTAAATGATGATCAAAGCATTATTTTTTGTGTTTGCCTGTAAGCATTTCCGCCTTTGACGCATTTGCTATGTTGCAGAAAATTCCAAAGATGCATCTCTGAAATTTTTCAACGTTTAAGTTTTCCAATAACTGGAGATGCGTCTCCAGAATTTTCTCAGTCTTTTGTTTGTTTTCTTACGTGTAGGATTGCTTTTTTGAACTAATTGTCTGGTTTACTTTAACTTACAGACATTATGGCAGATAGACACGATAGACTGACGCACAGGAGGATTGCACAGCAGGCATCAGTGCGGCGGGAGAAGAGTCAGGTTTTAGAGGCTCATACTCATTATGTCCATGTAGAGTCATCTACTTCTATGGCTCATGCTTCTACATCTTCTTCCTCCCGTAGAATACGGGTTTCACCTATCGACACGTCACTCTCTCCATCCTTCTGCAGGCGTCAGGCTTCATCTATTTCGGCACCAGAGGTACCCCAGTCACCGGTGGTATCGACGACACCTCTTACTACTGATATTGTTGATGCTTATGAGTCAGTGGCACCTCCTACTACTGATGTTGTTGAGTCAGTAACACCTTTGGATGGTGACGCTATTAAGGATGTTGAGGCAGAGGCATTTGGAGGAGGCCTTGTAGAGTTGTTACTATTGCCTCTATACACATATCATACTGCCAGAAATATCTGGGATGGAGAGGTAGCATTAATTGAATTCATTATTTTTAATTTATGTTTATTTTAATTGACAAGTTTCTAACATTTATTATTATTTTCTGCAGGACCGTGATCCGCAGAAGTTTATTAACCACGGGCGAAAGATTACTGACTTGTCTCAACCGAATGAGGATTGCTTTCAGGTAGTTTTATCCCTACCTGAGATTAAGGACTTGTGCATGACCGGTTATATTATGGTCAACTACGGGATTCTTAATGCATTTGTGGAGAGATGCACACTCTAGACCTCGTCATTTCATCTCTTGCTTGATGAGATGTCTATCACACCCGACAATGTGTCATATTTGCTACATATTTCAATCAGGGGGAAACTTCTAGATCATATGAAGATTATCAAAGATGAGGCACTCGAGATGATGGTAGACTATCTAGGGGCTGACCCAGCGGAGGCGAAAGAGGAGTTAGATAGAACTAAGGAGGCTCATGCTAGGTTTGAATACCTGAAAAGGGTATATACATATGACCTCCAGAGAGCACATCAGGCTATAGGTGATGACGAGCAGATGAGGCTCCATAAAGCGTATGCAATGAGAGCATAATTGTTATATTTGGTTGGCACTACGAATTTTATGGACAAGAGTGTCACTTATACGAATTTCATCTACCTAATATATTTCGAGGATTTCGAGCGGATTCATTAGTACAACTAGGGAGCGCTTGTTTGGTTTACTTGTACTCGAAGTTATTAGAGGGTTGTAGGTGAAATATGAAGCTGGTCACAGGCAGCATCACACTACTGACGGTAATATTTAATGGTCTTTTAATTTTTCTATGTCATTTTTATTTCATCTTTACGACGCCATTACTTATGATTCGTGTGTTCCAAAATTTTCAAACTTGGATCCTCCAGCACTTCCTGCGTGTCTCCGGATAGGCGGGTGTACTGACTTACCCTAAGGATATATGGTGTGCTACTGCATTTTCCCAACTTAGAGGGAAACAGGCGACTGAATCATTCAAAGTTTATCTTGACCGCTTGGTTGCCGAGGACATGCACTTCAACAGCTATGTCGATCACCATGAAACGCAGCCATTTGATGAGATAATGTTATACTCTATATACTTGGCATGAGAACCACGTCTCACTGCTCCTCATCTTCCCGAGCATGTCATGTGGCAGTTCTGCTACACTCAGACCATTCCCATACAACCTATTGTCTCTGCTCCTCCTGCTTTGACATGTAGACAGATGGATGTCATATTTGATGATTATGAGAGTCATTTATAACCGCATGAGGCACGGATTATCATAGTTGTGAGCGATTAGAGTTACGTCGACATGTATATCAGATGGTTCTTCAGAGTGATACATCCGTATATGGTGCATGATGTTCCAAGAGATCCACTAAGGTCAGCTCATCAAGAGATATTAGAAGAGGAGCATGCACAATTAGATCATGTTGATGATGTCTTGTCTAGATGTCGTTGCATATTGGAGATTGCGCAGACAAGCATTGACAGAGGTGTCTTCCTTGATGGATCTGATGTGAGGTAGATCCTAGATGCCATCATGATGGAGGCACGGGGGACATTGATGTACTAGAGACAACGCCAGAGGGCGAGGGGATTGATGGCCGATGAGACATATGAGATGTAGTCTGACATACACAGTACTGCAGTAGTGTATAGTAGTTGTATTATGGATTGTATTTTATTTTCACCCCATACTACTTTATCGTTGTATTCGGCTGTATTTATATATGATATTTGGACCATCTGAATTTATATACGTCATTTTTTGCTTATGGATTGTATGGTGTATATGGATTGCATGGTTTAAATGTTTATCTGAATACACGTAAACAAAACATAACATGTATTATTTCGTTCTGATGAGTCAGACCTTGAGTAGATTAGACCATAAGCCTCACTAATATTACATATTGATACACAGAAAGTATCACATATTCTAAGTCTCAGATACAAGTGCATATAAGGATCAGACTACCTACAATGTCACCTTCCTTTGCAGATGTTTCCTTCTAAATTTATATTGAAAAATCTCATCCAGATGTGGGAGTTAATAGGAATATGATATGTTATAAAGTTGACTAAAAAATTAAATGAGTTCAAAAATCCTGTAGAAAATAATTATATAGCTATTTAGTCTGTAACAAACGAAGGATACGTAGTCATCAAGAATCTCTTACATAAATTTAAATAGTTCTCTTTTGGTCACTTTAAATACATTGTGATCAATCTTTGAAAAAATTCTTATGTAATATTTGCTTCAAAGTTACCTATAAACATTTTTGAAAAAAGTAGAGTTGAAAACATTACTAAATAAAACGTCTAAAAAAAATTATCTTGAAAAAAAATTTGAAATTTTAAACAAACACACAATTAAGTCAATTGATGATTTGCAAAACATCTTTTGCTTACACAAATCACTTAAAAGAGTCGAGAGCAATTGCATAATAATCGGGTACGCAAATAAATGTCTATATTGTTTTACTTTCCGTTTTTGTAATTAATTGCATCCTTTCAGCTACACAACTTACAGTAAATGAACACAAGCAAAAAAAAAGTGCAGAAGTGCAATAAAATCTATATTTAAGACAGCATTGATGGGAAATGTAAATTGCAATTTAATTGTTACAAAATTTGTGATACAAAATTTGCCCTCGTACGAGGATGAATATACCAGACTAATTTACCCCAATACAAAATTCCTCCATTAGATTCCCCACAGAAATTTAATAAATGAAAACAGAAAACATCCCACACAATTTTTAACCAATTTTCTGCTCAGATTTCTCCATCAATCAAAGCATGAGTGGAGAACAAATATATTTCTAACCCGTTTTCATTTTCTGCCTAAATTTCCACTTGCAGAGCTGAAGACTCGTCAAGCATGAATTTGGGAATTACTAAGAAAAGCAACCACACACCTCGTACTTTGAAACAACTTATCCACCCTCTGCCATACCATGGACTGAATATCTAGGAGTTTCCTTGCTTTTTCTTGTAAGTGTGAATGTTTTCGAATTGTCTCCCCATGGATCTGCCAAGATGAAGAAGAAATATAGTAAATATACAATCACATTCATTTGAACTTGTATAAACAACTAGAATGGCCAACGAGGCAAGTCTCTTACCTTTAAGAATAGCCTGATGACAGCTTGTAGAAACTCAAAATTGTTTCTGGAGGAGAGCTCAAAAATAAAATAATCTATCAGCTGTTCAATCGATACTAACTCAGGTCTCTTCTCATCTTCTTGCTCATCATCGTCATCATCAATGATCTGAAGCATTCGGAGTTCCATATCTAGAGTTGAAGGAGATAATCCTTTGATATAATCGGTGAATGCTCCATCTGCAATATGGAACAGTAAATCCTAACAGTACAGTTTTCAGAAAAGAAAAGAAAATTATAATTGTTATATCCAGTGCATATTTATCAACCCGGTGAAAAGGTTTTATCACTTAAATAAAACCAAGGCTCAGAGACAGACAAATTTATTTTGAAACAACTAAACACCAGCTTTTTACAAAAAAACGACATTGTCTTCCTGAAAAATCATTTTGAAGGATATGCACATAGTTTCAAAGAATGATATAATTGACTGTAATTAACATATGAGATGCAAATAAGAACGAAATGTAGGATTCTTACAACTGTCTGAATCCTTTGTGGATTGAAGAAGATGCAGAAAACGGGATGATGGTGTATCTAATTTTGTTTTGTTCATTTGCTTTTCATTGTCTACTCCCTCGTTCTCCTGTACTGACCCCTTCCCAGGCTCAAACAATATTTCCCCCGAGAGCAATGGAACTGATGGCAGGAAGAATGGAGCCTTTTCAGGTTTTTTGGGAGGCTCAATAGGTTTATTACGAACCTGGAATTCGGAATTCAGAATTCATCATTCAACAAACAGAACAAACTAATGTCATTCAAGAGCATAACAGAAAATAAAAAAAGAAACAGAAAAGGAAGAATATAAGGTTCAAACAGAAGTTCACAGTATGAGAAGGAATTATCTGAGTGGTAGAAGACCTTTATAATGTCTAAATTGATCAAGCTTTGCCACTGGCTCTTGGGCAGCAGTGAAAGTGTAACTAAATCGGGTATTTGCTTTTCTTGAGTTGGGACAGCCGGAGTTATCGCCGGAGCATCTTTAGGTTGAGAAGCATTCACCAGGACACCAGAATGCTCAGCTTGAGCATCTTCTGTGGAAGAGATAGTTGGCAACTTGACACTCACAACCTCTTTTCCACTTGCATATGAATCAATATTTGAACTACTAGAGAACATTGTCTGGCTTACCCTGATAAAATTTCTCAATATCAGAAATGGTTTTATATTAGAGCATTCAACTTCATTCTGAAATTTATAGAACCATAGATACATTCAATATCATTTAAATTACAAAGGAAACATTTCTCCCATTCAAGATTGTTTGCACCTTTCAGAAACTTAATAAAATAAGTATATATTGACATGATAGTGAAAATGTTATATAGAGTGTTGCCCTTCATTCAAGAAAATGACTTTAACCTACAAGACGGAATCGGTTTGCTCATCTTACAGGATCATTTGCCAAAAACCATACAAGAATACATATTAGGTGCAACACTTGAAAAATGCAAAATATTTTCTGCAAAATTATGCTCAATGGATAAAAAAAACAAATTTGGAAACTTACCACAGGTATACCCCATTTTGATCAACATGGGTAGTTGCTAATATATCCATGTTTGGGGACAGAGATAATGCTGTGATAGGCACATCAACTTGTATAGCATCTATCTGTCTAGCTAAGATCACATCCCAAATTCTAAGACTTCCATCCATACTGGATGAGAGAAGCCACTTCCCATCCTCACTGAAGCATAAATCTGTTATACGATCTGTATGACCTTCAAATTTACGAACAAGTCTGAGAGCCACGATGTCAAACAATCTGATTGTTAAATCATCTGCTACTGTAGCCAGGAGTCCTGAAATTCATTATAACCCTTCAATCACTTCATGGCTCAAGCATATGAATTATATAGTAAAATTTTATTTTCTTCAATTGATAGCTTACACAATTTTATTTAACAAAAAAGAATTAGGAATTTACAAACACGTGGATACATGGATTTAAAAAGTAATGAATATTCAGATTACCATTATAACGATGGTAAACAATTTTAACAACAGAACAACCAATCTCCCATCTAGATTTAAGACCCCGTCCTTTGAAATCCCAAACCTGCAATACAACCCATAAATAAGAATTTCTAGTATAATTAGCAATGCAAACCAAATTTTCTGATTGTTTATGAACCTTTATATCTCCGTGATATCCTGCACTTATCATGAAAGTATTTGTTGAGTCACAAGCAACCCCAACCACTTCACTGTCATGAGCACAACTTCTTGATTCTGACGTGTCAATGTAAGCCCCCCTATGAATTCCTGATTGAAGGTTAAACTTTTCAATCCAACCACCAGCTGTCCCTAAAATGGCAAAATTGCCACAAGCACTAATGGCACAAGCCTGTTTCAATATGAAAGCAATACTCAGCTAGTATCCAACACTCAGTCAAAATGCCTATTAAAAAAATGACACCCTGACAGGGAAATGAAGCATATTAAGTATTATTCTGCCACACGTCCAATAGTTTTTTCATTATAAAAAGTAACTTGAAGAAACAAATTGAGTGGCCAGCTAAAATAAGTAGACCACTTCACGCACACCTTCTATGAAAGCAGAAATTGTTAGGAATCAGAAAGAAACAAAAATTCAGTCAAGACGAATTCCTAACCTTTACAGGCGTTGGATTTTCAGGGCATGGATTTAATATATGCTCTCCAAGAACAAAATTTTGAAGTCTCCACACATATGCTTGAGCAGTATCCATATGACAAGTAACCACATTGCACCAATCACGCTCTCTAATTTCAGCTGAAGTTTGCACAAGAAAAAAAATAAGTGAAACGTCTAAAATAACTTTCTCTTATAAACCATAGCATAAATGCTACAAGTGCAATAGTAGACAAAAAAAACTTCAAGTTTTCTTTGGATTAACAGCTGATTTGGGACAATATTAGATGATTGGATTCTATTTCATGCAAAACACATGGTCCTTTAAAAGGCGTTTCCTCAACAGATAATATGCAGAGGGGTTGGGCGGCATCGATATGACGTTTTCTCTTTTTCCGTGTTTATTTCCTTTTTCTGCTCAATTACTAAATATTAATCAAACTAGCTAGAATGTAAGACATATACAATCATCATTTACCCATTCAATTCTTTGTAAGCGTATATACATATCAAATGCTTACCAGCCATACTTTTGATAAATCATTTAAAAGAAACAATTAAAGTCATTGGATTAAATTCCATGTATAAGTTCGATCTCCGCCACTCCAGCACAATTACACATGAATGAATGCCAAGAAAGAACTTACCACAATCAAACGCAATGACAGGCTTCAATTTTATTTCTTCCTCCTGTACAATCACACGTGTATGCACACATGAGAAGTAGATAATGTGGATTAAAGCACGTAAAAGACAACGTACAAAATTTGAGTTTACAAAAGAAACAATTATTTAGTAATAAGCAGCTATAACAAAGTGCACCACAGTCATTTAATTGAGCAAGGCAGGTTGAGTGGGAAAATAGCTGATGTGTTCAATAAATACAATATTTCATTCATGAAGAATGAAAAGAATCAGAATACAATATATTTCTTAATCCCTCCCTACCCATGCTGCAAATAGCAAAAGGCATTATTACTCAGATTATTAACAATAACTACAAACTTCATTTTACTGACTTCCAAGTTTGAGCACAACATACAACTATCATGAAAAAATGTGATTGACAAACTCCAGATGAGAACAAATCATGTGACAAATTCCAGATGCAATTTTTACTCTTTAAGAGTTTGTTGACAAAGTACAGATAGGAATAAAAGTTTGGAAGGAGTTTTAATCTTATATAAAGAGATAGCAAATAGCAAGGCATTAGTGATGTTCATTGAATAAATTGCTTCTAGATCATACATCTAATTTAATCATGTGGATTTGAATAAACCCTTCAAGATGTAGCAACTTTTTAGTTCTCCACAAATTTTCTCAAAAAGAATCGAGAGGAAATTGTGGTTAGGGAGGGAGAGAGTTATATTATTATAGGGAATGGCTGCAGTACTAGAAAGATGAATAAAAAATGCAGTTTTTCAGATTAACACTGAACTCCAGAGTTAGGTCTGAAAGTATCCTTGTAAAGGGGTTTTTAGGGTGTGCTTGGTATGAAAGAAGTAGAGAAGAGAGAGTCTAAGAGGAGAGAAGTTGATAAGAAAAGGCCAAGTTACCTTGATTGGTACAGAGGAGAGGTAGGAAAGAGAGAGTAAACGTCTATCAGTCCCACTAAAAAACCTTTCTCTCTTCATTAACGAAGAAATGGAAGAAGAGAGCGTGTAGCCTTTTAAATTTCTTTTATGCCCTTAATTTAATGTTTTATTTATATTTCTTAATTTATTTAATACTTTGGATTTTTACAATGATAAAAATTATTTATTTTCAATTTTTTTCAGTGCCACTTAAAAGAATTATTAGTATTTTTTATAAAGAGATACAGTTAATTAATTAATTAAATTTAAATTAAAAGAATTAAATTAATTTGATTGAAATGTTATTTATCATAAGGGCATTATAGTACTTTTCAAAATCTGCAACACTTCTCTCTTCTCTATTTCTTCTCTCTCTCTTAAACCAATCAGTACCTCAAATCTACTTTATTTTTCACATTTTTCTCTCTTCTCACGCTCTCTTATCTATTTCTCTCTTCACAACTTCTCTTTTAAATCAAACACACCCTTACTGAACCAGACATTACTATGCAGGGCCATGCAGGTGAGTGTGTAACCAAAACCTTCAAAGTTCAAATATGAAATAGTGAAGGAGCAATGCTGTTGTAAGATCTGTAAGGCAGCAAAAAATTCAGAATGAGATCACCACCAGTCATACCTTAACTCTCAGCTTCTTAGCGCGTTTAGAAACATGGCGTTGAGAAAGCTCCCTACTTTGCTGATCCTATTAAAATTTCAAATTCAATAAATACAACAGCAATAAATATGGGGAAAGATATTGAGTAGAAAATGATTACACACTGCAATCATACACAAGATTAAGCCATTAAATGTAGGAAAAAAAAGAGGGGGATATAAGTAGATGTCAAAAGGCATGGAGGGAGCAAAGGCCATAGACTAAATGTATATAATAAATACTCCACCCTTCTCATTATAGTGGAGCAGTTAGGCAGATAGATTATTTAAATAAATGAAGGTATTGTTGGAAAATAATAAAAAAATAATAATTTTGGCATTAAAAGTGACATGATTTGAGACAGAAATATTCCAAACGGGGCACTTATTATGAGATGGGGCATCTAAATACACATAGGCATTAACCTATTGCATCTAAACTTTCTAAAAAAACTCAGCAAATATACAAAAGAGTACTACTTTGCGCTCTTTGCAGAGTAGTCTACTGATACATCAGTAATAAACCTAAAGTACTCCTTCGATTGTAAAGTGTTACTCCAACTCAAATACTCTTCATAGAAAACAACAAAAAGGCTTATATTGTATGAGGCACTTAGATGATTATAACCTATAGGTTGTAAAAAACTTGAATAAATGACATTTCAGTTG